>NC_081415.1:239785275-240106429 GCF_030272615.1 Cryptomeria japonica
CTGCCTCTAGATCAGATCTTATTCAGGCTGTATCTTTGGTTGCGAGATTTTAGGCTAGTCTAAAGAAAACTCATGAACAAGTTGTGAAAAGGATTTTTAGATATTTGAAAGGGACTCGAGAATTTGGATTTTGGTACAAGAAGGATGGAGATTTAATGTTGAAAGCATATGCAAATGCTAATTGGGCTAGAAACATTAATGGTAGGAAAAGTACTAGTGGTGGTGGATTCTTTTTGGGAGATAAATTGGTTTCATGATTAAGTAAGAAGAAAGAATTGTTGAACAAATCTGAATACTGAGAGGAGGGATAATTAGTATTCTACTTCAAATTCTAAAATGAAACAATTAAAATTCTAAACATAACCTAATCTTAATTATCCTCAAAACACAGAAATAGTTTGCATAACACAACCATAAAAGAGACCCCAAATATTTTTATACATGGAAAAATAAAAGAGGAAAAAATTATGGAGAGGGTTAACTCTCAAGATAACATAGATAGTTATATGAGATCTACAAAATAGGTTCACTGCCCAAAGAGCTTATTTCTCAAAATACAGTCAGTCTACTATCAGAAAGGCTTGCTGCCAAAAGGAGTAAATTGAGAAAGTTGCATCTACACATGCATGAAAATAGCTCTAGTTAAAGCTTTGACATCAAACTATTTTCCTACGGAAGATCCGGTTAGGAACCTCTGCAAAACGCTTCACCAACTCACTACACTAATCTATCTGTTTGAAACAGATCCGGTTAGGAACCTTTGCAAATCACTTCACCAACTCACTGCACAATTATGCTTATACCAAACCAACACTTCACCTCTGTCACTTACCACTTCTATTCTTTGCTCATAAGTTTCCACACACTTATTCACACACATACACATATATTCATACATACACTCATATATCCACATACACACACACTCTTCAAAAAGGGATCCTGTATATGTACATGTATATCAATTTGGAAATACATCAAGTCATCCTTTGAGATATTTGACAAAAGAATATTTTAATGACACACTACAATCACGGAAGAGAAATATCAATATAAATCTTCAAGGTCGATCAGACCAGAAAAGAACATATCCTTGAAGCACCAAAACAACACACTGCCATAATGCCACGAAAACCGAAGCACAAAATGGAATAACCAAATTATAGCTAAGACAAAAAATTCTGGAGCGCACTAATCATGATCCAAGTTAGCACTACATGATTCAAGGTGTGAAAACCAAAACACCATTTGAAAGAATGTTACCAACAATCAAAGAAACTAGAGGAAAGTAGAGCACAAAGTAGAGCATAAGAATCTGCTCACCACAACATATCTGAACATACAACTGAACTATGAGATCCAGAGAAAAACTTCCAAAGTACATGAACAAATATCACAACAACATCAAAAAATCTCACATCCATACACTCGTATCCTCATGATTCTAGAGCAAAAATAATCTCAAATACTACGAAAACAACAACATTAGCAACACAAAGGATCATGCACTTTGTAACATACATACCTATCTTCCATTGTGCTGCAACTCAACATATACAACCTCTCAGATATGAATCCGCATATATTGCATCTCTTATATTAATCACCAACATCACAGATACCAATCTGAAGCACCAGATTTGACATGAATGACATTATAGATAAGTAATTCCATTAGTCTCTCAACAAGAATTAGTGTCATTATCTACTACGGAAGCTGAATACATTGGAGAAACATATTGCTATACTCAATTTATGTGGATGAAGAAAACTCTTAAGGATGTTAGACTGATATATGATGAAGATGCTCCTATTATGTGTGATAATACCAGTGCTATAAACATTTCAAAGAATCCAGTTATGCATTTAGAAAAAAACATATCTCAATCCATTATCATTTCATAAGAAAGAAGGTTGTAGAGAAAGAAGTTAGATTGGAATATATTTATACAAAAGAATAGGTAGTAGGCATTTTTACTAAGACGTTCACAAATGATAATAAAAAGTATCTCAGAGAGAAACTAGGAGTTATTGCCTCTTCTTTTTCTAACTAGACGCTTTTTAGTGGTGCATCTTTCCAGGGGGAGATTCGACGTTTATTCTTTATCTCCAAAATTGATGTTGTTGTTTCTCTTAGGAGGAGTAGTAGTGTGTGTTGGTTAGTATATTATGAAACACCCTTTTTATTTGTTGTTAAAGGGGGAGAGAGTTGTATGGAAGAGAAAGTTATTGTGAGATTTGCCAGAATTGTTCAAGTTGTTCAAGTGTTGCCATCAATGACAAAGGGGAAGATTGTTAGAAGTATGAGCTTGTATGGTTGTCATTGATGTCAAACCTGGTTATTTAGATGATTGTTGGTCGAAATATGCTCTTGGTTGTTGTAGTTGTGATTTATGTTGCAAATTGAGTTCAATACTTTTGGTGTTGGTTGTGGCATTTTATTTTGGATAGTTATCTCTATTCTCTAGCAAGAAGTGTGTCTATCAGAATGGTCAAGGAAGCCTTTTGTGCCCTCTGGATATGTTGTAGATTGTGTTGTAGTTTAGTGGATGTGGTTTCATGGCATGTTTAGTGTTTTCGGTATGTTTCTTAGATGGTTTCTTTGTTTCGCAAGAGAGGTTTTTTGCTTTATGTTTGAGATATTTAGTTATGTTATAACTTGGTGTGTTTGATTAAGTTATCTTGATTGGATCATATTCTTTTGGTCGAAATATGAGTTGGAAGTTGTATTGAGATGTTGTTATGGGTCTCACCATGGCATGTGGAGATATGCATGGAGTATTTTGCAATAGAATATGTTCTATGATCGACTCATTGCTATATCTACATGTTACATTTGGTAACAAATTTGGAGAATGTATTAGCATGTGAAGATTGTTGGATTCATTTTGAAAGGATGTATTGTAATGTGTTTTGGCTTCTCTTCGACTAGACTGTTTTGAGTATTTTTGGTCTAAGTGGCTTATTTTGTGTAATATTGCTTATTCTATTTGGACCAACCCTTAATTGGGTTTTCAATGATTTATCTCATATTTAAGAAGTGTGAATGGATTAGTTGTGAAGGGAAAAGTGGATTGTGTGTGGATTGATGAGAAGTGTATGTGAATGATATGCAAGAAGATTTGAGATTGCGAATGTGTGAAAGATAGATTGAGAAGAGCTTTGAAGGTGATATTTTTCAGTAAGAGAAAGTGTTGTGATAGTGGAGATTATTAGAGATGTTTGTCATGATGTTCGTCGCTTGATCCATTTGTTCAACGATAATTTCATGTTCAGGAGAATCCTTCTCAATTTCAATTTAGCTATTTTCTTCGTTGCTAATTAACAATGAGTTCTTTGACAACAATGTGTATCTTTCCCTTAAGTAGCGAGTCTCGGTTGTGCAAGCCCTTGTATCTTGCCCTAAGGTAGTGTGCCTTAGCCTTGCAAGTCTTTCAGGCATTGTTGCTCCTCGGCAGTAAGCCTAAAACCTTGTAATCATTCATATTCATATTGTAAGTTAGATTTTCACCATGGTTTTTCCTTGTTTGGGTTTTCCACATAAATCTAGTGTTGATGTGTTGGTGGCTGATGCTCATGCGTTGATGATTATGTTGTTAAATTAGTTAATGCTAATTATAATTAATTTGCTTTGAATATAGTAGCATCTATAACTTTGACAGTGAAAGGACAAAACTAGTAGAAAGATGAGAACAACTATTAGCGATCTATAATTTTGGTGATGTGCATCCCAAAGGAAACTTGGCATTTTATTCTATTCAAATCAATTTTTTTTGAGTTTATAATTATTAAAATAGGTTGTTTATTTTTTTCGGTTGGTATTATATTTATGCATTCTGGTTTGCTTATAGTGTAAAATGTCTAGCCAATTTTAGCATATTTATTACTTTGAAGTGTATTATTATTTATTTTCTTACTTAAAAAATTTCATGTCCCCGAGTTAAGCAGGCATTAAAGTTGGAACGCAAATGAAAAAAGGAGATCATTATATTATAAATGAATAACAATAATTCTATCTTTAAGGACTGCAATTCCATCCACTAGCTGCAAATAAAGCTGTACTGTGATTGATCTTGTATTGAATGAGGAAAATATTTTTTTGAGTTATATAAATGTAGGTATTTCTGTTTTTATATAATATGAGTAAATCTAAATCTAAATTTAAATTATTTAGATAACAAATTTGGTTTGAAATTGTATTTAAATATTTGAATATTTGTAAATAGTCTTTAATCCACTACTACCATCCTCATCAACTGTGATCAATCAATCCAACAACCCTCTAACCATACATAAATTTGAATTTAATATTTTAAAATTTATTCTTTTTATTATCTTATTTAGAGTACATAATTAAAAAATAATTCTTAGATTTATTCATTCACATCTTTATGATGTATGTGTGAATGATGCTTCTTTTATTTACATTGTTCAAAATAAACTAAATTTGATCGTCTATAATACTTTCTTTAGAATAAAATCAATTAGAACTTCAAGATATATAACTTAATCCATATTATCATTTAGATAACAGAACAAACGCTCCATATGGCCTGTCATGGAGATCCTTTCACCCATCACACAGATTTTCTCACTCAAATCTTATTATATTTTCCTCATTCCATTTAAAATCAATCACAGTACAGCTTTATTCCTTCTCTTTTGGAAAAATGGAAGTACTTTCAGCTAGTGAATGGAATTACAGTCATTGAAGATAGAATTAAAATTATTGACTGATAATATAATGATTTAGCTTTTTCTATTTCTATTCCAGCTTTCATGCTTGCTTAACACTAGAGATATGAAATTTGTAAAGCAGGGGAATAAATAACAATAATACATCTCAAAGTAATAAATATGCTAAATATGGATAGACATTTTACACTGTAAGTAAAGCAGAATGTCAATCAGTTTGGTCTCATCTACTAATAGTAATCACTTTGGTCTCAGTACTCGTGGAAATATTATTACACAGCATAAACAATGCCAAAACAATTTGAAAGCCGAATATGACAGGTGGCCCATGGAAGAAAATTAATTAAAATTTAAAAGTAATATTATATTAAAAATTTCATGTATTTAAATATCAACATGTATGTAATAAAAAAAATAAAAATTCAAAAAAATAAAAATCAATCTCAACATTTATATTTTATTACTAATTTTATATTTATTTAGATATCATTATAAGTTAAAGTTGTTAAAGTCTTGATTGTTAGTCAATATGATTATTATTACGAGTAAAAATAGAGTATAAATTTGTTTTCATTTTAATTTCTTATATTCTTTAGATGTAAGAGATCTTAATACAATACAATTGTTTTTAACATCTTATGTACCCACCTTAAGATACTCCAATGGTTTATGTGAGGTTCTTGACCCCCAACATCATGGGTTCAAATCTTACGATGGGCAAAACTAAATAATATCACTTAAGTATAAATATGGAGCTCCTTGTGCAATGGGTAACATAAGCTACCCACCTTTTAACTCTTATAAAGTATTGTCTAATTAAGAATAACTTAAGGTTTTTTAGAGTGGATGTTGAGAATAAATTGGATGTTTTGGTCTTCTAATTCCTTCCTTCTATTCTCTTTTTAAATGGTTGAACATTTGGAGGACTAAAACTTCCTTAAAGGTTTTCTTCTTCTCATGGACAACCTGCCATAAAAGGATTCTAACTATAAACAACCTCCAAAATAAGGGTATTCGATTGTGAATAGATGTGTCCTATGTGAAGAGGCAAAACAAAGAATAGATCATATTTTGTTTTGCTATCATTATTCCTAGAATGTTAGACAAAATAATATAAGCATGTTCTCGTTGTCCTGGGTGTGGCATTTGGACCCTAAATTGGCCTTGTCTAGTTGGACCCGGGCTCTGTCATCCCATCCTTTCATAAAGGAACTCTGGTGGTAGGCTTTTCTTCACACGAGATGGAGTTTATGAAAAGAAAGTAATAATTTTTTTTTCAGAGATCGTAAGTCTCAGTGGAAATCTCTAGCCTACTCTATTATTAATCATGTCGAAAAGAATATGAAAGGCTTTGGTAGGTTCAAAAATTCTCACTCATCCTTGGATTGGCTCATAGCTAAAAATCGGGAAATGGTTGATTCCCTCTCTAATTTTATTTCCCCTCCTCATGGGTATAGGAACAACATATTTAATTGTCACCCTTGAATTTAGATGGTTAAAACTAAATTTTGATGGGTCTTCTAAAGGGAACCCAAGCTGGGCAAGTGGGGGTGGGGTCATTAGAGATCCTTGTGGCAAAATGGTGTTGGAATACATAGAAAAATTGGGTGTTCAAACCTCTAATGTGGTGGAAGTGGTGGTGGTTTTCTATGGCATTTCCATCACTAAGGACAGAGGTTACCAAAAAATTATAATTGAGGGTAACTCTAAAAATGTCATCATGATGTTTCAACAAAATTCCAAGCCATACTGGAGTTTGATGGATCTTATCACCAAATTCCAAAGTTTCTTAGCCACCTTTGGCCATGTAAGGATCCAACACACACATAGGGTAGGAAATAAGATTGTAGATAGGTGGCAAACCTTGGTCCCTTCTCTGACAAGCTCAAACTATAAATATTGCAACATTAGTTGCTTACAAACATTTGTGCCATGATACAAACATACATTAGTCCCAATGATACATAAAGATTTAAAAATTCACATTTTTATTTATTAATTTAAAAAATCATATTTTCATTTATCAATTTAAAAATCACATTTTCATTTATTATCTTGTCCATATTGTACTTCAAAAATTTATTAATATGGATTCACTTTGTTAAATTTGGTGAAAGCTACATTTCCTTCAAAACTTCCTTTTGTTATCATTTCCTCAAAGCTAGTTTTAGCAACCCCTTACTAGCCCCTATTATTGGTTTCTTTGAGATAGGTACTACTATGGGTGGAGATCTCATTC
The DNA here is from genome assembly GCF_030272615.1 of Cryptomeria japonica. Classification (NCBI taxonomy): domain Eukaryota; kingdom Viridiplantae; phylum Streptophyta; class Pinopsida; order Cupressales; family Cupressaceae; genus Cryptomeria; species Cryptomeria japonica. The sequence goes on from NC_081415.1 coordinate 239,792,210, forward strand.
AAACCAAGTCAGACAAGTGCAATAATTTTAAACAAAATGGAGCTCTATGGAAGAAGGTTGTGAAATGGAATTTGGCATTGTATATTGAGGGTATGAAGGGTTTCAACCCTTCTCTATCTAAGCAATTTGCCCAACCTTGGAATGAGAGAAAAGTTAAAGTGGATAGTGTGGTATATTGAGGGTATGAAGGGTTTCAACTCTTCGCTATCTAAGGGTATGGAGTGTGGTGTTTATGGTGTCTATGGAAACAATTACATCCACTATTGGTCTTATTGTGTAAGACACGACCTTCTCCAATAAACCTAAAGGGAATAACATAGTTGATTTAACGAGGTTGCTGAAGCTCAAGGAGAAGGTATCTCACTTATAATTATGTAACTCAAACCTTAAACCTAACCCTAACCCTAACCACAATTCAAATCCTAACCCCAATCCTTAACATAATACATAACCCTAACTCTTACTCTAACCCTTACCATAATGTAAATAGTAACCCTAACCATAATGTTAAGCCCTAACCCTAACCATAATTTAAACCCAAACCCTAACCATGATGTAAATCCTAACTCTAGCCCTAATTGTTAGGTAAACCTAATCATAATGTTAACCTTAACCCTAACCTAACCATGATATCTATCCTAACCCTAGCCATAATTTTGACAATAACCCTAAAGCATAAGCGTAATTATAATCTTAACCCTAACCCTAACCCCAACCATGATGTAAATCCTAACTCTAACCTTTAACCCTATCCCTATTCCTATCCGTAACCCTAGCCCTAACCATGATTTAAACCCTAACCTTATCCCTAACCATGATGTAAACCCTAACCCTAGTCATAACCCTAAATCCTAAGCCTAAACATAATCCTAACCCTAGCTTGAACTCTCTAACCCCAACCCTAACCATGATGTATATCCTAACCCTAACCCTTGATCCTATCCCTAACCCTAACCTTATCCCTAACCATAATGTAAACCCTAACCCTAACCTTAACCCTATCCCTAACCATGATGTAAACACTAACCCTAGCCATAATCCTAACAATAACCCTAAACCCTAATCCTAACCATAATCATAACCCTAACACCAACCAAACATGTTGTAAACTATAACCCTAATCATAATTCTAGCCCTAACCTAACCATAACCATAACCCTAAACCCTAACCCTAACAATAATCCTTTGACATATCTTAACCCTAACCATTACCCAAAAATGATCTATAAACCTAACCCTAACAATGATGTAGACCATAACCCTAACCATAATCCTGACCCTAAACCCTAAGCCAAGTCTAAGCCTAATAATACAATAGTATAATTATATATTAACTTATTTAATATCCTTCATGTTGCATTGTGACTACTACTAGCTTAAATATATTAATATTATATATATAACATACATTGAGAGATATCCTTCTTGAGGCACCTATTTTTAATATTTTTCACCCTAAAATCTAATAATAAACTGTAACCTTAATCATAAACTTAACCCTAACAAGCTAAACCCTAACCATTACCCTAACCATTATCATAATCCTAACCCAAACCCTAACAATGATGTAAAACTTAACCTTAACTAATAACCTTAACCCTAATAGTAAACCCTATCCCTAACCCTAACCCTAACCCTATATTAAATAATCATAAGTCAAATCATAATCCTAACCCTACAACTACCCCCAATTATAATTATATCCCTAACCCTAACCCTGATTTGATATAAACTCTAAACATAATTGTAACACTAACGATAAACCCTATCCCTAACCATAAACTTAACCCTAGTACTAAATCCTAACCATAACCCTAACCCTAAATTTGATATAAACTCTAAACATAATTGTAACACTAACAATAAACCCTAAACATTAACCTTGAAACCTAACCCTAATCATAACCCTAACCCTAACCCTAACCCTAACAATGATATAAACGTTAGCCTTGACCATAATAGAAATTTTAACCCTAACCCTAACAATCCTAAATCCTAGCCCTAACCATAATTCTAAACCTAAACCAAACCCTAACCTTGATGTGAACCCTAATTGTAGCCCTAACAATGACATAAACCTTAGCTCTAACCATAATACTAACCTTAACCCTAACCCTATCCGTAACGATAATACTAACCATTAAATAATGTTTTATACTATCATTAAATAAAGTCTAATATATATCTTACATTTTAGTATATGCTTTAATCTTGCAACACATATATTTATTATATATAGTCTAAATGGGTATATAAAATTTCATATATCTCCACATAATAATATAATAATATTATAATACTATAATATAATTCAATTCAAGAAAATAATACTACATAATTATATATTGCATTTATTTTATGTTTTCCATGTCGTGCCGCACGACAACCACTAGCATACATACCTTAAATTTTAATCTAATCTATATAAAATACGTCGAGAGATAACCTTCTCGAGGTGCCTATTTGACTTTAGGGTATAAAATTGATTACAAATAGGCACCTCGAGAAGGATATCTCTTGATGTATTTTATATAGATTAAATTAAAATTTAAGGTATAAATGCTAGCTTGTATGACTTAAGTAGCACCAACCAATGTGTGATTTCAACAAGATCAACATAAGAAACTTAAGTAGCATCACCACGACTCACTTTTACAACATTGGCTTGTGTGACATCAACATAATCATGAATTCAATATAGCAACAATTATATAACTTTGGTAGAAAGTTGTGAATGATTGTTAGCAAAGAAATTTTGTTAATGTGGATCTTAAAGGACACTTAGAACTTTCTTCTATCTAGATCGACTTCTTCTAAACTCCCAACTATAAAAAACTATTGCAAGTCTTTTCAATTTTTTCATAGAATCAAATATAGTTGATAGATATTTTTAAATATTAAAGATATTCAATGAATTAACCTAGGAAGAAGTCAAAGTCACTATACTAGGTGGCTAAAAGAATTTAATTATTTAATTAGACAATATTTTATTAGAGTTAAAAGGTGGGTAGCTTATGTTACCCATTGCACAAGGAGCTCTTTATTTATACTTAATTGATATTATTTAGCTTTGCCCACCCTAAGATTTGAACCCATGATGTTGGGGTCAAGAAACCTCGCATAAACCATTGGAGTATCTTCAAGTGGGTACATAAGATGTTAAAAACTACTATATTGTACTAAAATTTCTTGCATGTAAAGAATATAAGAAATTAAAAAACACAAATCTATGATCTACTTTTACTTGTAATAATAATGATATTAACTAATAATCAAGACTTTAACAACTTTAATTTATAACAATATCTAAATAAATATAAATTTATTGATAAAATATAAATATTAAAATTTTGTTGCAATATTTCTATTTATATTATAAACACATAAAATTTTAACACTAAAAAAAAAGATTAAATGTAGAGAACACTCATAACCATGTTGATATTTAAATACATTAAATTTTTAATATAATATTACTTTCAAATATTAATTATCTTCTTTCATGGGCCACCTGTTATATTCGGCTTTCAAAGTGTATTGGCATTGATTATCCCGTGCAAGAATATTTCCACGACTACTGAGACCAAAGTGATTACCATTAGTAGATGAGACCAAACTCATTGGCATTTACAGTGTAAAATGTCTATCCATATTTAGACTATTTATTACTTTGAGATGTATTATTATTATTATATATTCTCCTCTTTTATAAATTTCAGATCCCCGATGTTAAAGCAAGCATGAAAGCTGGAACAGGAATAAAAAGGGATAAATCACTATATTATCATTTTAATTCTATCTTAAATGACTGTAATTCCATTCAATAGCTGGAAATACTTCCATTTTTGCAAAAGAGAAGGAATAAAGCTGTATTGTGATTGATTTTTTATGGAATGAGGAAAATAAAATAAGATTTGAGTGAGAAAATCTGTGTGATGGGTGAAAGGATCTCCATTGCAGGCCCTATGTAGCGTTTGTTCTTCTATCTGTATGATAATATGGGTTAAGTTACATATCTTGAAGTTTTTTTTAAAACAGAATGTTAAAAGTAATTATAAAACAAAACATTATAGACAATCATAATTAGTTTATTTTAAACAGTCTAAATCATGGGGTAGTTGTTCGATTGGTTGACAATAATTCGTAAGGATGGTGGTATGTGATAAAAGACTATCTACCAAAATTCAATCTCTTAAAGATAAATTCAGACCAAATTCAACATCTAAATGATTTCCAGTTAGATTTATATCTTCTCTTTTATTATATAAAAACAAAGATAAACATCTATATAACCTACACACCGAAAAAAAATCATATATCACACAAATACTGTCACCTTTTTTCCCAAAATTACTGTCACCTTTTTCAAGATTTTCCTCATTCAATACAAGATCAAACAATGGACTTATTTCCAGCTAGCGGATAGAATTACAGCTTTATTCGGTCTCTGTCCAAACAATGGACTTATTTCCAGCTAGCGGATAGAATTACAGTCCTTGAAGATTGAATTACTGTCCTTCATTTATATTATAATGATTTAAAACTTAGCTTTAAATCTGCGTTCCAACTTTTACGATTACTTAACTCGGGAACATGAAGTTTTTAAAGCAAGAGAATAAATAATAATACACTTCAAAGTAATAAATATGCTAAAATTGGCTAGACATTTTACACTGTAAGCAAAGCAGAATGTTAATCACTTTGTTCTTACTACTCATGGAAATATTCTCTCATATTATATGCGGCCCCATAAACAATGCCTAAACAGTTTGAAAGCCGAACATAAGAGATGGCCTGGTGGAGAAGATAATAAAACAAATAGTCTTTATCATCATGAGAAGGGTCCATCAAGCTAGAGGGGGCCACACCATCAAGAAGAAGTGGAGTAGGATCCACAGGGCCTGATTTGGTTACACCAATAGCAAGAGGGAAAACATCATCTTAGGAGGAGGAGGCATCAATTTATGAAGAGTCATCAGAGGAAGAATTAGAAGCCAAGATAGTCGAGTGATCACCATTAGCATCCTTCCACCAAGTAGCAGTGCCTTTATGGTGTGCAAGAGAATAATCCATGGCCAAGTGACTAGTAGAGAAGCAACGATGACATAAAAAATAGAGGCCCTCATAATCTAGCGACTAAGTCCATGGGCTATTCCCAACCATGAGAACCACATCTCTAGGAAGAGGTATGGATATGTCAATATTGATCAAAATGCGTGCAAAATTAGAAAAACCCATGAAATAAGTGGTTGTCTTATGATCTTAAATTCAATTTTCTATCTCTCTCCTTTGTTCAGCATCTATATAAAGACCCATGAAGGAAGTCATTATATTGTAAGTCATGTGTAGATCATGGACTATAAAAGAATCCATTTTCATTCCATTTATTTTCGCTTTCTTCAACTTTTGAAATTTGGGTAAGTACCTTTAACTTGGAATAATGAATTAGATTATTTTCAATTGTTGATGGAGTTTAAGGTCTTGGGCTGATGGCTCTACAAGTAGAAAGCCATATCTTCACATCAGAAGGATCTCACATTTAGTAATAAATTAAGTGCATACACCTTGTACTAACTATCATTTAATTTTTTATACTTATTTTAATATTTTTTCTAATAAAAAATTATTTTAGCTATTAATCTTAAGGTAATTGACTACTTGTTATAAGAGAGTTATGAATTGAATTTATTAATTTTTTTGTCAAGAAGGATTTTTTAGTGTGATCAAATATAGGTGAGGCCACAAATGAGGGACCTCATTCCTAGCATGAATGCACAACATCAACACAAATAGTTCAAACCCAATAGGAACCCAAAGCTCACAAGAAAAATAGCTCAATGAGGGCCTAGAACATAGTTTGAAGCACTAATTCACCTAGTATGAATGCCAACAACCTCAATTGAAAGTTTAAATCTATGAACACAATGGATAAACAAAAGTATAAAGGTTTCAATCACAATAATCTAATGAGTTTGAACCTTGGTGGAAACAACAACAATTTCACAGTTTAACTATCACACTATGCCATGAATGATTAGATTTGTTAATTGTTATCACAGTAAAGTACAACCCCTTAGGTTTAAACTCGGGTTGATGACACTACAACTAAAAAGATCCACCTTCCCACAAATATATTTCCACTTTATACCTTGCACTCACCGTCATTTATTTATTTTTGATAATATTTTAATTCTTTACTCCAATTAAATTAAATTTTAGCTATTAATCCTAAGGTAATTAATTTTAGTTGTTATATACTAGGACCTTTCATATTATAAAAAGAAAATGATTCTCCCCTTTCAATTATAAAGAATGAAATTTAATATATTTTTTTAATAAATAATAATTAAACAAAGTGTTCGATGTGTGATCATGTTTATGCTTTTGTTGATCCAATGTGTTCGTATATTTAAAATTTTAATTGATGTTGTTGGCATTCATGCTAGGTGAATTAGTGCTTCAAACTGTGTTCTAGGCCCTCGTTGGGCTAGTTTTCTTGTGAGATTTAGTGGTGAAAACTTAGGTGGGAAGGGTGTTTTCAAATTTGTAGATAGCGAGGGAGTACCAGGTTTGAATCTGGAAGCAGCAGGAGGGGAATTGGATGTAGGAATAGGACAAAATGATTCAAATGGGGCCTCGAGAGATAAAACTGATGGGCCAGAGGATATTATTGTGGATACCAGAGGACATGGCACTTCCTGTATGGTGGAAGTGAATATTTTTGATCAAATTCCTAGGGACCCATGTGCGAATGCTGAGTCAGAAAAGGGGAAAGGAAAACTATATCCGGAGCCTCATAAACCATGGGTTTTTCTTTTTGGGGTGAAACCCACTAGAAAATCCTCTCATTCTCCAATTTGCAACCTTTTAGATCCAAAGTCGAGTAAGTTTTCCATCACTATGCCTGATTCAGTTATTGATTATAACATATCTCTAATGGGTTCCTTCCTAGTTGGCAAATTTATAGGACCTCAACCCAATATTGAGGTTTTTAGAGATTTTATTAAAAGAAAATAGTGTCTTAAAGGTCAAGTGGAGGTTTCTGCTTTACCAAAAGGACTCTTCTCCTTTGGATTGTCTTTTAAGGAGGACATGTTAACTATTTTATGTAGGGGTGCCTGGGTTATTGGCAAGGCTTCCTTGGATTTAAAAAAATGATGCCCGAAGATAAACCTTTCAGACTCTGCTTTTGAAATTGCCCCTGTCTAGGTCTGTCTTCTTGGGTTACCAATGGAATATTGGAATGAAGATGTTTTTAAGGGGATGGCTAGTTCTTTTGGGGAGCTTCTTTCCATTGACCCTATGACTACTGCAACTAAAAGGCTAGTGTATGCCAAAAAATGTGTTGGAATCCTTCAATGTAAGGATGCGCCTACATCTATTGATATTGTGTCAAAACTTGGAACATGAGAGAAAAATGTGGAGTTTGATACTTTATCATTTGTCTACTTTAACTAGAAAAAGTCAGGTCACTAGGCTAAAAAATTTCCTTCTCGAGCCCATAACAAAGTGGTGAAACCCAGAGAAGGTAACAAAAAAGTTTGGAAAGCTAAAACCATGAAAGGTGAAAGCATCTCTAATATGTTGAGATCATCCTCAAGGACCACTTCAGATGAGCATAAAAATGATGAGGAACAAAATATTGTTAGTAATCTCAGAAACCCTCAGAATAAGGATTTAACTGTGGAAGATATCCATCATAAGAAAGAGGGTGGACAGGTCTCTCAAGAGATGAAGGGGGATCATATCCCTAGATTCATAGGGTAATTGAATATGACTTCTACGTAGTGAAAACCAGAGTTTTTAGCTACTAAACAAGGATGAAAGCACTGATACGGTTGGGAATGGTACATGGATGAAGGAGAATATTGTAAGGAATTGAAGTAGTGGAACAAATTCCTACACTAACCTTGAGAGGAGGGTAATGCAATTTTTTTTTACAGATCGTCACAATAGTTTCAGAAAACAAAAATAGATATAATAACATTCAAACCATAACACAGTGATTTACATGGGGAAAACCCTTTCGGGAGAAAAACCCCACACTCCAAAAGCCGCCCAATCTAATATTCAACAATCAAAACAAATTACAATATACTTGCAGACCAAGCTCTTCATGGGAGTACCACTAATGAGAGGTTCAAAGGTAACTCAATAGCCATAAGACTCTTACACAACCTCTATCTTATGCACCTCATAAATAGGAGATACAATACAAGAAATCGTCAAATAGTATTACAAAACCATGAGCTAAAACCACCCAATAAGGTGTAGCCGACCTTATCTCCCTTCTAGATGCCCTATGACATGTCCCTCCCTTTTTACAGCTTATTTATGTGTCCGATGTATTTTATATTTCCTATTTCAGGAGTACAAACTTTTGGAGGCCATATCTTGTGAACTGTGTGTCTGATTGATGAGTAGTTTGAAGCATCTAAAATCTTGTGAAGTGCTCTATTTCCTTGTAAATGGCTACACCATTTACGCCCGCTTTTTAGGGAATTTTTGGGCCTCTAAATTCCTCAAAATCAATTTAAACCTTTAATTAGAGCCCTCCAGAACAAAAAATTTAATATATTCAAAACTAGTTGTGATCTTGTGCCTTAACTTTACTGGAATGCTTATCTAGCCAACCAGAAGCTTCGAGGAGAATTTCACACCATTTCGTGTCCAAATGAAAACTTATTATAATTAGTAACCTTATGTAAATACAAGGTTGAGACACCATTTTCCCAATAAATCTCCCACTTGTTGAACACCTTGCAAGAGCAAAGGGAGTATTAACATAATGAATCAATTGCTAGGGGCCATGAGGCCCATAGACTCTGAACACCATCTGAACTTCTCTATGCTCACAACCTTAGTTAAAGAATCTGCAACATTCATCAAAGTTTCTACCTTAACCAACTTCACCCTGCCATCATCCACCATATCTTTGACAAAATGATACTGAACATCATTGTGCTTGGTTCGGGCATGAAATGTCCGGTTTTTAGCTAGGCAGATTGCACTCTGACTGTCACAATAAACTATCATGACTCCTTATTTTATTCCAATGTTTGAACATAGTCTCTTAAGCCAAATGGCTTCTTTACAAGCATTAGTAGCTTCCATATACTCTACTTCAGTAGTGGACAAAGCAAACATAGCCTGTTGCTTACTCATCCAACTAATGGCATCACCAAATAAAGTAAACACATAAGCACTGGTGAATCTTCTGCTGTCAATATCACTTGCCATGTCTAAATCCACATAACCATGAATATCAAGGGAAATCATGTCTCCAACTGAATTACCATGATAACACAAATAATACTATGAGGTTCCTTTCAAATATCTAAAGACTCTTTTGACTGCATCCCAATGAACTCTACCAGGATTAGACTTATATCTAGAAAGAACTCCCACTTCTTGGGCAATGTATGGTCGAGTACAGACCATAGCATACATCAAACTTCCAACTGCACTTTGGTAAGGCACTCTGCTCATGTCTTCCATCTCCGATGGAGATGTAGGACAATCTGCATCAGATAATTTTGTTCCAACTGTAAAAGGAACACACAATGGTCTACAATCCTGCATGTTGAACCTCTGTAACACTGAATTCACATACTTACTTTGGCCTAGCCATAGCTTTTTGTTCACTCTATCTCTTTTAATTTCCATCCCAAAAATGTGTTTTTCTACACCAAGATCTTTCATTTCAAATTTAGCAGCGAGTTGAGACTTAAGTTTTGAAATCATACCTTTCCCTTTACCAATGAATAACATATCATCAACATACAATGCAATGTACAAGAAATGATCACCCTCAGATTTATAATAAACGCAGTGATCTGATTTAGAATGCTCAAATCCAAAAATCAACACATATGTATCAAATTTATGGTACCACATCCTAGGACTCTGTTTAAGGCCATACAAATATTTCTTTGATTTACAGACCAAATTACTTTTACCTTTCACCACATAGTGCTCCGGTTGTGTCGTATAAATATCCTCCTCCAAATCACCATGAAGGAAGGCAATTTTCACATCCATTTGCTCAACCTCTAAATCATAAGCAACAACAATAGAAAGCAAAAATCTAATGGATGTTATTTTTGCAATAGGAGAAAATATCTCACCATAATCAACACCCTCAACTTGGGAGTAGCCTTTCCCAACTAACCTTGCTTTATACTTCTCAATGCCTCCATCTGAACCAATCTTTTTCTTGAACATCCATTTGCAACCAACAGGCTTCCGTCCTTCAGGCAATGGTACAAGATCCCATGTATCATTCTTTCTCAAAGTTGCCATTTCTTCTTTCATAGCAATCTTCCAGGATTCTGTATCATTCATACCTAATGCCTCCTCTATAGATTTTGGTTCATCCACATTAGTATTCAAAGAAAAAATACATCTCCAATCATTAATTCAAAACCTTTAAGGTGCTTGTCTATGTCTTGTAGACCTTCAAACAAGCTGAGTTGGAGGTTCTTCCTTTTCTTCTGAAGATTCAGAGCTAGATGAGCTCTCCTCAACTTCTTTCCTATCTAGGATTCTTGATTCAACTCTTTCAGGTGTAGAAGGGTATTGAATCACATTTTCCTTTTTAGTCTATTCTTGTTGCAATGTAACAAAATGAGACTTAATTTATCTAAAAATAACACTTCTACTATAAATTACCTTTTGTGCAACAGGGTCCCAAAGCTTGTATCCTTTCACACCATAACTGTACCCGATGAAGATACATTTCATAGCCTTGTTCTCCAACTTTGTCCGCTTCTCCTTTGGCACATGTGCATAAGCCTTGCAACCAAAAACTCTACGATGTCTTGATGAAGGCTTGCGACCCAACCATACTTCCATATGTTTTTTATCAACAAGAGATGATGTAAGAGACCTATTAACCAGGTAGTAAGTAGTGGCAACAACTTTAGCCCAAAAATTTTGTTCTAGACTAGCACCACTCACGATACTCCTCGCCTTCTCCATCAATGTCTTGTTTAATCTTTATGCAACTACATTCTATTGTGGAGAATATAGAGTTGTCTTCTATCTGTTAATGCCACAATCATTACATAATCTATCAAAATCATTAGAGAAAAATTCACCACCATTATCAGTCCTCAAACATTTAATTTTCTTTCTAGTCTGCAACTCAATCATTGCTTTAAATTCTTTAAATCAATTGAAAATATCAGACTTACTCTTTAGAAAATATACCCATGTCCTTCTACTAAAATCATCAATAATGAAGCATAATATGTGGATTTTCCAATCAAAGGAACATCTACAAGACCAAACACATCGAAATGAATAAGATCCAAAACACCACAAGTTTTATGAGAAATTGAGCAAAACTAAACGCAGTTTTGTTTTCCATAAATATAATGCTCACAGAAATCAAAGTCAAGATTACAATCATTCAAACCTTCAACAAGCTTTTTATTTTTCAAGGTCCTTAGACCATTTTCTCCAATGTGTCCAAGCCTCTGGTGCCATAACATAGTCTTCTCTGTAAGTAACTTTGCTTCAGAAGAAAGAGCACCCTTAGGTACCCAAAAGCCATTTCCATCTGCTGAAGGTGAAACCCTTAAATCTTTCGATGAAGTATTCACAGATTTAATTTTTACAGAAGTACTATTATACTCAACAGTGTATGTGTCTAGCTTATACAAAGCGCCAAACCTGACACCTCTAGCAATTACCATAGCACCCTGAATCATCTTACATCCTGCTTCAGAAAAGACTACCGGCACACCCGCATCTATCATTTTTCTCACAGATAACAAATTTCCTTTTAAACTAGGGATATGCAGCACACCATTAATCCTTTTTATTCTACCATTAGAAAACTTGATTCTAACTTTCCCTCAACCAAAAATGTCTAAATGTGAATCATCACCCAAGTACACCTTACCTCCATTAAATTCTTCATATTCAAAAAACCAATCTCTATTGATAGTCATATGAAAAGATGCACCCGAGTCAATCAAAAAGGCATCATTACATGCATGAGTCACCAAAGACGTAATAAATGCATCATCATCTTCCTTCTCAGACTTAGAATCAGAATCAATCTTCTTCTTTTTCTTGTTATTTTCTTCTTTGCAGTCCTTACGGATGTGACCTGGTTTACTACATTTCTAGCAAATGACTTTGGAATTTCCATGAGATTTCGATCTCCCTTTCGATTTGGACTTTATCGCGCTTCTCATTCTTCTTGCCTTTCTCCTTAGGTCTTCCACAAACAATTAGGGCTTCCTTTGAATGAAGGGATACCTTCCTCCACATCTTTTTACCAAGTAGGGCACCCATCACATCATTAGACTTCAAAACAACATAAGTACTATTGATAGCCATAACAAGAGAATCCCATGAATCAGGCAAAGAACAAAACAAGATCTGGCATTTCTCTATTGTAGTTTTTTAATATTTCTTTTGGTATTAGAGAAGGTTTCAAGACTTCTGATTGTGCAGGTGGCAAGGTTATATCAACAATTATCTCTAGATGGAAAATGGAAAAGATTTAGCATTTCAACTTCTATTGTTTACTGGAGAAAACTATGATTACTGGATCATCAAAATGAAGACCCTACTTTTATCCCAAGATCTCTAGGAACTAATGAAAGGTGGATACACAGAACTTATAGATCATAATACATTAAATACATGAACACCACAACAGAAAAATCTGCTGAAAGAAAATACAAAGAAGGATAACAAAGCTCTTTTCACCATTCAATCTACCTTGGATGTGCTAATCTTTCCTCGAATTGTCAGTATGACAAAATCAAAGGATGCATGGGAGGATCTACAAACTACATCCCAAGGTACAAATAAAATCAAATTGGTAAGACTTCAAACTTTTCGAAGAGAATTTGAAAACTTGAGGATGGAAGAATCTAAGTCCATTCATGAATTTATTACTAGGACTCAAGGTATTGTGAATCAGCTTAGCACTTAAAGTGAAACTATATGAGACCAAAAAATTGTAGAATTTTTTATGAGGTTTCTTCCTCCTAAATTTGACCCAGTAGTAATTGCTATTGAAGAAAGTAAAGATCTAATTACTTTCAAAGTTGCAGAGATAATTGGTTCTTTGCAATCTCATGAGGAGCATATGCAACATTTTACAAAAAGTTTTGTGAAATCTTTCCAGTCTTTTATTAATATTGAGGAAAAGTTCAAATATCCTCCCTCTCAAACTGCTAAATTTCAAGGTGAATCCTTTGGTAATAATAGAGGAAGAGGAAATAAAAAAGGAAGAGGACAAAGTTTTGTTGATCGAAGGAGTATTCAGTGTAGATATTGTGAAAGATATGGGCATTATGAATCTGAGTGTAGGAAGAAGAAATCTGACTTGAATAAGTCAAGAACTGGTTATGCAGAAGAGTCTTTTGACATAAAGAATTCTACATTCTTTGCATGCAATTTGGAAAAAGAACCCCAAGAAGATGTCTTGTTCTTGGATAGTGGCTGCTCAAATCACATGATAGGTAAATCTGATTTCTTTGTCAAATTAGATAATTAAATGAGAAGTAAAGTTAAATTTGGAGATGATAAGGAGGATAATGTAGTCGGCAAAAGTACCCTTGTGGTCAAGCCTAAGCAATTAGATACTACACATATACATAATACTTTCTTTGTGCCACACTTACAACATAGCCTTTTGAGTATAAGACAACTTCTAGAAAAGAACTATAAAGTTGTATTTGAAGATAGTTGTTGCAAAATTTTTGATAAATCAAATAATCATCATCTTGTAGCAAAGACTTATATGATAGAGAATAGATTGTTTCCTCTCAAATTGGTTTCAAGTAAATTGCGTGCACTCAAATCAACCATAGATGATTCATGGTTATGGAATCAACGATATGGTCGTTTGAATTTTCAAGGGCTAGCCTTGTTGAATAAGAAGAATATGGTGAGAGGTCTTCCTCCAATCAAGGAAAAAGAAGAAGTTTGTGTAGGGTGTGCACTTGGCAAGCATCATAGAGATAGTTTTCCGGTGGACAAATATTGAAGAGCCAAATATCCTCTAGTGCTTGTGCATGTTGACATCTGTGGTGACATGCAAGAGCCATCATTGGGTAAGAACGTTTTTTTTTTTTACTTTAATTGATGATTACTCTCGCCACACATGGGTTTATTTTTTGAAGCAAAAATTTGAAGCCTTTGCATGCTTCAATAGTTTTAAATAAATGGCTAAAAATCAAAGCGGGTATCCTATCGAGATACTCAGAATAGATAGAGGGGGAGAGTTTACTTCTAATGTGTTTGCTGATTTTTATCATAAGAATGTCATATAGAGACAACTTACTGCCGCATATACACCTCAACAGAATGGTATGCTGAAGGAAAGAACCGTGCCATTATGGAAATGGCACGAAGCATGTTGTAGACAAAAAATATTCCAAGTAGTTTTTGGGGAGAAGCAATTGCCACTACAGTGTATATTCTCAACCGTAGTGCCACAAAAGAAGTTCAAAACCTAACTCCAAAGGAATCCTGGCGTGGTCACAAGACTTCAGTGGCTCATCTTCGATTCTTTGGATGCTTGGCATATGTGCATATTATAGATCAAAAGTAGAAGAAGTTGGATGCCAAATCTCAACTTTGTATATTTTTGGGCTACTCTACTGCAAATAAAGGCTACAAATTCTATAATCCTGAGACAAAACAATGGATAGTTAGTTGGGATGTGATTTTTGATGAAGGGAGAGTATGGCAGTGGAAAGATGATGTGCAGAAAAATCCATCAATAATCATAAACATGGAAGATAATAGTGTTCCTCCTCCTCTCCCCACAAGCTCAAGTGGAAGTTCAAGCTCCTCTTCCAGTCCTCCAAGCTCGCCTAGTTCAAACTCAGGTGAAGATTCACCTCCACCATTACCTCCAACATCTGTTCCAAGAAAGGTATGAAGTTTGGTTGATATTTATTAGAGGTGTGCCAATATAAATCCAGTTGTTAATTTTGCTTTGTTTAGTGCAATTAAAGTTGAACCCTCTGTGTATGAAGAAGCAGTGAGAGAACATATATGGTTTAATTATATGAATGATGAGATGAATTCCATTCATAAAAATATTACTTGGGAATTAGTTCCACTTCCCAAAGGTAAGCAGATGATTGGTGTGAAATGGGTATACAAAGTGAAATATCATGCAGATGGTTCAATAGAACAACATAAGGAAAGAATAGTTGCCAAGGGGTTTGCATAGACTCCTGGAGTGGATTATGTAGAAAGTTTTTCTCTTGTGGCTAGACTTGATATAGTCAAGATTATATTGGCTATTGCAGCATCATACAAGTAGCCAATATTTCAGATGGATGTGAAATTAGCATTCCTTAATGGTTACATAGATGAGGAAGTTTATGTGGAACAACCTATGGGTTATGAAGTTCCAGAAAAAGAACACTTAGTCTACAAGTTGAAGAAATCCCTTTATGGGTTGAAGCAAGCTCCTCATGCCTGGTATGCTAGGATTGACAATTATTTCATGAAGAAAGGATTCAACAGAAGCCACTCAGAGACCACCTTATATTTACAACATATTGGTAATGATATTCTCATAGTTTGCCTCTATGTTGATGATCTTATTTATACATGTAATAGAAAATCTCTCATGGAGAAGTTTCAAGTGGAAAAGAAAAAAGAATTTGAAATGTCAAATCTTGGACTCATGCACTTTTTTTCTTGGCGTGGAAGTATAACAAACATCAGAAGGTATATTTATTTCCCACACCAAGTATGTTGCTGATTTATTGAACAAATTTAACTTGGTGGCATGCAAAGCACTTGCAACCCCCATAGAACTTGGTGAAAATTTGACTAAGGAAGATGCTAGTCCCAAAGTTGATGCTATTCGGTATAGGAGTTTAGTTGGTAGTCTCATGTATCTCACAACTAGTAGGCCTGATATTATGTATGTTGTGAGCCTCATCTCTTGATTCATGCAGGATCCAAAAGATTCACATTGGAGAGTTGTTAAGAGAATCATGAGGTATGTGAGTGGTATGCAAAAATTTGGCATTCAATATTCTCCCACTGACAAGTTTGAACTAATTGGTTACATAGATTCAGATTGCTCTGGTTCAATGGATGATGGGAAATCAACATCTGGTTATGTGTTTTTATTTGGGTCTGGAGTTATATCTTGGAGTAGTAAGAAATAGGTAACAGTGGCTCTTTCTTTCGCAGAAGTGAAATACATGGCAGCTTCATCAGCAAGTTCTCAAGCAGTATGGATAAGAAGGATATTGATAGATCTACATTTGGTTCTTGAGCATCCAACCACCATCTATTGTGATAACAATAACACTATTTCCATGACAAAGAATCTTGTGTTTCATGCCCAAATGAAGCACATAAAGATTTGCCACCATTACATTCATGACTTGGTTCAAGATGGACAAGTGGAGCTATAGTTTTGTCCTTCATTTGAACAAGTTGCAGACATATTTACCAAAGCTCTTCCAGTATTGACTCCTTTTACTTCCAAAAATCAATTGGGACTTACCACCTCCATTCATCATTTAGGTGGAGTTTGAAGATAAGGATGAATGATGCGTTGGAGTGAAGAATATCATGATTTTTGTTTTTTTAGCTTTCATCTTTATGTGCTAATAAAACAACAATAAAAATGCTATGATAGGATTTTAGTTTTATTTTTAGTTTTAAAATATTTTTCACACCATTTTTCTAGTTTTAAGCTTTGTTTTATTGTTTCTTTCTTAATCGATGTAAGAGATCAGAAGTCTATAAGAAATTTGTTTTGTAATTGTAATTCTACTTTTCAGTTTTCAATATTAATATAAGTTCTCTGAAATAATTGATGGTTTTCTCTTTAGCTTTGTTTTCTTTGTTGTATATTTTTTAATCTTTCATTGCAGTCATTCACTAATAATTGTTTGTAATTGACACTCATACGGTATGGGTTAATGACATTTTGGGTTGTCATTGGTGGCAACTCATCATCTCAGGTTCATTGGTTTCATTGTTTGGTTAACCAACATTCATTACACTTAACCGGTATTGGTACTCACATTGCTTCACACCGGCACCGGCACTGACACTGACATTCATTGCATCTCGGCTAAGTCCTGATCCCGGTAACTTGTTTTGATCCCGGTAACGTGTATATGGAACTCGATAATGTATAGGACCCAGTTAGGAAATCTTTTGGTCTCGATTATTTCTTTCATGGATTTTGTGGTAACATGTGATGGTCGACATGGTGATTGGATTTATATTTGGATTTTATTATGTTCCGGCAGCCGACATGGTAAAGATAGAAGTATATTTAAGATCACTTCAGCAATAGATCACTTCAACGACATGGTGAAAATAGTCTTACACAACACAAACAATGCCTAAACAGTTTGAAAGCCCAATATAACAAGTAGCCTAAGGAAAAAGATAATTTAAATTAAAAAATAATATTTTATCAAAAATTTAATATTTTTAAATATCAATATGGTTGTAAATGTCTTTTAATATACATAAAAATATTAATCAAATAGATATAAATCTTAATATTTGTATTTTATTCATGGATTTATATTTATTATATAGATAATGTTATAGGTTAAAGTGTGATTGTTAGTCAATATAAATATTAATACTTATAAAAGTAAAGCATAAATTTGCTTGAGATGCAAGAAATTTTATTACAATATAAAAGTTGTTAACTATCTAAGTTAAGATATTCCAATGATTTATGTGAGGATTCTTGACCCAAAATCTTAGGGTGGGAAAAGTTAAATAATATCAATTAAGAGATATTGTTGAGGATATTAAATAAGGTATAGGTGGGAAAAGTTAAACAATGTCAATTAAGAAATATCTTTGAGAATATTGCATAAGGTATAGGTGCATTAAGTCTATTGCTTGTGGTTCTTGAGAAAATTATTCTAGAGTTTCTCTTAGAAATGGAAATCTTGGGTGACATGGGATGAAAGAGGAAAAGTGTTATCTAGGAGAATTTGGCAAAAAAAAATTCAAATAAATGGGTTTTCACAATTTTAAGTATGACTAGGTAAGAGAGAATTTTAGGTGTCTGCAAATTGATTAAATTTTTTATATCACAATAATGTAAAATTTTATACTTGATGCAAAGGAACTTGAAGAAATTAATGAATTAATTGAATTTTCAAAAAAGAATTTGGTAATACTTAAATTTGTTATATATAATATCATATCATCTCCTTGCAACACATTATTTAATTTTATGTCATAATGAATGACTCTCACAAAACAATAATAATGTAGATATTCAATACTTTATGCTATCTCCTTTCATATTCTTAATCTAAGAATCAAACTTGATTTAGATTCTCTAAATATATAAATATTCTACATGCAAATGAATTTATTATGAGACTCAAGATATAACATGCAATATTATTTTTCACATAATTTCTTATGCAATGTAGCAAATGAAGTGCCCATGTGATGCAAAATCCTCTCTATCTTATTATAGTAGAAACAAGAATCAAGAGAGATCACAAATGACTTATTGCATGTTACATTGTCATATTTATCTAAATAAATTACTTTATTTTTTTCATTTTTACCATAGAAAACTTGATATCCTCTCTATTTATAATTTTGATTATTAGAAGAGATCAATTTTAACATGAATTCTTGATCCTAAATTAGTTTTTCCTACATGGGTCTAGTGGTGTCCAAATAATACTCCAAATAATAGAATAAGAAAATAATTATATATGCTTTTATTTGTTTTATTCATAACTAATATGGGAAATGCTTAGGAGAAAGGCCGCAAGGAACATATGCTTTATTTTCATAGATTGATAGAAAATTATTACATTTTTTTCAAATAATTTTTAATTTTTAAATAATTTTTAATAAATTGATTTCCAAATTATTTTTCTCTTTAATTTTATGCAATAATAATGTTTTTGAAAATATCTGTCACTTTGTACAAGATTAACAACAAAAACTTTCTACATCTCTTTTTAACCATGAATTAAGTTACAAATTTCAAAAGATCATCTCTAAATTATTAAATGAAAATTTTTGAAGCCATGTTTCTGTATTTAAAGCCACAATTATCTTAATTGCTAAAAATTTCTTGATTGCTACAACTGAAAAAAAAAAAATTCCCAAAATCCTCCATCAAAATATAAAACATATAAAAATCCTAATCTTTGTAGTACCCCAAATCGTCCTAAAAAGAGCAGTTGTTCATATCATCATCGGTGTTTAATCAGAGAAAATGCTTTTTGGATTGAAATCCCAAGTTAGATTCAATTTTAGTTTTAGATTTCTTTTAAGATTTAGATTTCTTTTAAGATTTAAACAGAATCAGAGCAGCACTGAAATTTGACTTCTTAAAATAAAAAAATTTAAAATAAAACCAATTTATGCATTTGTTCTCACCGATAGAACGCACATGGTATATTTCTTTTGCTTAATGGTTGGTTTTGGTTATGGAGAAGGCAGACAAATAATATCCGAAACATTTAAATAGTATATTGAAAAATAAGATAAGCCTCGAATATTAAAAATTCGCAGACACCATTGTTCATAACATTATCATAACAGCAAGTTTACACTAATTCAAAAAGTTTAGAAGAGAACAGTGAGACAGAGATTCAACAGAATATAAGACTGGAATTTCTGACAGTAAAACAAATAGAATCATCATGCTGCCCCAAATATTGAAATGCAAAACCACAATGTTGAACCAAAAGCTGCAACACAACCAAACGTTGAACAGCTGAAGATGGAGACTTATGATGAGTGCAGAGATGCCTAAAACTGGAAGTCATAATTTGCACTCCTAAGCTTGAACATTATTCCTTCCATTGAATACCACTGTCATTAAGCTGCGTGAAGATCTAAGATGTAGATGTTGACCAACTTTCAAAATTTTCTTCATTAGTATTTCTTGGATTACTGGTACCCTCAAGCAAAGGTGAGATATCTATGGGCAAATGAAAAGCTCTAGGAATACCAAGAAATACACTTGTTATTTTTTCTAATCTCTGAACAGTCTCCATCATTGTTGGGCGTTGGTGTGGATCTTCCCTTGTGCAAATCAACCCTATTTGCATGAATTCAGAAAGACATCCCAATACCATTACTTTATTTAATTCTTCAACATTTCTAAGTAGTTGGCTGTCCACCACTTCTGTGATCTTATTTGGAAAATGCATGCTTGCCCATTTTGGCAGATTAATACCTTCTACAAACATTTTATCTGTTGGTCTCCTCCTTGTCAACAATTCTAAAAGCAGAATTCCATAGCTATATACATCTCCTTTGGTTGAAATTTTTCCACCCATTCCATACTCTACAATTCAATATAATAATCAGTAATTCTCAAGTTTTATGAAATATTTATTAAAATTATAAAAACAATCAATGACAATTTATATCTCAATAATATAAAATTTTATACCTGGTGCAAAGTAGCCAATAGATCCCTTTAGTACACTTGCAGAAGTCACTGAATCCATTGAATTCTCAAAAAAGAGTCTGGTAATGCCAAAGTCTGCTATATATGAAGTCATATCATCACCTAACAACACATTATTAGGTTTTAGATCACAATGAATGACTTCCACAAAGCAATAATGATGTAGATATTCCATTCCTTGTGCTATCTCCTTTGCTATTTTTAATCGGTCAGCCAAACTTAATTTACATTCATCTTCTCCTTCGGGATATAACCATCTCTCCAAACTTCCATTTGACATGAATGGAAGAACCAATGCTTTAAAATCAGGGTTAGAATAAGCCGAAATGATTTTGATCACATTGCGGTGCCTAACTCTTTTTAACACATTGCATTCTCTTTGAAAACTTTGGACAGCATTTTCATCCTGCATGTTGAAAACTTTAACAGCAACATGTGTACCATTGTTGAGAATCCCTCTATAAACAGATCCAAAACTACCAACTCCTAGCTGATTAGTTTGGCTAAACCCACCAGTTGCATCTACAAGTTCTTCATATGCAATTTTTTTAGACCCAATGTCGAATTGAATGGTATTTTGATTAATATGTCTCCTTCTATAAAAAATTAGGAGTATGGAAGACATAATAAAGATTGCAATGCCAATCATAATTGGTACTATCACCTTTATGGAGGTTGAGAGTTGTTTGTGCTTATAATCCAAGCACGGTGGAAAATTAATCCACTTGCCACAAAGTCCAACATTTCCTGAAATTGCTGACTGATCAATTGTTGCAAAAACTCCTCCCCTTGGAACCTCTCCTATTAATTTGTTTGAAGAGAGGTTAATATGTTGAAGCATTTTCATTTCCTGGATAGCCATTGGGATTGTACCTGACAAATCATTTTCTGAGAGATCAATGACTTCAAGATTTTTTAGATTTGTGACTGATGCTGGTATTGAGTTGTAAAATGAATTCCATGAAAGATTCAAATATTGCAAGTTTGTGCAACTTGACAATGCAGCTGGAATTTCACTTGAGAAGTTGTTGAGAGAAACATCTATAGCTTGAACCATTGCCATTTTACTCATTACTAAAATAGAACCTTGTAATAAATTGCTAGAAACGTTGAAATAAAATTGGAGATTGACAAGACTTGCCCATTCAAGAGGTATGTTTCCATCTAGTTTGTTGTAAGCTAAGTCTACCTTTTCCAAAGTTATACATCTCCCTAAAGTTGCTGGCACTTTCCCTGAAAGTTGATTGTGATGAAGAATAAGATCCCTTAATTGTGAAAGATTGCCAAGAGCGTCTGGAATTTGACCTGAAATCATATTTTCACTCAATGATAGCAGTCCAAGCCTTTTTGCATCACCTAAACTTTCGGGTATTCCTCCACATAAACTATTTTTGTCCAAAAATAATCTTTCAAGATTTAGAAGCAGGCTAAGACTAGATGGAATGGTCCCACTGAAATGATTGCTGGATAAGTCTAAAGTTGCCAACTTTGTGAGGTTGCCAATGCCCCCTGGTATGTTTCCCCCAATTTTATTGTAGCTTAAAGTCAATTCGTATAGCTGGCTTGATAATTGGCTAATAGAAGCAGGCATTATTCCAGTGAAATAATTATAAGACAAGTCTATTTCTTGTAAGGAGGAGCAATTAGTCAAGGCTGTTAGAAAAGACAAATCATTGTTTTTGCTCGTGAGATTATTTTCCTCTATCAAAAACCATTGAAGTTGGAGCAATTTTCCGAACTCCAATGGCACTGTGCCACTTAGTTGGTTCCCACCTAATTCAAGATGCTGAAGTTGAGTACAATTGGAGAAGGAGCTGGGGATCTCTCCAGTGAGATGGTTTTCCCATGAAAGAAATGTTCGCAACTCTGATAAATGGCCAAGCTTCCAAGGAATGTATCCAATTAATTGATTAGCATATAACCTCAAAACCTGGAGATGAGTGCAATTAGAAAGGGCAGTGGGAATTCCTCCTGACAAGTAGTTGTCACCAAGATGAAGCACTATAAGTTGAGTGAGCATACCAAATTCATTAGGAATTGCTCCAGATAAGTAGTTTGCAGCAAGATAAAGCTTTGTGAGTTGAGTAAGCATACCTAATTCACTAGGAATTGCTCCAGATAAGTAGTTTTCAGCAAGATAAAGCTTTGTGAGTTGAGTAAGCATACCTAATTCACTAGGAATTGTTCCTGAAAAGTTGTTTGAATAGAGATTAAGCACTGTGAGTTGAGTGAGCATACCAAATTCAATAGGAATTGCTCCAGATAAGTAATTTTGACCAAGATACAGCTCTGTGAGTTGAGTAAGCATACCTAATTCACTAGGAATTGTTCCTGAAAAGTTGTTTGAAAAGAGACTAAGCACTGTGAGTTGAGTAAGTTTGCCTAGCTCAGATGAAATGTTGCCACTCAGATTGTTATAAGATAGAATGAGAACTTGTAAAGAACGACAATCAGCCAAAGTGGAGGGGATAAAGCCTTCTAATTGATTTCGAGATAATCGAAGTATTCGAAGGTGAAAAAGCCTTCCCAACTTAGTCGGAATTTGGCCATAGAAGCTATTATTCCTAAGAGCAAGTACTCTAAGAAAAGATAGATTGCCAAGAAAAGGAGAGATGGTGCCCACTAAAGACATACCTGTTAGATTCAAGGAAACCACACGTTGATGATGACGAGGAGAACAAACAACACCAGTCCAGTTGCAAAAAGAAGAATTGGAAGACCAATCATGTAAAACTTTGTGAGAGTCAGGAGAGAGAGAACTTTTAAAAGCCAAAAGATCATCTTTATCAGAATAAGGAGGAGAAGAATGTGAGACAGGAAATGCAAATAGAAAGAAGAGCAGGAGACAAACCATCTTCATCTTCATGTCTATTTGGGGTTTTAGCCTAGATCAAATTATGTTTGTTGTTGGTAGGATTGGCATCCTTATATAACTCTCTGCCGGGTGACCAAGTTATAAGATTAAGATTAGTTCAGTCCCGTGTGGAAGACTTGTCCAATCTTCGTGGAAAAATATTTGGAAGACTTGTTCAACTTGGACTGAAATTGCGTTGCAGCTACGTAGATTAAGATTGCTTCAGTGCCGTGTCCAATCTTGGTGGAAAATATTTGCAAGACTTGTTGAATATGAGTTTGGTCTTGTCCACTCATTTTGTGTGGTGCGCAGCACATTTATCTCCTAAAAACTGCGAACCCGTGCAATGATGGGAAGTGTAAATTGTTTTTTCCGACCAGTTGCATAACAAAGATACTCTTTCCAACTACCTGATCAAATTGTACTCCACATGAAACGGAATATACTCCAAATAATTAGCAAATGGACTAATTTTCTTGGAAAAAATGGGTCGTGATACGGACACTTCTCTTGTTCATTTCTCTCCTCTCCTTCACACACGTTCGTTAGACAAGAATTGGGTAGGTCCCATGTCATTGGTAGTTAGCAGTCACTTTTCAATGAGCTGGTAATTTATGTTTAAGCAAGTAACTTAAGTTTTTCTGTCTCACTAATAGTAAATTATTTGAATAATGTCAACAATAATTAGTGGAGATAAATCTTGGAGGGAAAATGTAGAATCTAAAGTGAAAAAGAAGGCAAAGAAAATTGTGTAGACATTTTTTCTCCTTTTTTTTTAACCTATTTTCAATTTTTAAGTAATTGCCACCGCACAAAAATAGGAAAAGGTTCCTAATTATCTTTTTCCTATATTAGAACATTTACATATTGGTTAATTTTAAGCAGCAAATGGAGATTTTCATTATATTTTTCCTTCAACTGTTCTCATTTTTCCTTGCTAGTATTCTTGATGACAACTCACGTGACATGCATTTTAATTGCTCAATCATGACAATGGCGTTGGCTTTAGATGATATGCATCTGCCAAAGAAGTTGGACCAAACAGGGTAACAAACAAGAGATGCATTGCATCATGTTCCTACCTACATAGTTGCATATAAGGTAGATTTGTTTATTGTTGTAGTTAGATTACTTAGTTATATTTGAACATAATCAATTTTTGCAATGTATGTTGTAATATTTAATACAATAGATTCATAGACTCTACCAACTCTAGTATCCAAGACTCATATATATGAGGGAAAATAGTACAAAATCTTATCAATGCAAATTTAATGTTTTAGCTAGCTTCTTGAAAGTATTAGGAAATATAGTTATTTTCTAAGATAATATTAATTTTTATTTGTTCACATTTAAATTCTAGATTTCATTGATGAAAGAAATGTCATCCAAAGAGACAAACTTATTTTAAAGCCAACAATGTAATTTATTATGATGCATATAATATGTTGATGTCACACAATTCATAAATAGAAATGAAATTTAATTCAAGAAATTGAATCCAATCAAAGAATTACTAGAGAGACAATACACAAAATAGATAGATATTATTTTATTACATAGTGTCTAAAGATTTTTTTAACAGATTGTACATTTAATTGTATTGATTTGAATGACATAAAAAATGTTATTCAAGGAGACAACATAATGTTAAAGTAAAAAATGTAATTTAATTATGACGTACATAATAGTTTAGATATCATTCGTGTTATTAATTGAGTTGACAAATGATCTAAACATTTTAATGCATTGAATGTAATTTATATAAAAGATAAATAATGATTTCATTTTGCAATGAGTGGACAAACAATTATTGGATAAAATAATAGAAAAAATTGCATGCAATGGATGCATTAGTATTTCTATGAAGGGTGAGAACTAATTTGTGTGTGTGTGTGCATACATATACATATACAAATACATAAACATATACATATACATATACATATACATATACATATACATATACATACATACATATAAAAGATTTATGGCCCTATGTCCCATGTAAATGTATTTACATTTTATTCATAAAATATTCATGTTTACATGAAGTATTTACTAACACTTACCTTCTATTTAAGTCTTCATTTTTATATAATATATCATGTTTTTTATTTTATTTTTTAAAAAAAAAAGAATTTTTTTATCCTTAAGAGATTTTTTAAAATTTGTAACAAAATTAATTAATTAATAATTTAAAATATTAGATTTAATAAAAATTTGTATGATGACTAACTTGATTTTTAACATATATTTCATTCTATTAGAAAATAAATTAATTTGCAAAAGAAGATTAAATGATTTTAAAAAATTGATTATAATATTTATAAAATTATCTCAGATCAAATATCTACCTCACCCTTGATCATGAATAAAATCATAGATAGGGATTGATCTATCTCATGAAATTGCTAGGATTATGTTATAAAAAAGTAAATTGTTATGTTATTTTTAATCCAAAATTCAAATAATATTTTAGCTTTAATATTTAATTAGAAGTATATTTTTAATTGTTCTTCTTATTTTAATTTAATTTATTTAAGAATCTGATTATATCTATCCTCAAATTTATGATAATTTTTTATTTTGTTTTGATATATAAAGTAGAATAGCAAGGGTTTGACCCTATAACAAAACAACATGAAGGCAACTGTTCCAACAAGCCATTAACAACACATTACTAGTATAGAAGTATCATAAATAGTCTTTAAAGTACTAAACCAATAGAAGCACATATACCATAGGTGATCAAAACAAAAAAAACCAACCATCCAACAACAATGGGTTAGCCAAAGAATTCACCCCAATATTTAGTGAGGAACATGAATAGTTTCTTATGCTTCCCATCCTTGTAGCAAATAAAGAGTAGTGGCAAAACTATTGACACAATCACCAACTTCTTTTCCAAGTCTAAAAACTTAGTCTTCAGATTTACAAGTTTAGTAGCATTCATATCAAATTTGGTACATATATGGGCATCTGAAAGAAGGTCTATCAAGAATATATTAGAGATATTAGAGTCATGTAAATTGGTGCTATTGGGACAGTTACAGTGTTTTTAGAAATTTCCCTATTATCCCTCATTTCATCATAGTCTTCCTTAGTTTTTGAACTCTCCTCATTACCAATATCAACATTTACTACCACCTTTCCTTTGGTTTTGGGAAACCTCGCAATTCTATCCTTGACCTCCTCATCCTTGTTATCCTTGAGCACTTCCCCCTCCATATTAATTTCCTCAATGCTCAACTTCAAATCTTCATCTTCTTGGCAGAAGACATTTTTTATTTCCCTTGTTTCCCCATTTTACCAAAATTCTAAGAAGAGGGGTTATGTTTAGGTCATAGAGACCTTGAGCCATTAATCTATGTTCAATGCGAGGAGTTTTAGGGATGTATTTTCCACTAAGAGAAGTAAGAAAACTAGAGGTCATGCAAGTGGCTAGATAAGAAGGATCTTTACTAGCCAAAATGCTAACAAAGGGGGAGTTTTACTTAGAGCTAAAGCATTTAATACATTTCTTCTTCCTATAAAGGCCATTGAAAGTTTCCAAAATGGTTAGAACCAAAGGGCATTTAGAAAGCATAGGGTCATCCACAACAACAACAACAACAAAAATGGACTTAGGGGGTCAGAAGAAAAGATAGAAGCCATAGATACCAAAATTAAGTCTCTAGTGAATGACGATTGGCATTTTGTTAGAGTTTTCAGCTATTTCTAGGGCATTCAAAATAGAGCTTTCCAACGAGATTAGAAGGAAGAAAGAAAGGGTAATTAGTGAGTAGTGGTGAAAATGGTTGAGCAAGGGAAAATGCGTAATGCCCTGCTAGGAAACCCCAGAGGGATAAGCTAAAACAAATGAATAGAGTGCAATAATTAAAAAAAAAAAAAAGTTAAACACAACACAATGATACAATGAGATATCAAAGTTCAGATTACAAAGCAGAAGACAACAACTACCACCTAAAGGGTTACCCAACGTGATTACTTAATTCCACATTTAACTTAACTCACACTAATAAATCCAATAAGCTGATTATCTTAATAACGAGATAATTCTTAAACAAGGATAATTTCTTTCAGAAGATGAAAATATAAATCACATGATAATGTTCATCCATTAAGATTTATTCATACCTTACATTCATGCTTTTCATTAAAATTTAAGTCATGCATCTAATTTAATAACACACTTGAATTTCATCATAAACTAATGAGCTCTTTCCATGCATACTTAATTTCATTAACAATAACTAAATGCATTCTATTGCTATAATTTACAATCTTGAATGATCCAAGTACTGCATTTAAAAGATGACTGCATACATGCATTTAAGATTAAATTCTTCTAATCCACTTTATACATTCTTACATAATGCCATCCATACATGCTAAAACTGAAAAAGGAAACATAAGAACATAAGCATCACATAACACCAAAATGGTATTAGAGTTCACCCCTAGAAGGCTACATCTCCAGGTCTACTCAACTACAAGACCCCTCTGATAATTAAATAAGTTCATAATACATAAGGTTCTCATCATTTACAATCCTACCATCAAGGCGAAACATAACCAATATACAAACGACCACATCAGTCAATAAATACATAAATGATCCCTGAATAGGAAAGGATTCAACTAAACATGATCGAAGCAAATACAAAGGTCCACTAGAGAATCCACAAAACTAAGTCATCACAACCCAAGGTTTAGCATGAAACCAGGTACTCACAAGGGTATAAACAACAGGACAACTCCACAAAAGTGCTCCTATCAAGACAATACAACAACACACTAGTGAAAATACGGGACAAGTGTCATCACACAACCTGGTATGGTTACCATGGCAGGTCTTCATAGGTTCCAGTCCCATCCACTCAGTTACTCTAGAAACCTAATCCGAACCTCCGACCCATCCAAGCCTCGTGTGGACCCACACATCCTTTCGTGAAGACAAGAATGATGGTTTGCCATTTCAGGCCTTCTCACAGCATGTCGAGTCTGTACTAGCACTCATCCCATGTGTGAGGCACAATTATCTTACTTAGAGATTCATTAACAACACTTTAATATACTATTAGGTTATCACTTATTATACTCACTTTCGATGGGTTACCCAGCAGGCACTTTGGGCGCGGCCCCCAATCGAAAGCTACTTTCCCATATGACACTAGACTATACTCAAACGAACTCGATAAACCAAGGAATACACATGGTCAAGCGAATGAAGTTTGAAATGGAGGAAATGACCATTTGGTCAAACACGACTTCATAAGAGGTGCACTAACTAACAGTACTCTAACTAGAGACTTGACCAACTATGGTCAACCACAAATCATTATTCAACACCCACATAAAGGATATGACCAATTATGACACCACCACAAAACAACAGTCAAACTCGAGACCGAGGACTAAAACAGGTATCCCAAATCAACCATACGATAGGGTCCAATCAAACAAATCAAAGTCTTGCCATTACTTAAGCAAAATCAAATACAGAAATTAAAATTTGCAAAGGCAATAATCGGAAAAGACAATCTTTTTCCATAATGATTTAAACATTAAAATTGATCTAAGTTTCCAAAATCCACTAAGAGGAAATCATGATTACAAGGTGAATACAATACCATAATTGCAATAGTACCATTTGTCTATTTCTCAAAACAGAGGAAAAGTATAATTAAACCATTTATTTTACTAAATGAAAATATCATTTACTTAACAATTTTCCAAACGACACATTATTTAATTCTTCATATTTCCAAATAATACATTATTTAATTTCCAATAGTATATCTTTTAAATTTCTAAAATATCCAATGATATAATATTCCATTTTCCAATTACTCAAATAATATGTTCTTGAATAAAAACATCATTTAAAATTATCAATTAACAAATATGTTTTATTTCAACAATTATTCAATAAAACAATATTGTATCTACCTTCCAAAGATATTTCCTCATTAAGACAGATACCAAAATTAAATACTAATTATTGTATATTTATTAATCCCTGATTAACAAAATATAAACAATTAATAATACACAACATTCAAATTAAATATTATTTAATATATAAATATTAATCTTCATTAATAAAATATATATAAATAATAATTTAATCATGCATAAATTTCCAATTAAATATTAATTAATATATATATATATATATAAATTTTTCAAAATAAAGTACTTTAAATTTAATAAATTTATTTTGTTTTTTAAAAGCGAAAAAAAATAATAAAAAAAAAGGAAGGGGCGGCATGGGTGGTCAGACCCACCTCCCTTATGTGGGGGTTGGGCGGTCCTGCCCTAGTTGCAGGGTGGTGGCCACCGCGGTGGACGCAGGTCCCGCGGTGCCCACACAGTGGACGCGGGGACCCTATGGCCACCGCAAGGGTCACAGCTCCCTGCAGCCACTACGAGGGTCGGAACTCCTTGCGGCCACCGTGGGGGTCACAGCTAACTGCGGCCACAGCCGGTCGCAGGCTCTCTGCCGGCTGCAAGCCGAGAGGGGAGGAGGTGCGGGTTGAGCCTCGGCTCCCCGCCCTCCAACCCCAATATGATTTTTTTTTTTTTTTTTTAAAAACAAATTCGATCTTTTTTTAAAATAAAATCGATTTTGATTTTATAATTTTTGTTTTATATAATTTTTTGTTTAAAAGGGCAAACCCCCCCATTTTTAAAAATAGTCTCATATTGAGACTTAAAATAAAAATTTCCAAAATGTAAGAGGTTTTCAAAATTAGAGGAAATTGTTGAATAACCAACCAATTAAGCAAATTTTTGGGCATAAGGAAGCTCATTTCTCACACAAAGATTCAACAATAAGCCAATGTTTAACTAATTTCCACTATGAAACTTAATCTTGAGGGCAATCAATGAAGAATTTACAACAAAACTACATGAAAAACATCCAAGCCCATTTTTTTAAAAAAACATTAACCAAATTGATAAACAAATTCCTACCTTAGTAAGCATTCCTGGAAAAGATCTGACGGAGAGCCCCAACCTGTAGCTCAAGAAATCCTTCTTCTCCCAAAATCCCCAATTTTCCATCTAAAGAATATTTTCCAAAAAAATTCAATCTCCCCTATTTTTCAAAAAACTAGGTTAAATGGGAAAGGTTTGACCAAAATTTATTTTTGGAATTAAAATTATTTTTTAAAAAAAATAATTGCTCAAAAATCATTCGTTTAAACTATATCAATAATTTAAACTTGCTCTTCAATTTAAAAACTGATTTTCTCAAATAACTAAAATTAACCTTTCTATTTCCAAAATGCCAACAAGATTAAATTAATTCTATTTCAATTAAATTTAAATCTTTCTATTCCCAAGAGCATAAACATAATAAATTTAACATTAAAAATAAACCATTTAATTGAACTTGCTGCCAACCTGAGTTGAGCAATTCAATTAACGATTAATCACATAAAAATGGAGCCTATTTAATTTAGTCTCCAAAATATACTAATGCGAAAACACACATTTAATCAAATTAAAGATTAAGGATTAATTACTCGATTTAACCACACACACAACACACAACCCAAGAAAGACACACAGATAGACGACCCGCATACCCAACCAAAGGGGAAAAATGATGACGACTGATGATGCTCACTTGAGCACGGCGATGGTCAAACGAGGGTCTTACGACCACCTAATCCAAACTCTAAGGATCAAAGAGGTACACTCAAACCTGTGAATTCAGGTGGAAACGAACCTCGCACCCATGCAGTACTGTACCTGAAATCTCCTGCAACCAAGAGTCATACATGCATACATATTTAAACTTAATGAAAGCGTTAGCCCGAGATAATAACACGAAATAGGAGAATTAATAACTTGCATACGAATTGGTGCGAAAACCACATTAACAGATATGCACTAAATCAAAGCATTTGACTATAACCATTATATTATGATAAACTAACCAAGGTCAAACTGAGATTAGAAATTGATCAGGGCAATGGTACTACATTCTCCCCTCCTAGGTTTTGACTTACTCTTGGAAGTCATAAGTCTAGATGGAGAACATGTCGCACGCATCAGCCCTAAAACCCATTCAACAAAAATCAAATTGCACATAGGAATCTTTCCATAAATAAATGAAACAATATTGCAAAATCCTTTACGAATGCCACCACCCATTGGCAAGATACATCTAAAACCATACACTTCTTATAACATTATAGGAATTATCCACAATCATAGTAGAGATACAAGAATCTTCTCCCTTTCATTACACCAAATTAAAGCATTACAAAGAGGTAAACAACAATTACCATAATCATCTACCAAATATGACCAGGAAACATGCCATCATGATCAATTTTCTTTACCAATACATCTTTTTTCATAAAACTTTATCGCATAGGACTAGCTTCAAATATCAATTTCTACAACCAAGTTAACTTTCATGATATAAGAGCAACATAGATAACTCAATCGTTTACACTTGCCAGGCATATGAAAACGTTTCCAAAGACTATGTCCCATAACATAGTGACAAGTTAACACAATTTACTCCATGATTACACATAATAACCATCCACATAATTGGAATGCATAACTCAAAGGGCCACATGTGAGCATGTCCAATGCTCGGTCAAAGATAACATGCACGATCAACATTTCTATGCCTGATCTCAGAACAATAATATGATCATAAAAATCCAATATCTCACTCAAAGGCTTGATGGTGCTAGGACACACCATAGCAGTGCTACCTTCCATACAAAACCTTTGTGAATATCCCTTGTTGAGTAAGGTGGTTAGCTTGCAAGAGATAGTCACCACACATAGGTAGGTAGTGGATCCTAGCTGCATCATAGTCTCACATACCCCCATCCTCAAGGTTCCTTACATCTACTTCCTCATACACACTCTACCAAGACCATCTCATATGTCCTTGGAGAGGAATTTCACATTTCAACTCAAGACCAGCATACAAAAATAATAAGGATAAATCAGTTTAGCCACCAAAGTACAGATGAATAAAGATAATAAATCATCAATTCCAATAGTAAGACAAGAACTAATCCGGAATTTGCAACACCAAATCAAGTAAGAAAAAGAACACAAGATCGTGGCTAAACCTTCAAGGTCAAAGTAGAATAAATTTTTGGTCCACAAAGAAATAAATAAGAATGTCACAATTGCACATAACATCACTATGTGACTAGCATCTAGCCACCAATGAGGAAGGAAGGAACAATCGAAAAACTATCACAGTAGATCATCATGTGGTGCGGCCAAGTCACACATCCACACGCCATGGCAGTGTGCACCTCGATGTCACCTCGCATCACGTCGTCACGTGGCATGACTCTACCCTAAACCTGTCAGTAGGCCACATGGCAATATTTACTACATCCCGCATCATGTCTCAGCACGGCATGGCGATACTCCAAGCGGAAAAGACACACAATGGACATATCCCACATGGTAGTGTACCTCATGGAAACAAGCACGCGCAGGTCACGTCCTGCATAGCGATGTATCTATAAGGATACTCGTCATAAGCCAGAGGTATACATGGGTAAGGTCCACCCACATGTCCACCGACACATACTAACTGGTAGCTCATGTGGATAAACCTACCTTTCATGAAGAAAAGGCAAAGGATCCTCCAAAATACACCATCACTATGCTCAAGAAATGCCATCAAAATGCTCAAATAAAGGAGAGGAATAGGCTATCACACATAAACCTACAATTAGATTCATCAAAAGGGAAAGTATTGAGTACACCTTTGATACAGTTTTATTGTATAACTATATCATTCCTCAAAACAGAGAAGCTAAAGTCGCTTTGCGCCAACATTACTCATACGTTGATCCATACTATTCAAGGAATGGTGACTTCGAATACTACCCCTTAACATACTGAATTACCCACAACCCAAGGTTTGGTACTCAGTAGGGAACAAATAAGAAACATCACATAAACAGTATGGTTTCCATACTCATTAGCAACATATCCTCCATGGTTGATTACTTCACCAACCCATGGGCACATACAATAAGCACTTTTTTCTGACAATACACACGAATACACCAGTACTGGTTTAGGCACATTTACGGGGAGTAATTTCCAGTACGCTATCATCTACTCAAGGAAGATTTTAATTATGCTTCCACATGAATCAATGAATCAAGTTTACTCTAGATACAAGTACTGAAATTATTAACACTTCACAATTACATAAGGAAGTAACATCATTCCTATATCTTTCTCTAATACCACTAAGCATCTATATTCACATTACTAACTATGCAATTTTCTTTCTGAAGCTTAAGACTCTCATCTTTCCATAAGAAGCCCAAAATGCAATAGTACAATTTCACATGTTTTATAAACATTCTATTTAAATAAATGCATTCTTCGTAGCATTTCTAAAAATCTTATAATCTAGGCAAAGAGAAGGGAAAGGGAGTTTGATAACCAAACTATCTCCTACATAGACACAAGATCAACAACGTCACACTACTTTAATACAATATAGACACATATCATAATTTGAAACCTATCATTCAAAATCAATTTACGATCAGAAGGTAAGCGAGGATCTATCGACAAAATAATACATATTAATGCATGCACATCAGACAAGATTTTCATTCGCACTTTCTAAACATAATAAGGTAACTACATATACCCAAAAGCAAGTTCAATGGAGCATTACTAAAATAGATCCACAATTAAACTGGTTTAATGAAACACATAACACAATCTTTCGTGGAACATATTAATACACTCTTGAAGCTATTATAACATGTTCCCTTTAATACTTCTTTTACAAACAAAGTAGTTTCACATAACAACTATTCGCATACTGATGCACATTACTTAAGATAGAATTTAATTATGTTACTCCTACAATACACATGGAGAATTATTTAAATGTAAACATACAATTTTCTCCCAATAACCAATACTAACTTTCAAACCCAAAGCCCTTTTATAATCTAAAAACACATAAGCATTATAAGGCTCACACAAGGGTTCAAGAAGTCACAACCTTTCTCTGGCAAAAAGAAGAAAACTCAAATAAGAGATAATTACACATATCCCAAAAATTTTAATTTCTAGAGAGAGGGAGAGGAGGAAGGGTGACAATCATTCAATTTGCTACAAAATAGCTTTCAACATTCACCATACTAGTCCTTCAAGCGAACAACACTAAGCTAGATCATAATCTTAAACAATCACATTTCGTACTTCTAGATTCCAGACAAGCACTGACCAACCTAAATGGATTTGTCTAAAGAGTACAACAATCAATAAGGAAGGTTCCTACGACTTTCTTTCCGAATAAGAGTAATCGTAGACCAAGCCATCAATAAGAAAACAAAGCACATATAATCACTCCAAAGCACCAACATCAAGAAGGTGAAAACAAGGTGTGAACACATGCGTTACACACAAGTTAAGGTCTTCTCAATCACTCACATACAAAAAGGAGGACAAGCATACACATAAGGTCGATACACCTCACACCAACTAAGGGTGCACATGACACCAAAGATCCCAGTGTTTGCAACTTGGGCTCTGATACCAATTGTAATGCCCCACCAGGAAACCTCGAAGGGATAAGCTTAAACACATGAATAGAGTGCAATAATTTTTTTTTTTAAAGTTAAACACAACACAATGATACAATGAGATATCAAAGTTCAGATTACACAGTGGAAGACAACAACTAACACCTAAAGGGTTACCCAACGTGATTACTTAATTCCACATTTAACTTAACTCACACTAATAAATCCAATAAGCTGATTATCTTAATAACGAGATAATTCTTAAACAAGGATAATTTCTTTCAGAAGATGAAAATATAAATCACATGATAATGTTCATCCATTAAGATTTATTCATAACTTACGTTCATGCTTTTCATTAAAATTTAAGTCATGCATCTAATTTAATAACACACTTGAATTTCATCTTAAACTAATGAGTTCTTTCCATGCATACTTAATTTCATTAACAATAACTGAATGCATTCTATTGCTCCAATTTACAATCTTCCATGATCCAATTACTATATTTAAAAGATGACTACATACATGCATTTAAGATTAAATTCTTCTAATCCACTTTATACATTCTAACATAATGCCATCCATACATGCTAAAACTGAAAAAGGAAACATAAGAACATAAGCATCACATAACACCAAAATGGTATCGGAGTTCACCCCTAGAGGGCTACATCTTCGGGTCTACTCAACTGCAAGACCCCTCTGATAATTAAATAAGTTTATAATACATCAGGTTCTCATCATTTACAATCCTGCCATCAAGGTGAAACATAACCAATATACAAATGACCACATCGGTCAATAAATATATAAATGATCCCTGAATAGGAAAGGATCCGATTGAACATGATTGAGGCAAATACAAAGGTCCACTGGAGAATCCACAAAACTAAGTCATCGCAACCCAAGGTTTAGCATGAAGCCAGGTACTCACAAGGGTATAAACAATAGGACAACTCCATAAAAGTGCTCCTATCAAGACAATACAACAACACACTAGCGAACATATGGGACAAGTGTCATCACACAACCTGGTATGGTTACCATGGCAGGTCTTCATAATTTCTGGTCCCATCCACTGGATTACTCTAGCAACCTAATCTGAACCTTCGACCCATCCAAGCCTTGTGTGAACCCACACATGCTTTTGTGAAGACAAGAATGACAGTTTGCCATTTCAGGCCTTCTCACAGCATGTCGAGTCTGTACTAGCACTCATCCCATGTGTGAGGCACAATTATCTTACTTAGAGATTCATTAACAACACTCTAATATACTATTAGGTTACCACTTATTAGACTCACTTTCGATGGGTTACCCAACAACCACTTTGGGCACGGCCTGCAATCGAAAGCCACTTTCCCATACGACACTAGACTATACTCAAACGAACTCGATAAACCAAGGAATACACATGGTCAAGCGAACGGAGTTTGAAATGGAGGAAATGACCATTTGGTCAAACACGACTTCATAAGAGGTGCACTAACTAATGGTACTCTAACTAGAGCCTTGACAAACTATGGTCAACCACAAATCATCATTCAACACCCGCATAAAGGATATGACCAATTACAACACCACCACAAAACAACACTCAAACTCGAGACCGAGGACTGAAACAGGTATCCCAAATCAACCATACGATAGGGTCCAATCAAACAAATCAAAGTCTTGCCATTACTTAAGCAAAAGCGAATACATAAATTAAAATTTGCAAAGGCAATAATCGGAAAAGACAATCTTTTTCCATAATGATTTAAACATTAAAATTGATCCAATTTTTTTTCTAATTGATCTAAGTTTCCAAAATCGACTAATAGGAAATCATCATTACAAGGTGAATACAATACCATAATTGCAAAAGTACCATTTATCTATTTCTTAAAATAGAGGAAAAGTATAATTAAACCATTTATTTTACTAAATGAAAATATCATTTACTTAACAATTTTCCAAACGATACATTATTTAATTCTTCATATTTCTAAATAATACATTATTTAATTTCCAATAGTATATCATTTAAATTTCCAAAATATCCAATGATATAATATTCCATTTTCCAATTACTCAAATAATATGTTCTTGAATAAAAATATCATTTAAAATTATCAATTAACAAATATGTTTTATTTCAACAATTATTCAATAAAACAATATTTTATCTACCTTCAAAAGATATTTCCTCATTAAGACAAATACCAAAATTAAATACTAATTATTATATATTTATTAATCCTTGATTAACAAAATATAAACAATTAATAATACACAATATTCAAATTAAATATTATTTAATATATAAATATTAATCTTCATTAATAAAATATATATTAATAATAATTTAATCATGCACAAATTTCCAATTAAATATTAATTAATATATATATTAATTTTTCATTATTAATATATAATAATAATAATAATTAATAAATAATTAAAAACTTTATTAAGAAAAAATACTTTAAATTTAATAATTTTTTTTTTTTAAAACCTTAAAAATTAATTAAAAAAAGGAAGGGAAGGCATGGGCGGCCGGGCCCACCTCCCTTACGCGGGGGTTGGGCAACCGTGGCCTAGCCGCGGGGCGGTAGCCACCGCGGCAGGCGCAGGTCTCACGACGCCCACGCAGTGGACACGGGGGACCCTGCGGCCACCGCAGGGGTCGCAACTCCCTGTGGCCACCATGGGGGTTGCAGCTAACTGCGGCCGCCACCGGTTGCAAGCCCTCCGCCGGCTGTGAGTCGAGAGGGGAGGAGGCGCGGGTTGAGCCTCGGCTCCCCACCCTCCAACCCCAATATGATATTTATTTATTTTTAAAACAAATTCGATCTTTTTTAAAAATAAAATCGATTTCAATTTTATAATGTTGGTTTTATATAATTTTTTTTTTAAAAGGGAAAACCCCCCCATTTTTAAAAACAGTCTCATATTGAGACTTAAAATAAAAATTTCCAAAATGTAAGAGGTTTTCAAAATTAGAGGATATTGTTGAATAACCAACCAATTAAGTAAATTTTTGGGCATAAGGAAGCTCATTTCTCAAACAAAGATTCAACAATAAGCCAATCTTTAACTAATTTCCACTATGAAACTTAATCTTGAGGGCAATCAATGGAAAATTTACAACAAAACTACATGAAGAACATCCAAGCCCATTTTTTTTAAAAACATTAACCAAATTGACAAACAAATTCCTACCTCAATAAGCATTACTGGAAAAGATCTGACGAAGAGCCCCAACCTGCAGCTCAAGAAATCCCTCTTCTCCCAAAATCCCCAATTTTCCATCCAAAGAATATTTTCTAAAAAATATTTTTCCAAAAAAATCCATTCTCCCATATTTTTCAAAAATCTAGGTTAAATGGGAAAGGTTTGACCAAAATTTTATTTTTGGAATTAAAATATATATTTTTAAAAAATAATTCCTCAAAAATCATTCTTTTAAACTCTACCAATAATTTAAACTTGTTCTTCAATTTAAAAACTAATTTTCTCAAATAACTGAAATTAACCTTTCTATTTCCAAAATGCCAACAAGATTAAATTAATTCTATTTCAATTAAATTTAAATATTTCTTTTCCCAACAGCATAAACATAATAAATTTAACATTAAAAATAAACCATTTAATTGAACTTGTTGCCAACTTGAATTGAGCAATTCAATTAACGATTAATCACATAAAAATGGAGCCTATTTAATTTAGTCTCCAAAATATACTAATGCAAAAACACACATTTAATCAAATTAAAGATTAAGGATTTATTACTCGATTTAACCACACACACAACACGTAACCCAAGAAAGCCACATAGATAGACGACCCGCATACCCAACCAAAGGGAAAAATGACAATGAATGACGATGCTCACTTGAGCACGAGGATGGTCAAATGAGGGTCTTACGACCACCTAATCCAAACTCTAAGGATCAAAGAGATACACTCAAACCTGTGAATTCAGGTGGAGATGAACCTCGCACCCTTGCGGTACTGTACCTGAAATCTCTTGCAACCAAGAGTCATACATGCATATGTATATAAACTTAATGAAAGCATTAGCCTGAGATAATAACACAAAATAGGAGAATTAATAACTTGCATATGAATTGGTGTGAAAACCACATTAACAGATATGCACTAAATCAAAACATCTGACTATAACCATTATATTATGATAAACTAACCAAGGTCAAACCGAGATTAGAAATTGATTAGGGCAGGGGTACTACAAAATGATAGAAGTAATAAAATGTAAAACTTTCTTCTAAAATAAATATTTTATAAGTATTAGGCATTACTTGGCCCCAAATATTTGACAATTCCTCTCTATCAAACCCTCCATGAAGTTTGATGGGTTTTTCTCCCTCGAAGAAAGAGGAAAAACCACCATGATCAAAAAATCTACTCTTCTTCTTCCATTTTTCGGCTCTAGTAGACATACTCGTAGCCTTCCCAATGACCTATTTATTAAATTAAAAAAATCAAGGTGCCTGCAACAAGTTGAGTTCTTAGAAAGTGCCTAAAGCGAAATTTTTTCTTGATTTTCCCATATCTCCCTCCCCATCCCCCCATCTATCTCTTGGTAATCCCACAATAATAGGTTACAAATGTGGGACATCTTGCTTTTTTCTTGAAATCACATAGTTTTTAGAAAATATAATTATTTAAGTTTTGAGAGGTTCCATTTCAAGGATTTTAATTAAAAAGGGTTAGATTAAACCATCATAGATAGAAACCCTCTAGTCTTAAATAGTACTTGCAATGGAGTCTCTTCTATACCTAACAAAATGTTGACAAAAATCCACTTTTACTTTACACTTTTATAAGTCTATTTACTTTTATAATGTTCTAATTTCGTTAATAAAACAAAATACTCTTTATTCTTAAATAAACTCATTAATCCTTTAATAAGTCTATTTACTTCAACTATTCTATCCTTAGCTCTATATGATCATTCCAAGGATATCATAATATACGCAAATTTCTAGAATCGAAATAATGATTCTTTATTCAATAAGGAAATATAAATAGCATTTCTACAAATAGTTGTTCATAGTATTTCATTCATTCTATGCATCATTAAAATCTACATACAATACTTAGGCCTTTCAAATGCCTTAAGTTCAAATAACAAGAATAATACAAAATAAAGGATGAGATGCGTCCATTGATCTTCAATCCAAATCTATCTTCAATTCAATCTATAGAATGAAGATGAGAACAAAATTCAGATTCTTTTTCCACCCAACCTTGAAGCTTACACTTCCCCAAAATTCTTATTCTATAAAGAATACCCAACCGTGCATGAATTTCTTAGCAAAAAGAATTCGATAGACAAGATGTAATTTGGTGCATGCCTAGAATGATACATGCATTTTCTACTTTCTAATTCCATTAATAAACAAGAAAGATCAATCAAGGATATGGTAGAGAGCACAAATAAATCCATCTATTTCAATAGTCAATATATTACCCATCTGAGTATAATGCCATGCATAGCAATAAAACATAGTTTGGAAAAGCAAACTATTCTCTCTATAATTCCACATTTGGAACCCATCTCGGAAGGTAACTTTCCCCATAAACACATGCTAGATTATCCTAACATATCTAGTCTTCCTATTGATCATAAGATATCAAAATGATTTAAAAAGAAGACAATCCTTCATTTTCAGCTTAAGAAGTAATTTAAAAACAAGAAGGTGTAACACATGTATGCATATTTTGGCATATATATGATTATAAAATGCAGAAATAGAAGTTATGAGCACACATTCTTTCTATATATTTTTCACAAAATCAAAATAAGCTTCAACATTCAATAATTCCTTACACTAGTATTTCATCTTCTTTGTAGTTCAAATTCAAAGTTTATAACGCACAAGTTCTCTATCCTCTTATTTGTTTCTAGATGGTTTGGTAGTCTAATTTCTAAGATTTACACTTATTTTTATCAACAAATTTAGAGAAAATATTTCCTTAATACATTTATGTATACATATAATTTTCCAAGGAATGTATTTTGATGCCAATCGACAGGATTCTCATAATCAGAAATCTAAAAACTAAGACTCTAATTCTTTCCTATGATATCATCTTCTATGTTTCCTGATTTCCCTATGGTAAGAACACAAATTAACAATAGTCATTAATTCCACATGTTTCAAATAACATCAAGTTTACTCTTCTACAATGGTGATTGTTACAAGATCTAAAGAGATTTACACAAGTTTATATTATAAAACTATTTCTTTCATTGAATTCACATGTATATATATGTAATCTATGTTGCTTTTATCCCTAGTGTACATCAGATAGATAAAATACTTTAAGATCTAAAATGTATGTTATAGATACAACAATGATTCAATTTTTAGAACTTCATCAGAGAGAGACCAATCAAAATGAATTCATACACCAAATTTAAAGACTTGTGATTCTAATTTTCCTGTAACTAAATCTCATTCAATTTTATATCCAAAAGAAATTTAACTTTGTTTCGTAAAAAGTCCTCAAGAAAATAACATTCAAAAGAAATCCTACCTATGAATTTAGAATCAAATATCAGAAGATTGTCATTGTATTTTCACCAATTCTTCTGTCGAAATTCCCTGACTGCAGCCATTTTCATCTTCTCTACCTTCCTTCTTATCTTCTTGTATCCTTTTTGTTTTCTTTCTACCTATGTCGATTGTTGTTTTTTTACCAATCAATAGTCCATATTTATGCTAGTTGCATGCTATATTATCTCCTCATTTTGGGCTTACACCCCACTGCCATCAATGTTTTACCTTGCCACCCATGCATAATTGTTGGCATGTCAAACAATTCGCATGGCCCATGGATAGCGGATTTTACCACGTAGTGCTGACTACTAATGTTACATAGTTTGTGTCCCACTCGAACTCAATGAGTTCAATACAATGCATAGTCCTTATTCAAAACAAACACAATGTATTTGTTATCATGCAAAGTCGATACTACTCATCGACTCCCCTTTGCACTATGTGATATGCTTTGTTATTAATGACATGCTATTTAATAAGTCCACCATATATATATATTTAGATAGATAATATCAAATGATTATGTAAATATTGTACTATTATCAAAATAAAAAAGTGAACACATAAGTACAATATTTCATCCAATTACACATATCTAAAAAGAATGTATAAATCTACGATCAATATTCATATTAAACCTATTATTTAAAAATAAGTCTTTCTTTGAAATAAGACATATCATTTCACAATCACTTATGCAAATTTGGATTTGATTCAATCACAAAATTAAATCATTCAACAGATACACATATATATTCTAAAGTGGTGTGTGAGATTCCATCTATTCTAGCGAAGTCCATGAGCTAAACCCACTCTACCTGAACTTTGTTCTCGCCTTCATCCACATTCACCTGTTCCTGCATTCACTTGCACTCAATTGCTCATCAGCAATGACAATCCCTAATAAAAATAATACTAATCATTCAATTGCATTTACATGTATATTAAAGAAATAATTTAAAT
Source organism: Cryptomeria japonica (assembly GCF_030272615.1). Classification (NCBI taxonomy): domain Eukaryota; kingdom Viridiplantae; phylum Streptophyta; class Pinopsida; order Cupressales; family Cupressaceae; genus Cryptomeria; species Cryptomeria japonica. The sequence continues at coordinate 239,834,603 of NC_081415.1, forward strand.
CATTTCATTGCATTTGAATTTCCATTTCATTATCATCTAATTTCACTTTAAATTTCATTTCATAAGTGGAAAATAAGCATTATTTCCAAATTAATCAATTATAGATAAATATGGTTTGTGACATCTTCTCTTCTCCTCTCCTTGATGCCGTTGTGAAGTTTCTGGGCACTATCATTCTACGCAAGGACTTAAATACAATTTATAAGAGAATCTCTATTACTTTCCTTTCATTATAAATCAATCTGGATGAAGTCTTTGGCATGATAAATATACTCTTTACTGTTTCAATCTTCGAAGACTAGTGTATGAGAATGATTTCTTGATTTTGATTGAAGATGTTTCTTGTATCTATGCATTGAAAATCTGTATTATGCCACACATTTAAAGTGTGTGAGAGTTTGAGGAAGGTTTTGGTGTTGTTGTTCACATGGGATTTGTATTCTAATTTATTCACGTCTTGATATATATGCAATCAATTCTTAGTTGCACATGACAATCTGTTATCAGTTTTTGGATGTATGAAATGTGTTTTTTTTTCTTGAGCACATCTACAACAATACTATAATTTATTATTATTGTCACCCCTATGAAGAATACATTTAGAAGTATGCCAACTATTTGACAAAATTACCAGTTTAGTGCTAGAAAGAGTTTCAAAAATTTGGTGCTAGAAGGGTAGGACAGATCTACTTATTGATATTTATGATACATTTATTTGGCACAGAACAATTCCCTTTGATTATTGTGAGTTTTCCAAATTTAAATATTATTCTTTCTATTGGTGCCACTGAAGTCTTGATTGAGGCAAGAGACCATTTCTTCGGTATAAGATCCTTCTTAAATACCATTGGATAAACTTGAGTTTCTAGTTGATCTACTATTGTTACCACCTTCGGTAGCTAATAAATTGACCTGCACATTGAAGAATAGCCAATCCTTCAAGCTAATAGCGATTGTAGTAAACTGACATCTCAATTAATATTTACAAAAAAGTTCAGATTATTAGAACTACAGTTTTGTCAGAGTTGAGAGTTCTTATTTTCATATTGAAGTATAGTTTCAAAGTTAGTAGAAGCTTTAAGAGATGATGGTATCAAACTCTTTACACAAACTAAATTAGGAGATGTTTTCATTACTTTGAATCAATTAGAATGATTTTTAGGCTTAGTGGGATAGTCACCTTCAAAAAATTTGTAAAAGTCTTTTGCTCCAATAGTGACTTTCCTAAGTCAACCTAAATGGTTGAGCCATTTAGATGTTGATATAATAATTATGGTTGCAACTTGTTTGAGTGAAATCATGAGGATTTTGGCACCTCAAATTCCATATGATGATGAGACAATAAAGGAGGTATTGCACTTGATTGTAGATAGTTTTCAAGATCTTGATGATTTCAGGAATGTTAACTATTCAAGAAGAATTGATATTCTAAAAATATTTGTAGAAATCAGAATTAGGAATCTTTTAATAGATTTAGAAATGCACGATCTGATCTATGATATGTTTCATCATATCTCGGTCACAACCAATAGAACACATGACAAAGAAATTATTGCAGCTATGAAGACCATTATAGTCTTGTGTATAAATGAGAGTGATGTTATGTCTTAGCCCATATTATCCATGCTAATGGTTGTTCTTAAAAATGAGTGGATTGTCTCTTTCACTATAGGTGAATTAGTCAAAGGTGTGTTAAGTTCTTGTGAGGGAAAATTGAAGCCTATTTTTGAAAAAGAAGAGCGAGAAATAAAATATGGGAGATTAAATTAGAAGAACAAAGAGAATACCTCACCTAATGATGTAAGTATGTCAATTCTCCAAGATGTTCCTTCTGATGTTCATGCATCAAGACAAGCTGAAAATGAAAGCAATAAAGTGATCAAACCAATAGCCTTGATTGCCCAAGAAGCTGATACAAATTTAGAAATAGTGAATGCACCACTGGGGGATATAAATGAAGATGTTGGTGAATCATCCTTTCATTTCAATGATACAAAAGGTTTTTGGTTTGATTTCCAAAACAAGCCTTTAGCTGGGCAAAATGAAATTTATTTTATTACTATAGATACCTCCCCTCATGATTCATGTAGTAGGTCTAATATTGAAAGCGTTGATTCTATTGAGTGCAAATATAATTTTCCCTTTCTTGCATCTGATTTATAGAAAAGTCTTAGTGTCTCTTATGTTTTAGATTCTTAGCTTCTTGATGCAAATATTAAGGTAGAGGCACGTTTGACTGGGGGAAGCTCTTCAACTGAGAAGAATTATGATTTTCTCATGTAGCATGACAATAGTTCATTATCCGTGGGTGATCAATATTGGGAAAGACATCTCTTGGTATCAATTGAAAAAAGAAGTTTGGATTTTATCTACTGTGGATGACACACTGAGGTATGTGGAAAAATTAATTCATAACATAACAAGACATCAACATAAGGATAACACCTCCCTTGCTTATTTATGATCAATTAAGAATACTATGGAAGAAATCAAGGCGGATTTCTTGCAAGGAATTCATGATAGAGATATGACTATTAAGGTTGTAGGAAAGGCCATCGATTTATACAAGAAAACTCAAAAAAAGTTGAAGATTGCTCAAAGGACCCTACAAGAAACAGAAATCAGTTTATTGCTACTAAACAATTTTGGGAGCAAAATAATAAGGGAGTATCTAAGGAGATCTTGGAGACGATTGAAGAGCTTGATAGCATATGTGAAACATTTTATTTAGACCAGCATTGTCCAAAGTCAAGAATTAGAAATTTGGATCAGCAAGAACAATGGTTTAAAATTATTGATAATCCTTTGTTTGAATTTGATGATGATGTGATTATGTGACAATCCACTTTTTAAGTTAGATGATGGATTTTCATCTAATTCTAGTGACGAAGACAAAGCCAAGCACAACAATATAGTGTTGAGAGAGGATGGGAGTTGTGAGCTTTATACTAATAATGCTTTTGTTTCTACAGTTCTTTGCAAAATTACAATCTATGATTTGCAAATGAATATATTTCCCTTTGATCAACAATAAAGTTTGGTTTGTGTTGATTGTAGGCAAATTAATGGTTAGTTCTCACAAGTTTTTAATAAAGATGATGGAGAGAATTATACCAAATTTATATCATTCTTACATTGGTTGATGATGACATAGACTCCATTGAGTTATTGGCTCAATGTTTGTTTCCTAATATGGAGTTCAGTTTCTTCAGATATTCCAGTTTGGGTTATGATGTTGGGCACTTATTGGTGTTCCAAGAGTTGAGGATACAAGTTGAGGACACAAGTTAGTTTTAATTAATCAGAGTGGTGCAACATCAACATGGTGGCTTCTTCTTGAGATTGACTCTGAATTCTGAAATCATAGGGAATTCAATAGCGGTTGTGAATGTTCCTACTAAATTCTTTCAAACAATCATTCAAATGATTTTTCAGAGGAATCAAGAGATGATAGTACCAGGAAATGAGTTTAACATAAGATCATGGCACCCTCAAAGATTGGTATGGGATCCTGGTGCTAAATGCTTAAGGACAAGCAAATTTTGGGAGGGAGGACTTGTAATGTCCCCTTTTGTCTTAAGATATAATTAAATACTTAAAAGCATGTTCAATTATCTAATAAACCATTAATGTAATTATTTAATATTAGTCCTTCATAAAAGTACATCATAGGGATGATATTATATAATTACTTGAGTGACCTAATAAAGTGGGAAATCAAATAAAGTCACCTTAAGCTCAAAAGTGAAATAAAAGAAAACAAAATGAAAAGGCAAGAGGAAATGGAAGGCCAAGGGACATTCAAAAAGTTATAAAAGAGCATTGAGAGGATTGTTTGAGCAATTTGGGTTTATTCATTTCTTGGTTGTAACCCTGTGAGGTTCTAGAGATTTGGACTTGGTCCATATTATCCTTCTTGAGGAAAAAATCCCTCTTGAAGAAGACTAGATATGGTGGTGAAAGATCTACTCTGGACGGTGTTTGCTGAAGATATCAGACTGTTGTTGGTATGTGGATTTTAAATCCTTTTGTACATCCTGTAACTATGATTGGGAGGTTTCCTGTGCATCCAATCGTTCTGTAAGTTCCGTGGCTACGATTGGGAAGATAATTTTGTTGTTATTTTTGTGAAGGTTATAATTATTTATCTGTTTTATTGATAATATTCATATTTAATCTCAGAACTCTATTTTAGTCTGATATTATATGTTTTTCAATGTAATATGTTGAATGAATAGAAATCAGTTTCATGCAAATTGTTTGTTTGAATTACTTTGGAACATTTGGTAAAATTTGGAGCAAATATCCATGTGGGGATATTTCATGACTGGAGAGTTAAGAAGGAGATGTAGACCAATTTCCAGAGGTCTCTAAATTAGTATTTCTTGATATCTATGGGTAAATGAAAAGTCTCAGGACTACCAAAAAATATACTTGTTATTTTTTCTAATCTCGGAACAATCTCCATAATAGTTGGGCATTGGTGTGGAACTTCTCTTATTCAAATCAATCCTATTTGCATGAATTCAGTAAGGCATGACAATACCATTGCTTTATTGGACTCCTCAACATCTCTAAGCAGGTGGTTGTCCAGCACTTCTATGATCTTATTTGGAAAATGCATGCTTGCCCATTTTGGTAGAGTGATACCCTCTACAAACATGTTATATGTGGGTCTCCTCCTTGTCAAAAATTCTAAAAGTAGAATTCCATAGCTATAGACATCTCCTTTTGTTGAAAATCTTTCCACCTATTGCATATACCATAACAAAACCATAGCGTGATGGGGGCTTGCTCATTATCTTAAGTGTCTCTCTAAAAATGTATGCTATCACTTCCATATATTTTCATCCCCACTATTACTCATCATAGCCATTTCTCAATTATCAAGATAAAATTCATATACTTCCCCAATTCATTTTTTTGAAAAAAAGGAACTTCTAAAAAAATAAAATGAAAAAAGCTATACAGAAATTATTCACAAATACATAGAAAATAGAAGTGGATTTCTTCATTGGTTGTAGAGAAGAGAAGTAAAACTCCTAGTGCATATCTATAACACAAAACTTGTAATTTTATCTTCAATTTTCTATGGGTTTTTTATGAATGTAGTAATCAATTTCTCACCCATGTTTACAAAAGTAGGAAAGAGAGACTACCTTCTTCTTGGACTTTACTAAATTTGTTCTCATTGTAAATTTATAGGTATGTAATTTGGTATAATAAAATGTGTATGTTGATACCTTTATTGATGTCCAACTAATAATTTGGTGCTATTTTTTTTGAAAATTCTTGGAGTGAAATTTTGGCTGGGTATATTGAGTCTTTTGATGTTAACCTTAATAGATTTTTGCCCTTCTTATTTTATGAAATCCTGTGGGTCATTTGGAAAGATAGAAATAGAGAGATTTTTCACAAAGAGAGGAGGCCTACTGAGTTTAATCTTAAACTCACCCATTTTTTTATTATGTCATAGGTATCTCTTGTTTTGGAGATTCCAAAGAGCAAGTTTATGAAACTAGTCTGTGATGGCAACCTCATTATTTTTAAAGATGAAGTGCAATCTGCTCACTATATCCAAAAGTATCAGTCCTTTCTTTGGCCTAGTGAGGTAGATGATCTCAATTGGATTCTTGAAGGGTGCCATGTTGAGAGACTACCCCAGTCTGTTGTTGATGATAGTTCAGGATGGGGTGTTTGACAAGACATCTCTTCAACTCCTATTACTTGTACTTCAGATGGTGCCTCTACAGTTCCCCTTTCAGATGCTCCTGGTCCTAGTGCTACTGAGAATGATGGCTGGGATGTTAACTAGGGTGTCCACTCCCCTGGTGTTGTTACTCATGGTGCCGCTTTTTCCTCTAATACTATTATTGTTCCTTATGATGATGTTGTTACTCAACAGGTTGATGTTGTTGGTCCTAGTGTGGTTCCTCATGATGGTTGGGGATAGCTTTTATATGTTGTTGTCCTTGATTCACAACTATATTTTGTATAATGTTTCTACATGCCCTTGATACTTTCTCAGTGATGATGTGATGTTTTTTGCTTGTTCTACCCCCTAGCAGTTTTTTGGTTCTTGTGGGGGTTTTGTCAGTATTTTGGTTGGCCTTGGGCCCAGCTCTGCTTAAATTTGTACCAGTTTTATATATTATCTTAATGGAAAAAATAATAAATTATTAAAATATTATTTCTAAAATATCTCTTTTAAACTAGAGATAAAAATTAATGATATATCCATGATAAAAAAGATTTCAAATAAACTATATTGAAACTATCTACAATCTAGTGTTATCAACATTGTCATGTTCCTACAATACTCTATGTTTCATCATAAGTTCTTATATAAACCAATCGATAGCTCAAAGTTGTATTAAACACACTCTAAGCTCACCATAATGAGTATACACCTTACATGTTTAGATGTATAAGAGTAACACATTATTCAAGCCATTGAGTTAGGAAAGGAATAACCAATTCATTATCACATATTTAATAATAATTAAAAATATTTTCTTGTGATTTGTAATATTATCACTCATTTGATAGTATACAACCAAAACTAAAAGCTTGATAAACTACACTTTGACCAAAATACCAATTCTAAATTGAATGAAATTATAACATAATTTATACAATTTTTACTTGTAAGATATAGAAAAAGGTTGTTTAAATCAAAATATTTGAATAATTATAAGAAAAATTTCACTTACAAAAACATATACTAATTAAGGGATTGGTATTACCAATATATGGAGTAATTTAGATAGGTCCAATTATCATTCCTTGAATGAGTCCAATAATTGAAAGCTTCTTAAAGAATATAATATCCAAGAAAATTGATATAAGAAGATTGGTGCATCCACATATGTTGGCATCCAAAACTACCATGAGTAAAATAAAGTTGTTAAAATAAGGGCAACCTCCATTAAAACCACACAAACCCAACCACATAAAACTAGCTCTAGCCAACTTATGCAATGAGTGGTTGGAAGAATATATTTCATGGTCCTTTTGTAGTCTAGGTTAGATTGTATTCCTCCCTAATTTAATTAATAAAATAAATTGATATAAAAAATATAATAATCAATAGTTGTGTTAAGTATAGTGGTCAACAAGGCTCCAAGAAGTGAGCATGCCCTATAAACTATGATGATGCATCTTCTTTACTTTATAAATATTAATGCATGTTAGATTATATTAATATGGAGTGATTATTGTAATGTTGTGAGTTAGCCTATTTTTTTAAATCCATAATATTTTCTTCTTATACGAATTAAAATGTATAACATTATAAAGTATATAAAAAAATTGTTATGAAATTTCAACTGTATAACCCTATAAAACCTAAAAAAGAATTATTGTATAACTATCCCAAGAAATAACATATAGCCATTACCTAAAAAAGATCAAAATTTTGACAAAGAAAAGATCCTTCACAAAGATGACAAGTTTCTCCCACAAAGACAAGGTCAATATCAAAAACTGGAAAAAAAAAGATTGATATGAGCACCCTTACCTAAGTCAAGTCTATACATATCCTAATTTTTCAAATCTTGAAACAAAGTAGCTCACAAGATCAAATGAATTCTAGTGAACTTCCTAATATGAGGAGTGATGTTTCAAAAATATCTTTAATATAAGTGACATTCTTTTGCAATTAAAAAATATAAATATAATTGATATAAAATTTTAATTGTATAACCCTATAAAACCTTAAAAAAGAATTATTGTATAACTATCTCAAGAAATAAAATAATGCCTCAAACAAAATGAAATAACATATAGCCATTATCTAAAAAAATCAAAATTTTGACAAAGAAAAGATCCTTCACAAAGATGATAAGTTTCTCCCACAAACACAAGGTCAATATCAAACAGTGAAAAAAAAAATATTGATGTGAGCACCCTTACCTAAGTCAAGTCTATACATATCCTAATTTTTCAAATCATGAAACAAAGTAGCTCACAAGATCAAATGAATTTTAGTGAACTTCCTAATATGAGGAGTGATGTTTCAAAAATATCTTAAATACCATCCTACATGAGAAGTGACAATCTTTTGTAACTAAAAAAAATAAATATTGACAATAACAAGATAATTTTGTTGTTTTCTAAGATTTCTGTAATTGAATATAATAAGCCATCAAATTGTTTTAGATAGTCCATCTTATTTTAAAAATTAATAGACATTAGATAGAATATTATAAATAAACTCATATCTTTCCATTTATTTTATTGTTTACTAATCATCAACCATTCACACTTCTTTGTATAACATTTGTAAGATAACAGATCTATAGACATTACATTTATAGACCTACAAATAATTGCTAGTATTAAACAAATATTAAAATAATTATATAAAATACTTGCACAAAATACAATAAATTATATTATAATTGATCTAACAACAAAGATTTTGTGCATGTCTTATTAAATAGAGTTAAAAAATAACCTTTAGAAATTAAGTTCAAGCATTAACTAATCATCTCTTTATTATGTAATAGTAAAATTATTAAGAATCATTTTCATAATATGTTAATTAAATAGTGATATTGTTGTGACCACAATAATATATTTGATATCTTGATCGTTAAAACTATTTAAAAGAAAATCCTAATATTTATTTATAATGATTTGCCTGAGCACGCAAATCACTTAAAAAATGAGCTTTATTGGTTGAAAAAACCGATTTGATGTATGTATCATACAACAAATCTCAATACACCATTCACAGTTTATAACTTGTGTATTGGTTGACAACGTTCCATTTCCAGGCACCATATGAGAATTCAGTATATAAACAGATGACAGATGGGACTGAATTGGAGCAGCCTTGAAATTTGACTACTTAGCAACAAGGCCTCAGCAAGAGAAAGTAATACATCTAAAATAAAACACCATTGTTTATAAAATTATTGAAGTAAGGCTTCAAAATATTATCAATTAGTAGCCATTGTTTATAATAGCATGCTTACAACAATTCAACTTTCATTAATATTTCTCAGATTACTGGTACCCTCAAGAAAAGGTGAGATATCTATGGGTAAATGAAAAGCTTTAGGAGTACCAAGAAATACACTTGTTATTTTTTCTAATCTCCGAACAGTCTCCATCATAGTTGGGTGTTGGTGTGGATCATCTTTTGTGCAAATCAACTCTATTTGCATAAATTCAGTAAGGCATGTCAATACCATTGCTTTATTTGATGTCTCAACATCTATAAGTAGTTGGTTGTCCACCATTTCTGTGATCTTATTTGGAAAATGCATGTTTGACCATTTTGGTAGATTAAGGCACCTATAAACATGCTATTTGTTGGTCTCTTCCTTGTCAACAATTCTAAAAGTAGAATTCCATAGCTATATATATCTCTTTTTGTTGAAATCTTTCCACCCATTCCATACTCTACAATACAATATAATAATCTATGATTCTCAAGCTATATGAAATAATTATTAAAATTAAACAACAATCAATGACAATTTGTATCTCAATAATACAAAATTTTATACCTGGTGCAAACTAGCCAATAGATCCCTTGAGTACACTTGGAGAAACCATTCAATTCTCATAAAAGAGTCTTGCAATGCCAAAGTTTTCTATATATGGAGTCATATCATCACCTAAGAACACATTATTAGGTTTTAGGTCACAATGAATGACTTGTACAAAGCAATAATGGTGTAGATATTCTATTCCTTTTGATGTCTCCTTTGCTATTTTTAATCAGTCAACCAAACTTAATTTACATTCATCTTCTCTATGAGGATATAGCCATCTCTCCAAACTTCCATTTGACATGAATGGAAGAACCAATGCTTTAAAATCAAGGTTACAATAAACTGAAATGATTTTGATCATATTGTGGTGCCTAACTCTTTTTAACACATTGCATTCTCTTTGAAAACTTTGGACACCATTTTCATCTTGGAAATTGAAAACTTTAACAACAATATGTGTACCATTGTTGAGAATCCCTTTATAAACAGATCCAAAACTTCCAACCCCTAGCTGATTAGTTTGGCTAAACCCACTAATTGCATCTGCAAGTTCTTCATATGAAATTTTTTAAGGCTCAATGTTGAAGCGAAGGGCATTCTGGTCAATATGTCTCCTTCTATAGAAAATTAGAAATAGTATAGAAGATATAATAAAGATTGAAATGCCAATCACAATTGGTACTATCACCTTTTTGGAGGTTGAGAATTGTTTGTGATTGTAATCCAAGCATGATGGCAAATTAATCCACTTTCCACAAAGGCCTACATTTCCTTAAATTGTTGACTCGTCAATCATTGCAAAAGCTCCCCCCTTTGGAACCTCTCTTATTAAGTTGTTTGAAGAGAGATTAATACATTGAAGCATTTTTCATTTCTTGAAAATACATTGGGATTACACCTGACAAATTGTTTCTTGAGAGATCAATATCTTGAAGTTTTTTAGATTTGTGAGTGATGTTGGTATTGAGCTATCAGATGAATTCCATGAAAGATTCAAATATTGCAAGTTTGTGAAACTTGATAGTGCAGATGAAATTTTACCTGAGAAGTTGTTGAGAGAAACACCTATAGCTTGGACCATTACCATTTTATTCATTACTAAAATAGAACCTTGCTATGAATTGCTAGAAACATTGAAGTAAAATTAGAGATTCACAAGACTTTCCCCTTCAAATGGTATGTTTCCTTCTAGTTTGTTGTAAGATAAGTCCAGCTTTTCCAAAGTGACACATCTCCCTAAACCTATAGGTACTTTCCCTGAAAGTTTATTGTGATGGAGAATAAGATCCCTTAGTTGTGGAAGATTGCCAAGAGCATCTGGAATTTGACCTGAAATAATGTTATCACTCAATGATAACAAACCAAGCCTTTTTGCATCACATAAAATTTTTGGTATTCCTCCACATAAATTATTTTTGTCGAGATATAATCTTTCAAGATTTGAAAGTTGACCAAGTATGGATGGAATGATCCCATTGAAATGATTGTTGGATAAGTCTAAGGTTTCCAACTTTGTGAGGTTGCCAATGCCACTTGGTATGTTTCTGCCAATTTTATTTTAGCTCAAACTCAATAGGTATAGGTGGCTTGATTTGGCTAAGAGAATTACGCAAAATCCCGATCAGATAATTATGAGACAAGTCTATTTCTTGTAAGGAGGAGCAATTAGTCAAGGTTGTTAGAAAATACAACTCATTGTTAAAACTTGTGAGATTATTTTCCACTATCAAAAAGCATTGAAGTTGGAGAAACGTTTCCTAAGTCTAGTGGCACTGTGCCACTTAGTTGGTTCCTATCTAATTCGAGTTGTTGAAGTTGAGAACAATTTGGGAGGGAGGCTGGGATTTCTCCAATGAGTTGGTTTTCCCATAAAAGCAATACTTGTAATTATGAGAGTTTGCCAAATTCCCAAAGAATGTGACCAATTAATTGATTGTGATATAACTTCAAAATTTAGAGGTGAGTGCAATTGCAAAGTGCAATGGGAATCGCTCCTAACAAGTTGTTTTCACCAAGATAAAAAACTTTGAGTTTAGTAAGCATACCAAATTCACTAGTAATTGATCCCAATAAGTAGTTTTGACTAAGAGAAAGAATTTTGAGTTGAGTAAGCATACTTAATTTAAAAGCATTTGATCTTGATAAGTTGTTCCCATAAAGATAAAATATGTTGAGCTGACTAAGTTTGCTTAATTGAATAGGAATACCCCAAGTCCAAATTAGTTAAAGAAGAGAGATTTCCTAAAGAAGGTGGGATTGTGCCTATCAATTGATTTGCTCCTAAAAAAGGGTCTCTAAATGTGAAAGAAGGCCTAACCCAGAGGGAATGTTGCCACTGGGATTGTTATAAGATAATTTAAGTATAATAAGACGAAAAGGCCTTCCCATCTGAATCGGAATTTGACCATAAAAGCTATTATTCCCAAGAGCAAGTACTCTAAGAAAAGAGAGATTGCCAAGAAAAAGAGAGATGGTGCCCAATAAAGACATACCTGTGAGATTCAAAGAAACCACACGTTGATGATGAGAAGAGCAAGCAACACCAGTCCAATTACAAAAAGAGCTATTGTAAGGCCAATCATGTAAAATATTGTGAGAGTCAAGAGAGAGAGAACTCTTAAAAGCCCAAAAGAGCATCTTTATCATAATGATAATAAGGAGAAGAATGTGAGACAGGAAATCCAAATAGAAAGAGGAGTAGGAGACAAGCCATCTTAATCTTCATCTGTATTTGGGTCTTATAGAGCTATAGCCTATCGAACCATGTTTTTCTGTTGGCAGGATTGGCGTCCATATATAGCTCTCTACCAGTACTGTGAGTGTGGCCGTGTCTAATCTTCCTGGAAATTATTTGTAAGACTTGTTCAATGCGCGTCCAATCTTTCAATTAATCCAGACATATACTTTAGTCCCATGAAATAAATTCATCCGTCTTAGTGGAGTGATGGTCACGCAATGACCTATAGCTTTTAGCATGTGGCCGGGCCCACCCCAATTAACACTGAAAGTCAGTCCGTCCGTCAATCAATTAGTGGTTATAATTGAAGTGAATTCATTAAGAACCTTTCAATTTTATCTTACCAGCAGATCTATTAGTTCCTGGCTCCGTTGGATGCGTTTTATTAGTTTATGCTGACTTTTCTAATGTTTAGTAATTTCAATAGAATTAATAATTAAAATATAATTTTTTTTTTCTATTATCATTGGTAGTTGCCATTAATTTTATAATTTTACTCGTTTTTAAAACTATGAATAATTTCACATATTTCACAATACCTAACAACAATAAATTAATCGATTCGAGAAATTTAGTGGCCCAAATAGAAAAACTAATTTTAAATTGCAAACAGATAGTTCTCGAAACTATGAAATATTCTGGAAACTATGAAATTATTATTTTTTCATCTACAAATAGACATCCTCCATCAGCAACCACAACAGCTACCCTCCCCAGTGGCAACTCCGCCCAGCGAGCAATAATGCCAGTAGCTTCTGCGACTCTTTAGCACTTACAACGTAATCGGAGTTAGTGCAGAAAAAGAGCGAGTTAAAAATGACAGAGAGCACTGGGTTTCAGCTGGGAACAATTGGAGCTTTGAGCCATTATCATCTGCAACAAGTTTTGGACTTAACTTTGGTAACTTTGACTTAACCCTAGGGAAAATTCATTACCTTTAAGCTAAGTAGATTTTTCAGGGCATTCTTTTATGAACCTTGTCATCAGTAATAGCCTCGTAAAAATCCAAATCTCCTTTCGACAGTGTCTAACTTCATATTTGCAAAAGTGGCTATGTGAATCTACTCTTTATTCTCTGCTTTTGGAAACATTGACCTTTTCGTAGATCTAGCACTCAAATTTAAGGAATCTCGAATTTAAGTATTTTTTTCCAATAATCCTTGGCAAATTACAATTGTGTTTTTTTTTTTCCTTTTTTCTTTTATCCTATAGACACCCAAATTTTGGGGCTGGATAAATTATTGATTGTCAGTTTGCAGTTAATTTGGGATTCCTGGCAATCGCACTACAGATGCCTTGAGCCAAAAATTGGGGTTTGTATTGGCCGCTCTGTGAACCCATTTTCCCCCGATCGCCATGCACCACAACTAAAACCCTAGGTTTTATGTTTCTTGCTTGACAAAATGAAAATTTGTTGATAATTTGCAGTGTAATTTGTTAGATTCTTGTTGAAATCACAATCTGTCAAAAGTTATGTATTCCTATGTGTAAGATTATGGGATCTAAACCCATGCCATATCTTAATTCGAAAAACCCAAATCATAAGGCTAAACTGTATCTACTCAGAAAAATGTAGTACAAAATTCATATTTGAACAGAGCCTTGTAACCAAAACCAGAGCCCTCTAAGTCCATACAATGTCATTTATTAGAATTAACTTTGATACAAGTCAGACAATTTGAACACAATATCACCTGTACAATTGTCCACCAAAGCTAATATTTCATAGACCCATATTACAATAAATCAAAATCATAAGAAATGGTGCATCAAATTCCTCGGATCCATTAATTGGAAAAACTAAAAACTTCACAATTTCGAAAGGACACTCTAAAGAACAAATTAATTACATTTCATGATCATATGAGCTTACGGAATACCCCATGAAATTCAAATCGGACACAGTATCTCATGCATATGGGCATGTAGAAGATTCCTAATGACTTTACATACTAATTACTGCTTTCACTGGCTTGCCCATTACCCTAATCTACTTTAACTAAGTGCTTTGTTCATTCCAGATTTATGGCAATGTGAAGTCTATCAAATTGCATACTGCCACTTAACAAACCAAAGCTTCTGCTACTTGAACGAATTAAAGTTCAATTCATTACATAATTTTACCTATTCAGAATGTGTAGGTGTCTGCGTATAAATGTATTAAAAGGGGCAGATGGTGCTTATAACCATTTTTGGGAAGCCTTCAAATATATTGCACTCCTAGATATTTTTCAAGCTTCTCCAATCAAGATTCTTCAATAATCTCTGCCTATTCTACCTAATTCGAAACTTGTGATTGACTTCCTACAAATGCATAAAAGATGGCAGATGATGCTTATTACAATTTTTGGCCAGGCTTCGAATAGACTGCGCTCCTTGATATTTTTCGAGCTTCTCCAATCAAGATGCTTGAATAATCTATGTCCGCAGTGCCCAACACATCTTCCACACTGTTGTTATCCAACAACACAGTTTCCTTGACCTTTTCCTCCATCTTCTTATACGCCTCTGCTCTCAATCTAGCAGAACATTTTTCTTTCTCCTTTGCAACCTGTTTCACGTTGTTTCTTCTGTCCTCATAATCAGATTTCACTTTAAGAGCTGGAGCGCTCTTTCTACAATATCCATGGTGCTTGTAAGGTATACATCTCTTCCTTGCAAGAATAATGTGCCATGAGTCCTCATTCCACTTAAGGCCTCCAAAAGAAGAGCTTCCATGTGGCTCAATTCCTGCATCTCTTTTGGTGGCTGGACACCTGTATCTATAGACTTACCACAAGCTGAAATGTGGCTATAGCAGAAACTTGAATTGGCCGATACTGAAAATTAATTTAATATTTTAAAAAATCTTTTCAATTTGCATTTTTTCACCCAATTTGAGATCCATAATCTTAAATATAAATTTTAAAATAAATTTATGTCTCTAAATATGACTTGAATAAACAAACCAAGTGAAAGCTAAAATTGACAAAGCTAATTTGGGTGGACGACTTACCTACCAAAGTTTAAAAAATGTTGGCCTTAAATGTTGTTTAGAATTACTTGTCAAGTGGTCCCCATTCCCATATGCATAAATTTTGTATTCCACAGCTATTCTCATCTTTTGCCTCTCTTATAATCCTATCCTCATGCAACTAAAAGTTATTTTGCCTCTATTTGCAAATCTTGTGTAATTAATATTTCTTGGTGTAAACGCCCATTTACTAGTTTAATTTCACCTTTACAAGTTAAAAACTCACCATTGGATAAATACCTACACTATATTAAAAAGTTCAAAGCATAATACACTGACTTCAACATTTCCAAAGGAGAGTGCACCTTTTTCTATGTCAATTAAGTGTTTGTTACATTATGTATATTTTTGTTCAACAATGTTTTTAGTTTAATGCATAATGTTGGGTTCTCTTCTTTCTAAAGTTTATATTATATATATTTAGTACTTTTGTATTCTATTTGATAAGGAGACTTGCCAAAATTGTCATAGCTAATGTTTTTTCATTCCTTAAACACTCAAAGGTCTGCTAAGCATTCTGCATAGATGTATGTTAGCTTTCTTCCTTTCATGTTCTAAGGAACACACAATTCTTATTTTCCTTTACCATCTATATTTTAACTCTCGGCAAGAACGTGACGCTTTGCGTCTCTTGTTGATCAAAGATTTGTTCAATGTGTTAAATGGAAAGACAATGATTTTGTTCTTCTCCACTCACTTTGTGTGGTGCAAGCTGTTTTTACTTTTGTACAGTGTCTACAATTAATTTTCTTGTTTAATGATTTTAAATAATGTAATTTCTTGTTCTTTCTATTCATTCAGATAAGCAATAATAAGTGCAAAATCCATTTTTTTTGGTAAATTACATCCAATGTATTTATTTTCTTGGATCGAATTTCAACTCTATTAATGGCTTGAAAGACATGACCAATAAATTGTACACATCATAATAAAATTGTATTGATGACTTTAAAGTTAGGTTGTGTATACATTTAAATATACAATCTTTTAAGAAAGGAATATGTCGTGTCATAGAAGCAATAGAAGCAATATGAGTTTGGTCTTGTCCACTCATTTTTAATGGTGGATAGTACCTTTCTATTTTAACATACTTTGAAGCCACATCCAATGCTAGAACCTTTTTTTGTTAATTCCTATTAAAGGCACAATTGTTATTAGTACATCTATTGTATTCAATTTCTTTTAATAATTTAGAAAATCAACATATAGGATTAATTTTTTTATAATGTTGTAGTCTAAAATCACTTTTCTTATTTCATGGTTTTAAACAATGTAATTTATTGTTTTTCTATTTGTTCATGTTAGGAATAGTAAGTGAAAAAATTAAAATGTTACTTTAATTGTAAATAACATCCAATGCATTTAATTTTTTGGATTAAATTTAAACTCTATTAATGACTTGAATAACACAAGCACTATTATATACATCATAATAAAATTACATTGTTGACATTAAAATTGTGTTGCCTATACATTTAAATATACAATCTTTTAAGGAAGGAATATGTCATCTCTTCGAAGCAATGTGAGTTTGATCATGTCCACTTATTTTGTATGGTGCAAAGTCCTTTTATCTATTAACATACTTTGAAGCCACATGCGATGCCAGAACTTTTAATTTAATTCTTATCAAAGGTACGATTATCATTACTAGTACATCTGTTGCATTCAATTTCTTTTATTAGTTTATCCAATCAACATATAGAACTAAATTTTCTATTATCTTATAGGTAGTCTACAATTAATTTTCTTATTTAATAATTTTAAACAATGTGATTTTTCATTATTTGTATTTGTTCATGTTAGGAATAGTAAGTGAAAAAATTAAAATGTTATTATTTTTGTAAATTACATTCAATGCATTTAATTTTTTGGATCAAATTTCAACTCTATTAATGACTTGAATGACACAAGTAGTATTATATACATCATGATAAAATTGCACAAATAGTCACCAACTTAATGAGTTCGGTAGAGTTTACACTATCATGCACTAATAGTCACTAATGATAATTGAATTGATTGATTAATATAAAGGTTAAAATTGGATTTTAATTGATCATTTTAACTAGTGATCTTTGTGTTTGGGAGTCTATATGTGAACATAAAGTCAAAGTGATTGTTTGGAGCTGCTTGGTGTGCTAAATTGGTGAGAAATTCTAACTCCATTTATCGGGTATGTTCAACTCATCAAGATAATTATTTTTCCATTTATAAGGTCAAAGGTGCATTTCAATGAATGACTTGAACTGATCCATGATTCTTTATAATGGTGTAACTATATTGAATGAAACTAATAAATGTGCCTTAAATTTTCCTTAAATTTGAACTCAATCGAATGTATTCAATCTCATAGGAAATCATTATTCACACAATAGTATCAAAACAAGTTAGGGTTTCACTAGATTTTGATTCTTTTGACAATTTGATGAATTTTATGTAACCCTACCCATTACAAAATGAAAACATATGTATTCAAATCCTTTATATTTGTATTTTTTTTAATGGAATTGTGAAATTTTGAAAATGATAAAATTTTCTAAATTTTATTTATAGGTGATTAATAATATTATGGTATTTTTGTCATTAGAGGACTTTAAGATCATCTAACTTGCCCTTGAAAATTCAAAATGGCACTTTCTTTGATTTTTTTGTCAAAATCCACCATTAATTCATGATTGAATCCTTAACTTATTTTGCATTCCAAAAAGTAATTGATTGTAGGACTTCAACATTGCTCATTGCAAGACTTTAAGGTCTTCTAAATTACCCTTGAAAACTCATAATGGTATTTCCCTTGAAATTTTGTTAAAATCCACCCTTAATTTATAATTGAGTCTTTAACTTATTTTGCATTGTAAAGGGTAATTGATTGTGCAACTTGAACATTGCTCATCATAGGACTTTAAGGTCATCTAACTTACCCTTGAAAACTTGTAATCGTATTTACTTTGTGTTAAAATCCATCCTTAATTTATAATTGAATCCTTAACTTACTTTGAATTGCAAAAGTAATTGACTATAAGACTTTAAGCTCAACACACCAAATGCCTATTTCACCATCAAATTACTACAATAATGGTTCATGTTGCTTTTCTTACAACCAAAATATATCATTGTAAAGTTTTAACCACTTTTCACCACTTTTGAAATTTTGACTTTCTCCAAACTCTAACTTACCCTCGAAAGGCTACAATATGAAGTCCCCTAGAAGACCTACAATTTTAATTTTTTAAAAATAATTTTAATTGCAAAAATTTATTGATGTTTCACCAAAATTCATTTATACCTAAAATCTCCATAGTTTTCCATTGACCCCTTAACCTCCATAATTTCGTAAAATGGTTATTTAAAGGTTGGTTTTGATTTAAGATTTGAAAGTCAATTTTATTTTATTTTATTTATAAATTATTAAATGAATTTAAAGTCATGCTCTTGTAATTAAAGCTCTAAATTAAAAAAAAATCTTTAGATCCTCCATAAAAAAATAAAAAATAAAAAATCCCTTTGTCATGACTATCTTGAGCATGCAAATCCCTTGAAAAATGAGCTTTACATAGTAACCTCAAATAAGGGTTGCTCTCAATGGTTATCTTTTAGTTCAAAAAATTACTTTAGAACTAAGGCCAAACAAAATATCATAGTTAAGTTTACGCAAGATAGTGAGAGATAGATAGAGTCATGTAAGGTCTATTATTAGGAATTTCTTCAAAGAAGAAAGTAATGGATGAGGTTTTCAGACAAGGAAAGGGTTTGTTTTCAAAAGAACCAATAAAATTGAAAAAAAAATATGAAAGAATATCACAATCAAAAGATTGTAAATCTAAAATTTTGTTAAATTTTAATCAACTATTTTTTAATAATTAATTAAATCAAATTCAAGTCTAATAATGTGATCTTACAAGAATAAAATGTTCTAAATCTTTTATTAATTAAATTAAATTCAATAATAAGAATGTGAAGGTCCTAAAGTTGTAATTTTTTACATGATTTTCATTTACTGTCCAATTTTAAAAATGTGAAATATTCTAAATTTTTAATTAATTAAACGAAATTCGATACTAAGAATGTGAAAATCTTAAGATTGTAATTTTTTTCAATTTTTTATTTACTCTTCAATCTTAAAAGTCTGAAATGTTTTAAATCTTTAATTAATTAAACCAAATTCAATAAAAAAAATGTGAAGATCTTAATATTGTAAATTTTGTCCTGATTTGATTTTATCTTTTTTTAAAAATTTGTTTAGAACACAAAACAAAATAAACAACCAAAAAAAAACAAGAAAAAATTATTACGAAGCTAGCGAGGCACCAATTTCTTCCCCATAAATTGACGATCTTGCAACAAATATTCTACTTATCCATTGAAATCCCTACATCAAAGTCGTTAAATTTTTCAAAATTCTTGATAAAACGCACATGGTCTATGTTGTCTTGCTTAATAGTTGGTTTCACTTGTGTAGAAGGCAGAAAAGTAACATCCCCAGAATTGAAACAACATGTTAGAAATAAGATAACATTGAGCCTTAAATATTATAAATTAGCAGACATCATTGTTCATAACAGTATCATAACAGCAAGCTTACACTAATTCAAAAAGTTTAAAAGAGAACAATCACAGAGATTCAGGAGAATATAAGAGTGGAATTTCTGATAGTTAAAAATTAGCACTTGCATTTATAGGAGGTTCAAGGGATAGTCGATAGAAAATTAAAAGTAAATTTAACTGTATTTCAATATTACATTAGATGAAGTACTATTACAAATATATAATATAATTTCAACTATACAAAATAAGTAGTATTTGTAAGAGTCAAATTGAACATATTCATGAATTCTAATTAACAAGTCATGCACCCATATACATAGGGAAAAAGTAGTTTACAAAGAGGACACACATGTAGGATATAAACAAATGCACATAAAAGGTTGTAATATTATTTGATAAACATACCTCAATTTATTTGAAAAATACATAAATTTACAATTATACCTTTGGAGGCAATAGAATGCAGAATTTTAATATTGCAAAAGGGAAGCTACTATTGAAATGAACTTTTAAGTGGGTTTCATTTGACGTCGATAGAGAACTTATTTCTTCAAGGATAGTAGCAATAAAACAGTTGCTTTTCCAGTCTGACAAAGCAGAAACCTACCTAATGGATATAGGTATTTCTTCACAATGTATAAAGTTTGGATGTAAAGTACAGTTGCATGCCTTCTACATATTGAAAGTATGAACTAGCAATTGCACCTTGGTGTACAATGAGTATGTCAAAGATGTGTGGAAAGTCAAATAGGAAAAAAATGGTCTATTTTTTGCATGTGTTTGTTTAGTACATGAGATCAATTGGTAGCATGATATTTAAACTATGATGGTGTTTCTGCAACAAAGACTTCAAATGAGAAGTGATAGCTTCGAATAAACTATGCATCCACTTATATGGATCCAAATATATTGAAATAAAACTCTTAAATAAGAAAGATAATGAACGATGCAACATGGAGAGTGAGAGAGAGGGGGAGAGATGAACAAAAAGAAGGGGAAGTGTGTGTGTGTGTGTGTGTGTGTGAGAGAGAGAGAGGGGGGGGGGAGATAGAGATGGAGAGGGATATGGAGAGAAGGAGAGGGGAGATAAAGAAAGAGGAGAGAGGGATATATAGAGATCAAAGAGATATCACTAAGTCAAAGAAACAAACCACCAACAATATTGTAACTTCAAGGTTTTAAACGTCCTCATCTAATCATTAAATACATTATTCTCTATCTCTTCTATTTCTTCTTCATGTTCTACCACTCTTTCTATATTATTCTCTTATGTTGCATATATTGTACTAATAATACACCAAAGAAATATAAAATTTAAATTTATAGGAAAGAGGAATCTTCTCTTCTAAAGAACAATTTGGGTCTATTTTCATGACCTTTTTTGAGTAATTTAAATAATAAGCAAGTGCCACATAGTGGCGAGTACGTACAATTTAATATTATTGTATAGATTTTTATATATAATATACTATATTATTGATTATATTATTTTATTATATAATTTTTATATTATTAAATTGCATGAGGACAACTAAAATAATACTATTAATTCATATTTTTTCTTAGTATATACATGTGTGTTTATTTACTTATATAAAGCTCTAAAAGATAAATATTCCAAATAATTTGAATAGAAAATATAAGCATTCTAAATATTATTTTAATGTACCTAAAAACTTTCCAAAAAAAATCAGTTACTAAAATGTACTCCTAACCTCTTTGAATCCTAATCATAATTTAACCCTAACCCCAAATCAACATTATATTAACAGGTGGATCCTATTGGAGAAGCTAGTGTCATTTCAAATGAGCCTTCTAAGCAAGTCAAAGATTAGAGTGTGTTGTTTAAGCTTGTTGATTTGATGGATGTTTAAAATTCAAGAATTTAACTAGATCTATTATTGAGAGTCACTTCTACAAGTGTAGAATCACTATGCTTGATAGTAAGGATCTAAGCTATTGCATAGATATGAGCTTGATAGAAAGAGTGTTGTTTAAGCTTTGCCCATTTGATGGATGTTTTAAATACAAGAATTTGACTATCTTTTATTAAGAATCACTTCCACAAGTGTAAAATCATTATGCTTGACTATGGATCTAAAGCTATTGCATTGATATGAGATGGATTGAAAAATCAAATGGGTCTACACATGGCTTACACTATATGTTACAGTATAAGGGACTGCATCATACTCCATACAAGAGGCAACTAGCTATGTTATAAGTGAGGTACACATACCTTACCTCCTAGAAGATTTGAACTTGTAACCTCTCCTTCAAGAGTACAAGTTGTCCACTATTAAGCCAACTCAAGTGTATATTTTTTCATTTGAAATTATTATTAATTTGGATTCAATTAGAGAAGCTAACGTGATTTTAGATGTGATTTTAGATGAGTCGTCTAAGCAAGTCAAAGATTACAGTGTGTTATTTAAGCTTACCCATTTGATGGATGTTTTAAAATAAAATAAAAAATCACTATGTATTATTCCAAGTCACTTTTACAAACATATAGTGAACTCTACTTGACTATGTAGATATGAGCTGCATTGAAAAATCAGTAGTTTGAATTATTTTGGCCTAAACAATACGCTCTAAGCTTTGACCTATTTGGGTAGCTCATTGAAATTACATTAACAGGTGGGTCCTAGTAGAGAAGTTAGCATGATTTTAGATGGGCCATCTAAGAAAGTCAAATCTTAGAGTGTATTTTTTAAATTTGCTTGTTTGATAGATGTCTTAGAATCAATAATATGACTATCTATCTGTAACGTCCTAAAATTGCGACACTTGCAATTTCGACTGCATTTGGGTCTTCACGATGGCGACGCAACACTGAACCTGAATGGAGACCCCGAAACTTGTTCATGACACCGAAAACTGCATTTTTCTGCACCTTGGCCTGATCCTCCTTGCACCCTGCTATCCCTGGAGGTGGGACCATGGCGCCCAGCGCCCTGGTCCCTGGCCCTATTTTGGGCCCAGTCTCTTATGGGGCTTCGGGTCTTTAAGTTTGCAAATTGGAAAATAATCTTCCTAGGTCGGCCTAAGGTCGGAAAAATCAGTCTATCAGCCCTAATTGACAAGTATATAAACTACATTTCCCCTCTCAGAAAGAGTAGATGAAAAAAGGAAGGAAGGACATATGTGTACAAGACGCGGAAGCGATATTCAAACATTCAAGCATTCAAGTATTCAAGCATTCCTTCAAGCAATTGAGCATTCTAAGTCTCCATTCAAGGTTAAGTGTTGCATTCAAGACAAGGATTCAACCATTAAAGAGGAGATCACATACCACATACAACATACAACATACAACAACATTTACACCTTCGCATGTAAGATTACAAACATTCTTACAACAAGGTATCAGTACTTGTTTACATTACAATCATTTACATTTACAACATTCTCATTTCTTGGTTAATTCCAAAATCGGGGTTTGACCTAAGGGCAAACCCCTAATCCCTAACCCCCCAATCGTCCTCTCTTTTCTGTGTGTAGGTTGCAGGTATGCAGCTGTAATTGAAGATCTGGAATCCTTGTGCAGAGACGAACAGATCCCCCTTCGTTTCGCGGATTTTTCGGAGGACCGTGTGCACGCTGGGCGCCATTGTCCCGTCAACTTTCACTCAAATTTGCAGGACAGCATCGTCTCGACATTTTACTGCTAATTCCAGGTCCGCAGCTTCATCCTATATTCCTATCTCTGTTTATAAGTGAATCTTTCTCACTTTACATGCATTCCTAGCTCAATCCTTCTATCTACATTCTTTACAAAAGAGGGTAGCCTTGCTGTCTTAACCCTTGAAACTCATTTAGAATCCAATCTTGCATTGTGTGGGATTGGATCTTGTGGGTTTCAACCCCTCTTTTAAATGTAAAGTCTCCCCTAAGTGAAAACCGTCAACCCTAGTGACCTCCTTTCTCTCTCCTTGGAGTGGTGGGGGGAACACTTAGGGTTCGATCACGATTTTCCGCTTTACATTATCATTCTAAGTCACTGTTATATGTGCAAAATCACTCTATCTACTATGGATCTAAAGTTACTACATGGAGATTTGAGATAAAGTGCATAGATTTGAATTGCACTACTTTTGCCACTTGGATCTCATTTGCTTGGCTCTACAAAACTTATGTTTGCAAAGGGTGGTGTCTATAAACACTATTTTGAAGTTTGTTAGGAAATAATTGGTTCTCTTTTTGGCAACCTAGGGATGTCCACACTAATTTAACAATAATGTAGGCACATGAAATATAATAAGTAATCATGCATGAATGCATATATGATTTTTAAGTAGAGTAATGGTAGTATGCTTAGTCTAATTTTTCATTTTAATGCATTTGATTATTTGATTACCAAGGTTATAAGTACTACTTATATCATTTTAAATGAATGACTATATAACCTTAAATATAAATCTAAAGGCAGAAAGTGAAACTTTGTATACTTTCAGTCAACACACAATGGCTAGTTGAATGAGTTAAATTAAATAAATTAAAATTTAATGTTTATAAATTTGAGGTTAATTGAAACAAGATGCATAGATGACATAAGCACAATTGTATAAATTATAGATATAGGATTAGATAAGAAAGGATAGGTTGAGGATCACAGTCGATTAATGGGAAAATGTTCATATGGGACCAAGTAAGGCTGGGTTTATGCGGTAGCTCTCTATGAAATTATGCTATTTGTACATGTGTCATTGTGTAAAGGAAAATTGGGCTAAAAAGACACCAAAAAAGGAAAAAGTGCTTGGTATATGAAATTTTTTTTATCACATTATGCTCCTATTTTGACTTGTATAATAATAAATGTGAGGATGTATTGTGAGGATGCATTTGATGGTATAACGAGATGCTTGCCGAGAATCCTACTAAGACGATCATGAAAAGGGTACTAACCCATCACACCTACGCCATGGGACAGATGAGGACCATCTGGGGACCTGATTGCCTAGAATTCAGGTTGAAGAGGTGGTTCAACGAGACGGTCTTTATGCTCTGTGTATTTCTTTCATGTTTGCGGCTTTCCAAGGTGGGCTTTGTGTGTGCCTCGGCAAGGAGATGGCCTTCATCCAAATGAAATACATCTCTATCTCTATATTTTTGAAGTTTATTTTGTATCTCGTTGATTGCCATCACTCTCCCAAATGTATTTCCAGCTTGACAACCAACATGGTTTGTGGGTTTCCTGTTGTTGTAGAGACTGCTAATAGTAATGGTCTATAGTGTTTATTAAAAGAATAAATAATGATTTTGGTTTAAATGATATATTCTAAGATTTTATTTGTTTTGGTAGACTATTAGAAATGGAAATGGATCTTTAGTAATTGTAGTATGCTTAGTCTAATTTTTCTCTTCTAATGCAATTTGTTCTTTGATTATCAAGGTTTTAAGTGCTACTTATATCATTTTAAATGAATGATTGCACAACCTTAAATATAAATCTAAAGGTAGAAAGTGAAGCTTCTTATGTTTTGATTCAACATGTAATGGCTAGTCTAACACTCTCCCCTTTTGTCATTGATGGCATGTAGAGATGATTTACAATATATGGGACTCACAAAATAGATCTTTAGTCTATAATATCAGACTAATTGTTTTTGGGTCTGTAGATGGAGATGGATTACAATATATGGGACTGATAATCTGTTTTTGGGTCTACAAATGAAGATGGATTACAATATATTGGACTAATGATCTATTTTTGGGTCTGCAGATGGAGATGGCGTACAATATATGGGACTGGCAATCTATTTTTGGGTCTAGAGATGGAGATGGCTTACAATATATGGGACCGATAATTTTTTTTTGGGTCTTATAATATATAGGATTGCCTCGTAATCCATGGAGGAGACACCTAACTGTGCTACAAATGAAGTTCATGTATCTTATCTTTGGAAGATCTGAATTTGTGACCTTTTCTTCAAGAGTACAAGTTATCCACCATTAATAGGTGGATCCAATTGGAGAAGCTAGAGTGATTTCAAATGAGCCATCTAAGCAAGTCAAATATTAGAGTATGTTGGTTAAGCTTTCCCATTTGCTGGATGTTTTAAAACCAAGAATTTGACAAATGCCTCACACTATATGGGATTGAATCATACTTCATGCAAGAGGCACTTAAGTATTCTGCAAATGAGGTGTACATGCTTTACTCCCTTCAAGATTTGAACTTGTGATCTCTCCTTCAAGAGTACAAGTTGTTCACTATTAAGCCAACTCAAGTGTACATTTTTTCATTTAAAATTATATTAACAGGTGGATCCTATTGGAGAAGGTGGTATCATTTCAAATGAGCCTTCCAAGAAAGTCAAAGATTAGATCATGTTTTTAAAGCTTTTCTGATTTAATGATTTATTTTTTAAATTCAACTAATTTGACTATCCATTATTGAGAGCCACTTCTACAAGTTTAAAATCACTATGCTTGACTATGGATCTAAAGCTATTGCATAGATATGAGATGGATTGAAAAATCAAATGGGTCTATAGATTGCTTACACTATAAGGGACATCATCATACTCCATTCAAGAGGCACCTAACTATCCTATAAATCAGGTACACATATCTTACCTCCTAGAAGATTTGAACTTATGACCTCTCCTTCTAGAGTACAAGTTGTCCACCATTAAGCCAACTCAAGTGTATATTTTTTTATTTTAAATTATATTAATGTGGATACAATTAGAGAAGATAATGTGATTTTAGATGAGCTATCTAAGCAAGTCAAAGATTACAATGTGTTATTTAAGCTTGCCCATTTGATGGATGTTTTAAAATAAAAATAAAATTGACTATGTATTATTCTGAGTCACTTCTACAAACATGGAGTGAACTCTACTTGACTATGTATCTAAATCTCCTATGTAGATATGAGTTGAATTGAAAAATAAAGAGTAGTTTGAATTATTTTGGCCTAAACTAAACACTCTAAGCTTTGACTTGTTTGACTAGCTCACTATAATTACATTAATAGGTGGGTCCTACTAGAGAGGTTAGCATGATTTTAGATGAGCCATCTAAGAAAGTCAAAACTTAGAGTGTATTTTTTAAACTTGCTTATCTGATAGATGTTGTATAATTAATAATACATATGACCATCTATCACTCTAGGTCACTTTTATATGTGCAAAAACTCAGTCTACCTTACTATGGATCTAAAGTTACATCATCATTAAACATGTTCACACAAAAATGAGTAAGTAGTAAATATTGGATTGGTTGAAGAGATCAAAATACTTAGAGGGGGCTGAATCAATATTCCCATATATTCTAAGACTTCCTCTGAATCTTAAACCTTTTGTTGATATATCAAACTCATCAATTAAGCATATCAAACATGAAAAATTAACCACAAACAAAACACCAAATTTTATATGTGGAAAAACCAAATGGGAAAAACCATAGAGAGTGTTAACTCTCAAGAGAATATAACTAGTTATATGTTGTTTACAAAAGGGTGGTTCACTGCCAAATGGTGCACAACCAGATTACAAAAATGACTCACTACCAGAATGCTCACTGCACGATTATAGAAACTGCAATGCTCACTGCCTTAGGTATGATTTAACTAAAGAAATTTTGTGATGTTCCCTGACCGTACAGTGGTGTAACTCGCGAGGGAAGAAGGTCTGTATCGCAAGATGGAGGGGTCATACGGTGACACTAAGAGGTAGCAACGGTAAGAGGGAGTGGGCATACGGTGGTGTGAAGAGGTTGAATAAGTGGCGAGGGAGACCGTACGGTGGACTTCAACGTGTGGTAGGAGGGGGTCATCATGCAGTGAAAGAGATCGTATGGTGGACATAGTTGTAGGCTGGTTCAGTGGGCTACCTCTCGTTTCAAGGGTTGGTCTTCCGCAAGCATATCAAGTATTGAACTCTGAATGATAGGAATCCTTGGACTTAATTAGCATGCATGTATACTAGATAAAAAGATATGACACTAGAAGTAAAATTTTATTCAACAATGATGAGGTTCCAGATCCGAAATAAGTACATAGAGCAGAATAGGGTGAGGGATGAATCTCGCCGAAACTGCAATTAGCCAAGTAGGGAAGGTCTTTCACTTTTGAAATGGAAAACAGAGCAGAACTCCCACTAGAATTTGCAATGATAAAAATAAGTCAAGTCACATACCAAATTCAACCTATACTATGGACATAAATACCCCGATGGAGGGAAAACTTTGAAGGGAGAAACAAAGTGCCGACATGGAAAAACAATTCCTATGGTAAATAAAGAAATGGGCCCGAGATAAGAATTAATCAATTGGGACCCCAAAACAATAATAATTATTTATTTTATTTTATGATGGGGATATTATAGTCCTCTCATCCCAAACATTTCTTGTCCTCAAGCAATCACAAACTGGGGTTTCCAGAATATGTTCACCCTCCTAGGTGGTGTCTTCTAATGACAGATCCTTCCAACGCTCTAGAAATGGCAAGTGTTGGATTGGTTGAAGAGACTGGAATAATGAGAGGGGGGTGATTTAGTATTCCCACAGATTCTAAAACTTTCTCCAAATCTTAAACCTTTTATTGATATATCAAACTCATCAATTAAGCATATCAAACATGAAATATCAAATGCAAGATAAACATGAAAAACTCGACCACAAATAGAACACCAAATTTTATACATGGAAAACTCAAATGGGAAAAACCATGGAGAGTGTTAACTCTCAAGAGAATATTACTAGTTATATGGTGTTCACAAAAGGGTGGCTCACTGGTAGATTACAAAAACTGCTCACAACCAGAATGCTCATTGCAAGATTACAGAAACAACTTACTGTCAGAATGTATGATTGAACTGAAGAAAGTTGCATCTCAAAATGTATGATATCAGCTCCAAGTTAAGCTCAAACCACAACTCACAAACCCTACATCAAATTAGCTAAAATATCTTTGTACACTTATCCTCAAGCATTTGCAATAGATATAGTGAAGGATTACTGCAACATTGTCTTCACTCTAATTCTGCACCAATTACCTTCGCTATCTGCAACTCACACTTATCTCTTAGTTACTTTGTTCTCTTCTATCTCAATCATATTTCACTCATATTACACACTTCTATAAATATACCAGAGGGCTCACAAACTGGGACAATATGTTGGCCTAGCTCAACACATTATCCAATAAAACCTTAAACATAAACATGATAACCAATTCGGCCTTTGCAAGATCTCTACATGCTTCCCTTCACACAATTCATTCATCGATGCATATACCTTAATTACGGGAATGAGATAGGGGTCAACCAAGCCCATAAATATTGACACAAAACTCCAAATATGATGTCTCCAATCTTCAAAATACAAATTCTACACATACCATAGATACCGAACCATGATACATGAAGAGATACATCTGATAAAAAAAAAATAGTTAATGCCAGAACAAAATAATTTATACCGGGACCAATGATAACACAACTCAAAATTTCATAGATAAGGATCTTTCGGAAATGACTCTAGTAGATCAACTACATCTTATTGCATCACCTGCTCTCTTGTACTTGCATCAATACGAGAACTTGCATCACCTGGTCTTAACAAAAACTGCACACGCCAATTGCATACAATTGCATACAACATGCAGACCAAACTTGATAATTGGTTTGACATCAATATACTGCATACACTATCCAGACCAAACCAAATAATAGGTTTGACATCAATAACAACAATATTCACACAAGTCTAGCAGTACAATGTTTAAAGACTTAATACATAAGCATGAAATCATGAAATTTCTTATGATCATCACAAGAAAATATTATGTCACTCACAAATATTGATGTTTATGGAAATGAATCCTATGTAATTATTTATTTTGACAAAGTACCCAAAGATATAAATTACACATGGACCAAACAAATTTATTACAATTATTTTTCTCTCATGAAAATTATTGAACCCATTTTTTTCCTCTACTAATAATTGATAGACCAAATAAACCCTTTTAGGATTATAATCATAAGCAAGGAGATCAATCTCCTCTAAAGAACAAGGTCAATTAGCTAGTGTAGAAGCAAGGGTAGTATGAAACTTAAGACTTATCCCATATGAGAAAATATAGGAATCCTTGACAAAATAAGAAGCCTTAAAAGTCATCAAATTTAGACCAAACAACATCTAAAAAGAACTTACTTAAAGGGTACAAAAGAGGTAAGATAGAGAGAATCAAGGAAAAAGTTCATGAATCAATCTAAAAAGAACTTAATCACTGAATTGAACAATCCAAAGTAGGCCTTACTTAACAAGAGAAACACCATTCTTGATGGTATTCTCATTCATTTCAATTCTTATAACCTCAACAACCACAAGTCCATATAAATTTGTAGCCATGGAGTTTAGTCCAAGGTTGGTTTTGTTATGCGCACCATCTAAAATAAATTTAAGCAGCTAGAACTTAACTATGAGGTTTTTGTTGTCTAAAACCAAGATCTCTTCTTTACTTAGAGCACCAAGTCTTGTCCCAACTGATTAAGACTCCATTTTAAATTTGTAGATTCCTTGTGCACATAAATCTTTTAGATAGAGAGTCAAAATTCTTTAAAAAGTTTTTAAGAGTTGAAAGCATCAACAATTTATAGACTTGTGAAATATATCAGTCTTTTTACACTTATTAAAAAAAGCAAAATATAATCATTTATTAACTAGATTACTATTAATGTCTAACAATTAAAGTAAATAATATATAAAGAAAACTAATACAAATATATTAGATACATTTATTTTTGCAAACATCAAAAAAAAAATGTCAATTTTGAAAACTTATTTACTTTAAACATAGGTTTTTAATAAAAAAAAATCTTACTTTTACTATAAAATATACAAGTTTTATTAAATCTATATAAACCAATAAAATATTAAGATGATATTATTTTTTCGAAAATTGATTTTAATGATTTTTTCGTTCAAACTTGACCCGTATTATCATTCAGATAGCAGAACAAACCCTCTTACATATATCTTATCTTTTCTTTCCTCGTTCACTGATAATAGAATTAAAAATCATATTACAGCTTTCCAAAAACTGGATGTATAGCTAATGAATAGAATTACAGTCATTCACTGATAATAATGATTTAATTTTTTTATTTCTGTCCCAAAATTAACGCTTGTTTAAGACTGGCAATCAGTTTGGTTTCACTACTCGTAGAAATATTCTTATATAGAATAAACAATTGCCGAATATAACAGGTGGCCTATGGAAAAAGATAATTAAAATTTAAAAAATAATATTATATTGAAAATTTAATATATTTAAATATCAATATGGTTGTAAATGTCTTTTAATATACATAAAAGACATACTCTTAACAAATACCGCACACACCAATCGCATATGACTGCATACAACATTGAGACCAAACCGGATAACTGGTTTGGCATCAATATACTGCATACACTATCTGGACCGAACCGAATAATAGGTTTGACATCAATAACAACAATGTTCACACAAGTCTACCAGTACAATGTTTAAAGACTTAAGACATAAGCATGGAATCATGAAATTGCTTATGATCATCACAAGAAAATATTATGTCACTCACAAATATTGATATATATGGAAATGAAATCCTTCTTCCTATGTACTTATTTATTTTGACAAAGTAGTCAAAGATAGAAATTACACATAGATCAAACAAATTTATTACAAATATTTTTCTATCATGAAAATTATTGAACCCATTTTTTCCTTTGCTAATAATTGATATACCAAATAAACCTTTTTAGGATTATAACCAGAAGCAAGAACATCGATCTCCTCTAAAGAACAAGGTCAATTAGCTAGGATAGAAGCAAGGGTAGTATGAGACTTAAGACTTATCCCATATGAGAAAATAAAAGAATCATTGACAAAATAAGAAGCCTTAAAGTCATAAATTTAGACCAAACAACATCTAAAAAGAACTTACTTAAAGGGTACAAAAGAGGTAAGGTAGAGAGAATCAAGGAAAAATTTCATGAATCAATCTAATAAGAACCTAATCACCGAATTGAACAATCCAAAGAAGGCCTTAGTTAACAAGAGAAACACCATTCTTGATGGTATTCTCATTCATTTCAATTCTTATAACCTCTACAACCACAAGTCCATATAAATTTGTAGCCATGGAGTTTAGTCCAAGTTTGATTTGGTTATGTGCACCATCTAAAAGAAATTTAAGCAACTAGAACTTAACTATGAGGTTTTTCTTGTCTAAAACCAAGATCTATTATTTACTTAGAGCAACAAGCTTGTCCCAACTGATTAAGACTCCATTTTAAATTTGTAGATTCCTTGTGCACATAAATATTCTAGATAGAGAGTCAAAATTCTTTCAAAAATTTTTAAGAGTTGAAAGCATCAACAATTTGTAGAATTATGAAATATAACATTTTTTATTTATTTTTTAATTGGTAATACAAATATATTAGATACATTTATTTTACAACACATTATTAGGTTTTAGGTCACAATGAATGACTTGCACAAAGCAATAATGGTGTAGATATTCCATTCCTTGTGCTATTTTCTTTGTTATTTTTAATAGGTCAACCAAACTTAATTTGATTTCATCTTCTCCCTTAGAATATAGCCACTTCTCCAAACTTCCATTTGACATGAATGGAAGAACCAATGCTTTAAAATCAGGGTTACAATAAGATGAAATGATTTTGATCACATTGTGAGGCCTAACTCTTTTTAACACATTACATTCTCTTTGAAAACTTTGGACATCATTTTCATCTTGGAAATTGAAAACTTTAACAATAATATGTGTACTATTGTTGAGAACCCCTCTATAAACAGATCCAAAACTACCAACCCCTAGTGATTAGTTTGACTAAACCCACCAGTTGCATCTGCAAGTTCTTCATATGAAATTGTTCATGCTTGGAATCCATGCATGGTGGCAAATTAATCCACTTTCCACAAAGGCCAACATTTCCTGACATTGTTGATTCATCAATCATTGCAAAAGCCTCTCCCTTTGGAACCTCTCCTATTAATTTGTTTGAAGAGAGATTAATATGATGAAGCATTTTCATTTCTTGGAAAGCCACTGGGATTGCACTAGACAAATTATTTCTTGAGAGATCAATTACTTCAAGATTTTTTAGATTTGTGAGTGATGTTAGTATTGAATTGTAAAATGAATTCCATAAAAGATTCAAATATTGCAAGCTTGTGGAACTTGACAATGCAGCTGGAATTTCACCTGAAAAGTTGTTGAGAGACACATCTATAGCTTGGACCATTGCCATTTTATTCATTATTAAAATAGAACCTTGCAAATAAATTGCTAGAAACATTGAAATAGAATTGGAGATTCACAAGACTTGCCCATTCAGGGGGTATGTTTCCTTGTAGTTTGTTGTAAGATAAGTCCACCTTTTCTAAAGTGATACATCTCCCTAAACTAGCTGTCACTTTCCTTGAAAGTTGATTGTGATGAAGAATAAGATCCCTCAATTGTGGAAGATTACCAAGAGCATCTGGAATTTGACCTGAAATCATGTTTTCACTCAATGATACCAATCCAAGCCTTTTTTGTATGACCTAAACTTGATGGTATTCCTCCACATAAGTTATTTTTGTCCAAATACAATCTTTCAAGATTCAGAAGTTGGCCGAGAGTGGATGGAAACCACACGTTGATGACGAGAAGAGAAAACAACACCAGTCCAATTGCAAAAAGAAGAATTGGAAGACCAATCATGTAAAATATTGTGAGAGTCAAGAGAGAGAGAAGTCTTAAAAGCCAAAAAAGCATCTTTATCAGAATGAGAAGAAGGAGAAGAATGTGAGATAGGAAATGCAAATTATGTTTGTTGTTTGTAGGATAGGATAGGAGTGTGATTAGAAACATTGATGATAAAAAAATTGCACACAATCTAATCCAGAAGCATCAAGAAATTTAAGGGTTAAATAGGACAAATTTAAATAAACCAAGTTACAACAAAAGTTTGAGTTATTTATAGAGAAAAGAATTAAAATCAAACTTTCCTTTTCATATGAACTTTAACATGTATTTATTTGTATATTTAAATATTATATAAATCTATTGATTAAATAGTTAATAGTAATTTGGTTAATAAATCATCATATTTAATCTTTTTAATAGATATAAAAAAAATATTATTTACGTATAAAAAATAGATAAATTACTAAAATAAAATATTTATTTTATAAATGTTATGTATGGAAAAAACAGTTAGTGGGCAGTTCTCTATAATCATTCCTTTTCATGTGAATGTTAATAAATTTTTTTTTTTATGGAGGTCCAGACCTGCGAGCATGACAACCTAGCAAGGGCATGAAGCTCCCAAGCTGCCAGCCTAGCAAGGGCCTTCACAAAGTATTTTTTTCCACCTAATACGAGGGCACGAGCCAATAGGTTGAACCTCTTCGGCTAAGAGCCAATGACTGAGGGGTATCCATTCCGCCAAATTAGCCCGCAACATAATCTCAACCTCATCCCTTATGATGTGGGAGCCTTGCACTTAGCAATACTTGATCCCTGGTGGGCTCATTTGGAGCCGTTCAATAATTCTAAAAGTAGAATTCCATAACTATATACATCTCCTTTTGTTGAAATCTTTCCACCCATTCCATACTCTACAATACAATATAATAATCAGTGGTTCTCAAGCTATATGAAATAATTATTAAAGTTAGAAAATAAACAATGAGAATTTATATCCCAATAATACAAAATTTTATACCTGGTGCAAAGTAGCCAATAGATCCCTTGAGTACACTCACAGAATTCACCGAATTCGTTGAATTCTCAAAAAAGAGTCTTGCAATGCCAAAGTCTACTATATACGGAGTCATATCATCACCTAACAACACATTATTAGGTTTTAGGTCATAATGAATGACTTGCACAAAGCAATAATGGTGTAGGTATTCCATTCCTTGTACTATTTCCTTTGTTACTTTTAATTGGTCAACCAAACTTAATTTGATTTCATCTTCTCCCTCAAGATATAGCTACTTCTCCAAACTTCTATTTGACATGAATGAAAGAACCAATGCTTTAAAATTAGGGTTACAATAAGCTGAAATGATTTTGATCACATTGCGATGCCTAACTCTTTTTAACACATTGCATTCTCTTTGAAAACACTGGACATCATTTTCATTTTGGAAATTGAAAACTTTAACAACAATGTGTGTACTATTGTTGAGAACCCCTCTATAAACAGATCCAAGACTACCTACCCCTAGCTAATTAGTTTGGCTAAACCCACCCGTTCCATCTGCAAGTTCTTCATATAAAATTTTTTTAGGCCCAATGTTGAAGTCAAGGGTATTTTGATAAATATGTCTCCTTCTATAGAAAATCAAAAATAGTATAGAAGACATAATAAATATTGCAATGCCAACCATAATTGGCACTATCACCTTTTTGGAGGTTGAGAATTGTTTGTGCTTGGAATCCAAGCATGGTGGCAAATTAATCCACTTTACACAAAGCACAACATTTCTTGAAACTATAGATTCATCAATCATTGCAAAAACCCCTCCCTTTGGAACCTCTCCTATTAATTTGTTTGAAGAGAGATCAATATGATGAATTCAAATATTGCAAGTTTATGCAACTTAACAATGCAGCTGGAATTTCACCTAAAAATTTGTTGAGAGACACATCTATAGCTTGGACCATTGCCATTTTATTCATTATTAAAATAGAACCTTGTAATAAATTGCGAGAAACATTGAAATAAAATTGGAGATTCACAAGACTTTCCCATTCAAGGCGTATGTTTCCTTGTAGTTTGTTGTAAGATAAGTCCACCTTTTCTAAAGTGATACATCTCCCTAAACTAGTTGTCACTTTCCCTGAAAGTTGATTGTGGCGAAGAATAAGATCCCTCAATTGTGGAAGATTGCCAAGAGCATCTGGAATTTGACATGAAATCATGTTTTCACTCAATGATACCAATCCAAGCCTTTTTGCATGACCTAAACTTGCTTGTATTCCTCCACATAAATTATTTTTGTCCAAATACAATCTTTCAAGATTCAAAAGTTGGCCAAGAGTAGATGGAATGGTCCCATTGAAATGATTATCGGACAAGTCTAAGACTGCCAAATTCGTAAGATTTTCAATGCCACTTGGTATGTTTCCCTCAATTTCATTGTGATTCAAATTCATGGAATACATTTGGCTTGATAATTGGCTAATAGAAGAAGGCAAAATCCCAATGAGATAATTAAAAGATAAATCTACAATTTGTAAGGAGGAGCAATTAGTTAAGGTTGTTAGAAAATACAACTCATTATTTTTGCTTGCGAGATTATTTTCCGCTATCGAAAATCGTTGAAGTTGGAACAATTTTCCAAACTCCAATTTCAGTAAGTCATTTAGTTGGTTGTTATCTAATCCAATTTGTTGAAGTTGAGTACAATTGGAGAGGGAGGGTAGGATTTCTCCAATGAGCTGGTTTTCCCATAAAAGCAATACTTGTAACTCTGATACTTTGCCAAATTCATAGGGAATGTGACCAATTAATTGATTATCATATAATTTCAAAACTTGGAGATGAGTGCAACTGGAAAGGGTAGTGGGAGTAGCTCCTAACAAGTTGTTTTCACCAAGCCAAAGTTCTTTGAGTTTAGTAATCATACCAAATTCACTATGAATCAATCCCAAGAAATAGTTTTGACTAAGAGAAAGAATTTCGAGTTGAGTAAGCATACCTAATTCAATAGGAATTGATCCTGATAAGTTGTTTTCACCAAGAGAATTTTTTGTGAGTTGAGTAAGCATACCGAATTCAACAAGAATTACTCCCAATAAGAATTTTTTACTAAGGTCAAGTAGGTTGAGTTGAGTAAGCATACTTAATGCAATAGCAATCTGACCTGATAAATCATTTTCATTAAGAGTAAGTTCTCTCAGTTGAATAAGCATACCTAATTCACTAGAAATTGTTCCCGACAAGTTGTTTGCATCAAGAAAATATTTTGTGAGTTGAGTAAGCATGTTGAATTCAATAAGAATACCACCATGGAGTGTATTATTATATAAGTCAAAACTAGTTAAAGAAGATATGTTTCCTAGGGAAGATGGGATTGTGACTATCAATTGGTTTGCTCCTAAATAAAGGGTATCTAATTGTGAAAGAAGGCCTAGCTTAGAGGGAATGTTGCCACTCATATTGTTATCAGCTAGAATGAGACGTTGTAAAGAATGACAGTCAGCCAAAGTAGAGGGAATGAAGCCTTCTAGTTCATTTACAGATAATCTAAGGCGAAAAAGTCTTCCCAACTGAAGTGGAATGTGGCCATGAAAACTGTCTAATCTTCCACTATTTACAAGACTTGTTGAACGCCATGTGGTGGAAGGAATATGAGTTTCATCTTGTCCACTCACTTTGTGTGGTGCGCAGCACTCTCATCTCTTAGAGAGCCCGTGCAATGATGAGAATTGTTTTGTTTTTACCGGCCACTTGCATAACAAGAGTTTCTTTTACACTTCCCAACAAAATTGTATTCCACATAAAACAAATTGGGTTGGAAAAAAGTGGTCTTGATACACTTCTCTTGTTCATTCCTCTCTGTCATACCTCACATTCGTTGACAATAATTAGAGGCGATCGCCCTATTCGCATAATGGGTCACCAACGGAACGGGCTAAAATATGCTTATGATTATTAACTATCACTTGCATGAAAAGGAAGTGTAAAGATTAACATATTTTAATAAATTTGAATTAAAAAAATATATTTTGAATAGTAAATTTGGAAAAAATAAAAATTTTGAATATAATAGACGTAAGGTTTCCACAATCCTTGAGATCTCAATCAGCTGTTTTCGGATTTAATTGTGTAGATTTTTGCATAAAAATAAAAAAGTTTCGGATCACACTCCGTGATCCATCAGGATGTAAAAAGCTAGAGTACACGCAGATATGAAAAATGATCGAGTAGAGACCAAGGAAGTTAAAAAAGGGAGGGAGGAGGACCAAAAATCTAGGAAGAGAGGAAGACTAGTCAAAGATAAAAGAATACAAATAAAGAATGAAAAATAAAATAACAATTAAAATAAAAATGCAAAGAATAGGAAGCTAAGAGAAACAAAAAGGAATAAATTAAAGGAAACCAAAAAGAGGAGTGTGTGTGTGTGTGTGTATATATATATATAAGAAAAGAATGAAAGTAAAATATATACGTATATATACATCTATGTATGTATGTATGTATGTATGTATGTATATGTACATACATACATATATAAAAAAGGGGTCCAAGGGAAGACAACAAAAAGAACACAACATGACAGTGAAAGAAACAACAAGCATAAGAAAAATAAAAGGACCGGGTGGGGGGGGGCGAGGGGCAAATAGGCAAAAAACTTAAGCAACTAAAGAAATGGGAAAGACAAGTGAAAGAGGTGTTGGTTGTAATTAGGGATAGCAGATTCCTATTGCCTTAGGCAACATTGGAATCCGCCCCCTTCATATAGGGCTAGGCCCATCACCACACGACACTAAGGTTTGCATGCCACACTCAGATAAACACGCCTCCTTAATAGGGCCGACCCTATCAAGGTAAATTAAAAGGAAAGCAATAAATAATATGGTTTAAAGTATAAAGGAGGCCGACATGATCAGGAAACTATATGTCTCCTATAAATGCAACATTTTCCTCTCATTAGCACAATCAAGTTTCATATTGACAAAATAATCTTCGATGAAGAGCGAATCTTATACTTATGCAATCAGCAATATCAAAATCTTCCATATAGTGGTAGCGAACTTCATAAGGGTTGCATTAGACTTCAAACAACAAACAACGAACCTCACATGTTGTAGTAGACCCAAAATAGGAGAGTGCGAACTTGATCAAATAGCAGCAGACCTTACATTGAAGGCAGCGAACTCCCTTAGAGACAGCAAATCATCATCCAATATTGAAGACTCCATTAAAGGGCTATAATCAGATAAGGAGGACTGTAACCAAGTTATTCCTCCCTCATGGTGGCTGTAAATCCAAATAAGTGTGTAATGTCCTATTGAATTCTAAATCATAAATCAGATTTGAGGACCCTTTGGCTTGGTTTTTCCTCCTAGGAGGTTTTCCCAGGGTAACTGTGCATTGTCTTTAGCATTTCATTTCCTTTATTATGCTTAAAGCCTGAAAACAATAAATTAATTAATCTAAATCTAATTTTTTGAGTTTTATTCAATCTGAAAGTACTAAAATTAACATGGTATTAGAGCTAATAGGCTACATCAATCTTCAGATTTAAAATTCAGTTCACCTTTATTTTCAGTTTGCTGTAGTTTTTGCAAATCAGGTCAATGGGGCTGAAAGTTGAAGATAGGCTTGATGGGAATCTAAATTTTACTGCATGGAAAGTTCGAATCAAGTTGGCTCTCAAGGAAGAAGACCTCCTCCAATTCATAGAAGAAAAAGAACTAATTGAGCCCTCAGATGCTATTGAGTTAAAACAATTCAAAAAGGATGTTGTCAAGGCCAGGAAGATCCTCATTGATTCAGTCAAAGATCACCTCGTCACCTCTATTGCCTCATTCACCATTGCAAGGGAAATGTTTAGCCATCTCTAAGGTACATATGAAGTTAACAATCTTAGTAGGGCAATTACGTTAAGACAACAACTACTTAATATCAAAATGGCTAAAGAAGATTCTGTTATTTCCTACTTCATGAGAATTTCTGAACTAAAGAATCAGCTAGGTTTAATTGTTCATAACATGGAAGACAAAGACCTTGTCATGATTGCCCTTAATGGCCTACCCTTCTCTTGGGAATCATTTATCCAAACCTTAAGTGGCCGGTCTGAGCTACCTTCTCTTGATCATCTTAAAAATGATTGCATACAAGAAGAGTCTCACCTCTTCACAAGAGGTCAATCCAAGAGCCCTCATGTAGATGAGCATCACATGCTTGCTGCCCAATGCAAGAAAAGGGGTAATTGGAAGCAACCTTATCCTAAAAGAAATAGGGAATCAAGACCTTTTAGTTCCCAACACCCTTGGAAGAAACCAAGAGATACTTCGCGTGTGTGATGCTTTAGATGTGACAAATTCGGTCACTATGCTAAGGAATGCCAGTTTAACCCTAACCAAAGTGAAGCTAACCTAAATGAAGTCTCAGAACACAATGATGACTTCCTATTCATATCTGCCCTATCTAGCAGTATTCCCTCATATAGCAATACATGGTTGATTGACAGTGGTGCCTCCAGACATATCACAGGTTACTGTGACCACCTTTCAGGTCTTGTAGAAAAGGATACCAGTCTTCACGTGGTAATTGGTGATGACGCTCATTATTCAGTAAGAGGTTCTGGTTCTACTTCTCTAAATTTAGATTCTGGTATTTCATTACATCTCAGTGATATACTGTTTGTTCTTGGAATTAAAAGAAACCTAATTTCCATTTCTACCCTAGAAGATAAAGGTTATCAAATTGCATTTTCTGAAGGAAAAGTTCTTGCTTGGTCTAAGAAAGCTAGTTTCAAATCTGCTCATATAATTGGTCATAGATATGATAGTCTTTATAAGCTCTCTACTAACCCTATTCAAGCCCTCATTAATGAGGTCCCAGAATCCTGTGAGCTATGACATAGAAGACTTGGACATCTACATTACCAAGCTCTTCCATCACTTGAAAGGTTAGTCAAAGGTATGCCTAAACTCAGTCAAGTTCATGATAACATTTGTAAAGGTTGTGCTATTGGTAAGAATGTTAAAAGTCCATTTCATAAAACCAAAAATAGAGCTAAAGACAAACTAGAACTTGTTCACTCTGATTTATGTGGTCCTATGTCTATGGCATCTCCTAGTGGATTTCTTTATTACATAATCTTCATAGATGACTTCTCTCAGAAAACTTGGATCTACTTGAAATCTAAAGAATCTGATGAAGTGTTAAGTAAATTTAAAGAATTTAAAGCATTATCTGAAAACTCCTCTGGTAAAAGAATTAAATGTTTAAGATCTGACAATGGAGGTGAGCACACCTCCGGAAGCTTTCATGATTTTTGTGTTGAATCAGGAATTAAGAGGGAGTTTTGTGTTCCATACAATCCTCAACAAAATGGTGTCGTTGAAAGAAAGAATAGGACCATTGTGGAGGCTGCAAAGGCTATGATCCATGATCAAGACCTTCAGACTTTTCTATGGGTTGAGGCTTCTAGAACTATAGTATATATACAAAATAGATGTCCTCATCGTGCTCTAAAGAACATGACCCCGGAAGAAGCTTTCACAGGTTCCAAACCAGACATCAGTCATCTTAGAATCTTTGGAAGTCCCATCTATGTTCATATACCTAAAGAAAAGCGATCAAAGTTGGAACCCTCCGGAAAGAAAGGCATGCTTGTTGGATACAGTGAATCCTCCAAGGCATTCAGGATTTACATCCCAAGTCAAAGGTACATTGAGGTAAGTAGGGATGTTACATTTGAAGAAGACATTGCTTTTAAGAAATCGAAAGGCTCTTGTGTTATTGATGAATCTAATGTTAATCAAAATACAAATGTTGATACTAACCTTGAGATTCAGAGGGAGCAAGTTGAACCTCCATCCCAAAAGGATCATGATGATCCCCCTGAGCCCATGAATCCCACTGACATTCCCAGTGACATTATCGTCTCCAAAAAGAGGCCACTTTGGGTAAGAAACACCATTGAAGAAGCAGAAAGATTTGTTGCTCCAAGTGGCACCTTTCGTGAATCTAAGAGACCTCAGGTATTTTCCAACTATGTTTCCTTAATGTGTAATCTCATTGAAACTGAAACTTGCAATGTTGAAGAAGCCTTAAGTCATCATGCCTGGAAGCTTGCTATGGATGAACAATATCAGTCAATCATCAAGAATGATGTATGGGACCTTGTGCCCTAACCCAAAGGTAAATCCATTGTTTCCTCTAAATGGTTGTTTAAAATTAAACATAATGCTGATGGTAGTATTGAAAAATATAAGGCTAGATTTGTAGCACGTGGTTTTTCCCAAAAGGAAGGCATAGATTATGAAGAAACATTTGCCCCTATTGCTAGATATACCTCCATTAGAACAATCATTGCTATTGTTGCTGCTAAGGGTTGGAAACTACATCAGATGGATGTTAAGACTACTTTTCTCAATGGTGTCATTGAGGAAGAAGTCTATATTGAGCAACCTGAGGGATATGAGATCCAAGATAGATTAACTCACATGTGCAGGTTAAAGAAAGCTCTTTATGGTCTTAAACAAGCCCTCGTGCTTGGTATGAAAGAATTGATAAATATTTGTTAAGTCTAGGCTTTCGTAAAAATGATGCTGACCCTAACATTTATCTTAAAATTGCAAATGATGAAATGTTGATTTTAGTTCTTTATGTGGATGACCTATTTCTTACTGGTAAAAATGAACTTATTATTGGATGCAAGAAAGATCTAGCTTTTGAATTTGAAGTGAAAGATTTAGGTCTAATGCATTATTTTCTAGGTTTAGAAGTATGGCAAAGATCTAACGAAATCTTTCTAAGTCAAGGAAAGTATACTATTGACATTTTGAAAAGATTTAGGATGATGGATTGTAAGCCAATGTCTACTCCTATGGAATCTAACTTAAAGAAGTTGAGTATTTCTGCAGCTAACTCTGATTTTGCAGATCCATCCGAGTACCGACAGTTGATTGGATCTCTGATGTACCTAGTCAATACTAGACCAGACATATGTTTTGTTGTGAATGCTCTCAGCTAGTTCATGAGCCTACCCAAGCATGAGATATATGTTTTGTAATAAAAAAGGATGAGATCTGGATGGAAGCAGTCATCCCAAGAACAATCTGGGTTACAGAGATGGCGTATGAAACAGATGACCACATAGTGGAAACTTATGCCAAAGCACTTCTGAAGCCCCCAATGAACCAAAGGAAGAAGTATTTGGTATTGTTGAGACCATCGAAAGTTAAATTCAATCTAAAAAGAGAGTAAAGAAAGTTGAGGCATTTGTGAGGAGAGGAACTAGACAAGCAAAAGCCATAAAGGAAGATGTATTAAAGAAAACCAGCATAACAGAAGAAGAGTTGGCGGCCCAACAACCTGAAACTCATCTATCACTGGTAGATACTTCCTCAGAAGGAGATATGCCAGTAACTTTCAAAAGAGTTGTAACCACTCCTTCACCTATAACCACTCCTTCACCTAGAAGGACAAGATAGAAGCAATAAGCTGTGAGGTCTCCAATCAAGAAAGCCACACCTAAGAAAAAGCTGACCCCCAAAAAGAAGAAGAAGACAAACACTGACTTGGCCCCTTTTGACATATTACTGAATGAGATCATAGAGGAAGGTAAATTGAAAAACATAGGGAAAATCTATGACACCCTATCAGATGATGAGAAAGGACAAGTCAAGGAGAGTGTTATATTACACATGGACATGTATAAAAAGTTTTTGATGCAAGTTCTAAATGAAATTCCTGATGAATTATATAAAAGACTTGAGGCCAGAAGGCAAGGAATAGTTGAGTTGGATAAGAAAATTAAAATAGAAAAATTACTTGTAGTATACCCAATCAACTCACCTAAGGAGATTGATGATCTGATAGCTCAGGCCAACTGGACAGTTTTTTCCGCTGCACATCGACAATTATCACTAATGGCAGGTAGAGTTACTGAAGTTTCAAAGGAAACAGAAGATGGTTGGGATACATTCTTGGTTGAAAAAGAAAAACAAGAAGAATATAGGAATCCCAAGCCCATTCTGGTATATCAATAGGACAAAGGGAAAGGTAAAGTTGGTG
The DNA here is from genome assembly GCF_030272615.1 of Cryptomeria japonica. Classification (NCBI taxonomy): domain Eukaryota; kingdom Viridiplantae; phylum Streptophyta; class Pinopsida; order Cupressales; family Cupressaceae; genus Cryptomeria; species Cryptomeria japonica. The sequence continues at coordinate 239,878,188 of NC_081415.1, forward strand.
GACCACCAAGTATCAAGATTAGAGACAACTTACCCCCACCTCCTTTAAATACTCCACCGGTAAAAATAACAATTGCAGAAGATCAACCGGTAGCTGAGAGCATGGACACAGAGGATAATAATCCTAATCCTGAAGTCCTATATATTGTGAATGTTGATACTCAGAAAATAAACATAGTGGTAGACAAGGATACAACAGATAAATCAGAAAACAAAGAGCAACCGACAATAGGAAACAAAGAGCAACCGGTAGCAAATTCAGAGAAAAAGATGGAATCTGGAACACAAACAGAGCAACCAATAGAGTTAAAGGCTCCAAAATAGATGCCACCGGTAAGAAATGATGCAAGAAAACCAGTGCTTAAAGAGATGGAGACACAAACAGATCTACCAGAGGTCAATACTAGCATGGTCACTTCCACCGGCACTCAGTTTGTTGGGTCACCATCAAATGTAACAGAGGTATTGCTCGAATCTATCAAGAAAATAACTGATTATAGCTCACAAGCTTATAAAGTGATAGATGATTCAATTCTAGTTTTGAAATCAATAGCCCCCAATTGTAATATAGACAATAAAGATTCTTTAGGGCAGTTGGATACACTTTGTAAATATATTTTTGGAAATTTTGAGCAAATAAAGGTAGAAACTATAAAAGAAAATGTAGAAAAAGAGAAGCATAAATTCTTTGAGGAAGGAATAAAGAAGTGTAACCGGGAATTTGACACACTTCTATCGGAACTGTGCAATTTATTGAAAGAGTACAAAACTTTGTACAAAGACACCTGTAAGTTAAACTTTTTGACCATGGATGTAGACAAAAAGATGAGCAAGGTACAGGAAGAGATCAATAAACTTGCAGATAATTTTGTTAACTCACCTGATACATTATCAGTTTTTGAGGAAAAGATAACAAATTTTGAGGAAGAATTGCTCAAATTAGAAAGAGAGAAAGAGAAAATAATAAACAAGGCAAAATTCTTGAGATCTAAACTAAGTCCAAGATTAGACTATTTGGCATCTCTGCGGAAGGAAATCTCAGAGGCACTAACACAGGGTAGCAAAACACCGACAGAGCACTTGCAGCATCTCACCGGTACAGTATATAGAACTGAGATAGCAATAAAGGAGAGCAAGAAGTTTATGGATGGTATAAACTTAATTTTGGGAGATATTCTTCAGATAATAACTACCCAACTACAAGGTTGAGGTTATGAACTGGTACAACTACAAAGTCTACTAACCTTTGTCATTGATGCCAAAGGGGGAGTAGTAGATGAGAAAATTCAAAACACAGGGATCATATGCTTAGGGGGAGCTCTCACATTTTTGGTAACATTTTTGGTCTACACATTTTTGGATATCTTTTTGAAATTTCTCATGAGTGTTGCCATCAATGTCAAAGGGGGAGATTGTTGGCATATGAACACTTCAATGAGACATTGTGTGTGATTGAAGGTTTTGTCATTGATGGCAACCTTGCAATCCTATTGTACCAGCAAAGCATTACTCAGGCAACCTTGCAATCCTATGGTACTGACAAAGAATTACTCAAGCAACCTTGCAATCCTATGGTACCGGCAAAGCATTACTCAGGCAACCTTGCAATCCTATGGCACCGACAAGACATTATACCAGCAAAGCATTACTCAAACAAGACAGTGCACTAGCATCAGCAAGATCAATCTACACCAGCACCGACACAGAAAATGTACATTGGCACAGAAGGAAGTATATATACCGACATTGAGGCTGACATGATTTTTGTTATGTAATATTTTGTTTATTATTATAAGCCGACTTGGCAAATTGTAAAATGACTCTTGTATATAAAATAGATCATTGTAGACATTTGTAGGATATGGATAGGAAGCATAAAATAAATTATAAGGCAGACCTAATGTGCGAATTATAGGTCAAGGGTATATGTAAAGAATAGAGAAAGAACCGGTATTGAATCTGGCATTAAAGATGCTATTATAAAGCAGTACATATTATTGGATTTGCATAATCCTCATTGTAAGTCAGTGTGACTTCTTATTAAGCAGTGAGCTCTAGGCAGTTGGCCTTCTTGCATGTGCAGGCCTCTATTGTAAGTAATATTCCCTTATTGGCCAGTAAGTGAATATTGTGGGTCACAAATCCCACCAAGGTTTTTCCCACACCGGGTTTCCTCGTTAAACATCTTGTGTTATGGTGTTCTTTTCATGTGGATGTTTTTGATTCTGTTATTTGCATTTATTCTTGCATACCGGTATACTGTTACTTTATGTTTTGCATATTCAGTTTTAAGAAAATTTCAATACCAGTCAGATACTGATTCACCCCCCCCTCTCAGTATCTGTGGGAACCCTAACAATTATTTTTTATGAAATTATTTTATTAAATACTTAACAATTGTGAAAGCTTTAATATGATTGTTTTGCCTTGAATTAGATAACATTGAAAAAGAGTTTTAAATAATAGTATAAGATATTGGTAGCACAAAGTTAGTCATTATAGAAGTTGAACAAGTAGATTTAATGATGTAATTAATTATCCCATATCCTTATGCAAAGTTTAGGACCAATGAATTGACACTTAAAATATCTATAATCTCAAAGTATGAACAGGTAAGTGTAAGAAAGTTAATCTTTATTTGAAGCATGTTCTAAATTGTGGGGAGAAGAGGTCAACTATTTGGAGTAGAGGCATAGGAGAAAATAAAAATGAATTTTGTAGGGAGAGAATATCATTTATTAGGCTGAGTATAAAATAGTTGAATGCCATTTTTTCTATAACTTGCTTATTTTTTATACTGAGTTGAAGTGGCAATGGGGCGAGACAAGACCAGACTAGTCCCCTAGGGATGGGTGCAACAACCCACAAGCCATGTCTATTGGGTTAGTTTGATCAACGAGAGTTGAACCTTGGGCATACATGGGAAGAACCCAAAGCCTTAGCACAACCTTACTAACTGCTGAGGCTATGCGGTTACCCCTATGGCATGCCATTTTTTGTTTGTGTAATTAGGATATTTTTAATCATATCTGTAGATATTTGAAAATAAGTTGTCATATTGATATAATTAATTTTTTTGTAATTCTTATTTGATGTTTTAAATAATATTTGTTTTATCATCTTCTGCACCAGGCCATCTGCTATGTTCGTCTTTCAAACAATTTAGGCATTGTTTATGGGGTCGCATATGCTGTGAGAGAATATTTCCATGAACAAAGTGATTAGCATTCTGCTTTGCTTACAGTGTAAAATGTCTAGCCAATTTTAGCATATTTATTACTTTGAAGTGTATTATTATTTATTTTCTTAAAAAATTTCATGTACCCGAGTTAAGCAGGCATTAAAGTTGGAACGCAAATGAAAAAAGTAGATCATTATATTATAAATGAATAACAATAATTCTATCTTTAAGGAATGCAATTCCATCCACTAGCTGCAAATACATCTCAACTTATAGTAACTCAGTAAATCAGTTTGGTCTTCTCTACTTACTTTGTTCTCAGTACTCGTGGAAATATTATTACACAACATAAACAATGCCAAAACAATTTGAAAGCCGAATATAACAGGTGGCCCATGGAAGAAAATTAATTAAAATTTAAAAGTAATATTATATTAAAAATTTAATGTATTTAAATATCAACATGGTTATAAGTGTTTCATATCTATATAAAGTGTTTGTAATAAAAATAAAAATAAAAATATTCAAAAAAATAAAAATAAATCTCAACACTTATATTTTATTACTAATCTTATATTTATTTAGATATCATTATAAGTTAAAGTTGTTAAAGTCTTGATTGTTAGTCAATATGATTATTATTACAAGTAAAAGTAGAGTATAAATTTGTTTTCATTTTAATTTCTTACATTTTTTAGATGTAAGAGATCTTAGTCCAATACAGTTGTTTTTAACATCTTATGTACCCACCTTAAGATACTCCAATGGTTTATGTGAGGTTTCTTGACCCCAACATCATGGGTTCAAATCTTAGGATGGGCAAAACTAAATAATATCAATTAAGTATAAATGTGGAGCTCCTTGTGCAATGGGTAACATAAGCTACCCACCTTTTAACTCTAATAAAGTATTGCCTAATTAAGAATACATTAAGAGGTTCTTGTCTAATAGATACTTGAAGTTATAAAATCATTTACATTAATAAAGTCTAACAACATGTTGAGATAGAGACTCTTGATCCCTCAATCGAGCCCTCGAATGGTTGAAGGTGATGGTTGATGACTTCTTAGGATTGTGAATAACTTAAGGTTTTTTAGAGTGGATGTTGAGAATAAATTGGATGTTTTGATCTTCTACTTCCTTCCTTCTATTCTCTTTTTAAATGGTTGAACATTTGGAGGACTAAAACTTCCTTAAAGGTTTTATTTTTTTGGTGGACGACCTGCCATAAAAGGATTCTAACTATAAACAACCTCCAAAATAAGGGTATTTGATTGTGAATAGATGTGTCCTATGTGAAGAGGCAAAACAAAGTATAGATCATATTTTGTTTTGCTGTCATCATGCCTAGAATGTTAGACAAAATAATATAAGTATGTTCTCGTTGTCTTGGGTGTGGCATTTGGACCCTAAATTGGCCTTGTCTAGCTGGACCCGGGCTCTGTCATCCCATCCTTTCATAAAGGAACTCTGGTGGTAGGCTTTTCTTCACACGAGATGGAGCTTATGAAAAGAAAGTAATAATTTTTTTTCTAGAGATCATAAGTCTCAGTGTAAATCTCTAGCCTACTCTATTATTAGTTATGTCGAAGAGAATATGAAAGGCTTTGGTAGGTTCAAAAATTCTCACTCATCCTTGGATTCGCTCATAGCTAAAAATTGGGAAATGGTTGATTCCCTCTCTAATTTTATTTCCCCTCCTCATGGGTATGGGAACAACATATTTAATTGTCACCCCTGAATTTAGATGGGTCTTCTAAAGGGAACCCGAGCTGGGCAAGTGGGGGTGGGGTCATTAGAGATCCTTGTGGCAAAATGTTGTTGGACTACATAGAAAACCTGGGTGCTCAAACCTCTAATGTGGTGGAAGTGGTGGTGGCTTTCTATGGCATTTCCATCGCTAAGGACAGAGGTTACCAAAACATTGTAATTGAGGGTGACTCTAAAAATGTCATCATGATGTTTCAACAAAATTCCAAGCCATACTAGAGTTTGATGGATCTTAACACCAAATTCCAAAGTTTCTTAGCCACCTTTGGCCATGTAAGGATCCAACACACACATAGGGTAGGAAATAAGATTGCAAATAGGTTGGCAAACCTTGGCCCCTTCTCTGACAAGCTCAAACTATAAATGATGCAATATTTGTGCCATGATACAAACATACATTATTCCCAATGATACATAAAGATTTAAAAATCACATTTTTATTTATTAATTTAAAAATTATATTTTCATTTATCAATTTAAAAATCACATTTTCATTTATTATCTTGTCCATATTGTACTTCAATAATTTATTAATATGGATTCACTTTGTTAAATATGGTGAAAGCTACATTTCCTTCAAAACTTCCTTTTGTTATCATTTCCTCAAAGCTAGTTTTAGCAACCCCTTATGGGCCCCTATTATTGGTTTCTTTGAGAAAGGTACTACCATGGGTGGAGATCTCATTCAAACTAAGTCAGACAAGTGCAACAATTTTAAACAAAATGGAGCTCTATGGAAGAAGGTTGTGAAATGTAATTTGGCATTGTATATTGAGGGTATGAAGGGTTTCAACCCTTCTCTATCTAAGAAGTTTTCCCAACCTTGGAATGAGAGCAAAGTTAAAGTGGGCAGTGTGGTATATTGAGGGTATGAAGGGTTTCAACTCTTCTCTATCTGAGGATATGGAGTGTGGTGTTTATGGTGTCTATGGAAACAATTACATCCACTACTGGTCTTATTGTGTAAGACACAACCTTCTCCAATAAACCTAAGGGGAACAACACAGTTGATTTAACGAGGTTGTTGAAGCTCGAGGAGAAGGTATCTCACTTATATTTATGTAACTCAAATCTTAAACCTCACCCTAACCCTAACCATAATTCAAATCCTAACCCCAATCCTTAACATAATACATAACCATAACTCTTACTCTAACCCTTACCATAATGTAAATAGTAACCCTAACCATAATGTTAAGCCCTAACCCTAACCATAATTTAAACCTGAACCCTAACCATGATGTAAATCCTAACTCTAGCCTTAATTATTATGTAAACCCAATCATAATGTTAACCTTAACCCTAACCTAACCATGATATCTATCCTAACCCTAGCCATAATTTTGACAATAACCCTAAATCATAAGCATAACTATAATCTTAACCCTAACCCTAACCCCAACCATGATGTAAATCCTAACTCTAACCTTTAACCCTATCCCTATCCCTATCCCTAACCCTAGCCCTAACCATGATTTAAACCCTAACCTTATCCCTAACCATGATGTAAACCCTAACCCTAGTCGTAACCCTAAATCCTAAGCCTAAACATAATCCTAACCCTATCTTGAACTCTCTAACCCCAACCCTAATCATGATGTATATCCTAACCCTAACCCTTGATCCTATCCCTAACCCTAACCCTAACCTATCCCTAACCATGATCTAAACCCTAACCCTAACCTTACCCCTATCCCTAACCATGATGTAAACACTAACCCTAGCCATAATCCTAACAATAACCCTAAACCCTAAACCCTAATCCTAACCATAATCATAACCCTCACACCAACCAACCATGTTGTAAACTATAACCCTAATCATAATTCTAGCCCTAACCTAACCATAACCATAACCCTAAACCCTAACCCTAACAATAATCCTTTGACACACCTTAACCCTAACCATTACCCAAAAATTATCTATAAACCTAACCCTAACAATGATGTAGACCATAACCCTAACCATAATCCTGACCCTAAACCCTAAGCCAAGTCTAAGCCTAATAATACAATAGTATAATTATATATTAACTTATTTAATATCTTCCATGTTGCGCCGTGACTACTACTAGCTTAAATATATTAATATTATATATATAACATACATTGAGAGATATCCTTCTTGAGGCACCTATTTTTAATATTTTTCACCCTAAAATCTAATTAAAAACTGTGACCTTAACCATAAACTTAACCCTAACAAGCTAAACCCTAACCATTACCCTAACCATTATCATAATCCTAACCCTAACCCTAACAATGATGTAAACCTTAACCTTAACTAATAACCTTAACCCTAATAGTAAACCCTAACCCTAACCCTACATTAAATAATCATAAGTCAAATCATAATTCTAACCCTACAACTACCCCCAATTATAATTATATCCCTAACCCTAACCCTGATTTGATATAAACTCTAAACATAATTGTAACACTAACGATAAACCCTATCCCTAACCATAAACTTAACCCTAATACTAAACCCTAACTATAACCCTAACCCTAAATTTGATATAAAATATAAACATAAACATAATTGTAACACTAACAATAAACCCTAACCCTAACCATGATATAAACCCTAAACATTATCAAAACATTAAACTTGAAACCTAACCCTAATCATAACCCTAACCCTAAACCTAACAATGATGTAAACCTTAGCCTTGACCACAATAGTAACCTTAACCCTAACCCTAACAATCCTAAATCCTAGCCCTAACCATAATTCTAAACCTAAACCAAACCCTAACCTTGATATGAACCCTAATTGTAGCCCTAACAATGATATAAACCTTAGCTCTAACCATAATACTAACCTTAACCCTAACCCTATCCGTAACCATAATACTAACCATTAAATAATGTTTTATACTATCATTAAATAAAGTCTAATATATATCTTACATTTTAGTATATGCTTTAATCTTCCAACACATATATTATTTAAATATAGTCTAAATGGGTATATAAAATTTCATATATCTCCACATAATAATATAATAATATTATAATACTATAATATAATTCAATTCAAGAAAATAATACTATACAATTATATATTGCATTTATTTTATGTTTTTCATGTCGTGCGACATGAGTGCCACTAGCATATATACCTTAAATTTTAATTTAATCTATATAAAATACGCCGAGAGATATCCTTCTCGAGGTGCCTATTTGATTTTTGGGTATAAAATTGATTAAAAATTGGCACCTGAGAAGGATATCTCTCGACGTATTTTATATAGATTAAATTAAAATTTAAGGTATATATGCTAGTTTGTATGACTTAAGTAGCACCAACCAATGTGTGATTTCAACAAGATCAACATAAGAAACTTAAGTAGCATCACCATGACTCACTTTTACAACATTGGCTTGTGTGACATCAACATAATCATGAATTCAATATAGCAACAATTATATAACTTTGGTAGAAAGTTGTGAATGATTGTTAGCAAAGAAATTTTGTTAATGTGGATCTTAAAGGACACTTAGAACTTTCTTCTATCTAGATCGAATTCTTCTAAACTCCCAACTATAAAAAACTATTGCAAGTGTTTTCAATTTTTTCATAGAATCAAATATAGTTGATAGATATTTTTAAATATTAAAGATATTCAATGAATTAACCTAGGAAGAAGTCAAAGTCACTATACTAGGTGGCTAAAAGAATTTAGTTATTTAATTAGACAATATTTTATTAGAGTTAAAAGGTGGGTAGCTTATGTTACCCATTGCCCAAGGAGCTCTTTATTTATACTTAATTGATATTATTTAGCTTTGCCCACCCTAAGATTTGAACCCATGATGTTGGGGTCAAGAAACCTCACATAAACCATTGGAGTATCTTCAGGTGGATACATAAGATGTTAAACACTACTATATTGTACTAAAATTTCTTCCATCTAAAGAATATAAGAAATCAAAAAACACAAATTTATGATCTACTTTTACTTATAATAATAATGATATTAACTAACAATCAAGACTTTAACAACTTTAATTTATAACAATATCTAAATAAATATAAATTTATTGATAAAATATAAATATAAAAATTTTGTTGCAATATTTTTATTTATATTATAAACCCATAAAATTTTAACACTAATAAAATATTAAATATAGAGAACATTCATAACCATGTTGATATTTAAATACATTAAATTTTTAATATAATATTACATTCAAATATTAATCATCTTCTTTCATGGGCCACCTGTTATATTCGGCTTTCAAAGTGTATTGGCATTGATTATCCTGTGCAAGAATATTTCCACGACTACTGAGACCAAAGTGATTACCATTAGTAGATGAGACCAAACTCATTGGCATTTACAGTGTAAAATGTCTATCCATATTTAGACTATTTATTACTTTGAGATGTATTATTGTTATTATATCCCCGATGTTAAAGCAAGCATGAAAGCTGGAACAGGAATAAAAAGGGATAAATCACTATATAATTATCATTTTAATTCTATCTTAAATGACTGTAATTCCATTCACTAGCTGGAAATATTTCCATTTTTGCAAAAGAGAAGGAATAAAGCTGTATTGTGATTGATTTTCTATGGAATGAGGAAAATAAAATAAGATTTGAGTGAGAAAATATGTGTGATGGGTGAAAGGATCTCCATTGCAGCCCTATGAAGCGTTTGTTCTTCTATCTCTATGATAATATGGGTTAAGTTACATATCTTGAAGTTTTTTTAAAAATAGAATGTTAAAAGTAATTATAAAACAAAACATTATAGACAATCATAATTAGTTTATTTTAAACAATCTAAATCATGGGTGGTTGTTGATAATAATTCGTGAGGATGGTGGTATGTGATAAAAGACTATCTACTAAAGTTCAATCTCTTACAGATAAATTCAGATCAAATTCGACATCTAAATGACTTCCATTTAGATTTATATCTTTTCTTTTATTATATAAAAACAAAGATAAACATCTATATAACCTACACACCGAAAAAAAATCATATATCACACAAATACTGTCACCTTTTTTTCCAAAATTACTATCACCTTTTTAAAGATTTTCCTCATTCAATACAAGATCAATCACAGTACAGCTTTATTCGGTCTCTGTCCAAACAATGGACTTATTTCCAGCTAGCGGATAGAATTACAGCCCTTGAAGATAGAATTACTGTCCTTCATTCATAATATAATGATTTAAAACTTAGCTTTAAATCTGTGTTCCAACTTTTACGATTACTTAACTCGGGAACATGAAGTTTTTAAAGCAAGAGAATAAATAATAATACACTTCAAAGTAATAAATATGCTAAAATTGGCTAGACATTTTACACTGTAAGCAAAGCAGAATGTTAATCACTTTGTTCTTACTACTCATGGAAATATTCTCTCATATTATATGCGGCCCCATAAACAATGCCTAAACAGTTTGAAAGCCGAACATAAGAGATGGCCTGGTGGAGAAGATAATAAAACAAATAGTCTTTATCATGATGAGAAGGGTCCATCAAGCTAGAGGGGGCCACACCATCAAGAAGAAGTGGAGTAGGATCCACAGGGCCTGATTTGGTTACACCAATAGCAAGAGGGAAAACATCATCTTAGGAGGAGGAGGCATCAATTTATGAAGAGTCATCAGAGGAAGAATCAGAAGACAAGATAGTTGAGTTGATCACCATTAGCATCCTTCCACCAGGTAGTAGTGCCTTTATGGTGTGCAAGAGAATAATCCATTGTCAAGTGACTAGTAGAGAAGAAACGATGACATCAAAAGTAGAGGCCCTCATAATCTAGCGACTAAGTCCATGGGCTATTCCCAACCATGAGAACCACATCTCTAGGAAGAGGTATGGGTATGTCAATATTGATCAAAATGCGTGCAAAATTATAAAGACCCATGATGTAAGTGGTTGTCTTATGATCTTAAATTCAATTTTCTATCTCTTCTTTGTTCAAATTCTATAGAAAGACCCATGAAGGAAGTTGTTATATTGTAAGTCATGTGTAGATCATGGACTATAAAAGAATCCATTTTCATTCCATTTATTTTTTCTTTCTTCAACTTTTGAAATTTGAGTAAGTACCTTTAACTTGGAATAATGAATTAGATTATTTTCAATTGTTGATGTAGTTTAAGGTCTTGGGTTGATGGCTCTACAAGTAGAAAGCCATATCTTCACATTAGAAGGATCTCACATTTAGTAATAAATTAAGTGCATAGGCCTTGTACTAACCATCATTTAATTTTTTATAGTTATTCTAATATTTTTCCTAATAAAAAATTATTTTAGCTATTAATCTTAAGGTAATTGACTAGTAGTTATAAGAGAGTTGTGAATTGAATTTATTGATTTTTTTGTCAAGAAGGATTTTTTAGTGTGATCAAATCTAGGCGAGGCCACAAATGAGGGACCTCATTCCTATCATGAATGCACAACATCAACACAAATAGTTCAAACCCAATAGGGACCCAAAGCTCACAAGAACACTAGCTCAATGAGGGCCTAGAACACAATTTGAAGCACTAATTCACCTAGCATGAATGCCAACAACCTCAATTGAAAGTTTAAATCTATGAACACAATGAATCAATAAAAGCATAAAAATTTCAATCACAATACTCTAACGAGTTTGAACCTTGGTGGAAACAACAACAATGTCACAATTTAACTTTCACACTATGCCATGAATGACTAGATTTGTTAATTGTTATCATAGTAAAGTACAACCCCTTAGGTTTAAACTCGGGTTGATGACACTACAAATAAAAAGATCCACCTTCTCACAAATATATTTCCACTTTATTGATATATTATGTATATGTACCATGCACTCGCCGTCATTTTTTTATTTTTTTTATAATATTTTAATTCTTTACTCCAATTAAATTAAATTTTAGCTATTAATCCTAAGGTAATTGATTTTAATTGTTATATACTAGGACCTTTCATATTATAAAAAGAAAATTATTCTCCCCTTTCAAATATAAAGAATGAAATTTAATATATTTTTTGAATAAATAATAATTAAACAAAGTGTTTGATGTGTGATCATGTGAGTTTATAAGCAATCTTTGGTTTGTTTCTATAATGAATTCATAATTATGTTTATGCCACACAAGCTAATGTTGTAAAAGTGAGTTAGGATGACGCAACTTAAGTGTCTTAGGCTGATCTTGTTGAAACCACACATTGGTTCGTGCTATTTAAGTGACATAAGTTGAGGTTATAAAAGATGCAATCATTTTCACTTTTCTTGCCAAATCCAATTGGAACATTCTTTTCACTCTCAACATTTATCTAAATGTTACTAAAACTCACATGATCACACATCAAACACTATGTTTAATTATTATTTATTCAAAAAATATACTATTTCATTTTATATTTGAAAGGGGAGAATAATTTTCTTTTTATAATATGCAAGGTCCTAGTATATAACAATTAAAACCAATTACCTTAGGAATAATACCTAAACTTTAATTTATTTAGAGTAAAGAATTAAAATATTATAAAAAGAAAATAAATGACAGTGAGTGCAAGGTGCAAATACATAATATATCAATAAAGCAGAAATATTCTTGTGGCATGGTGGAGATTTTTAGTTGAAGAGTCATCAACCCAAGTTTAAACCTAAGGGGTTGTACTTTACTATGATAAAAATTAACAAATCTAGTCATTCATGGCATAGTGTGATAGTTAAACTGTGACATTGTTGTTGTTTCCACCAAGGTTCAAACCATCGTTAGATTATTGTGATTGAAACCTTTATTCTTTTGTTGATCCAATGTGTTCATAGATTTCAAGTTTTAATTGATGTTGTTGGTATTCATGCTAGGTGAATTAGTGCTTCAAACTGTGCTCTAGGCCCTCGTTGGGTAGTTTTCTTGTGAGCTTTAGTGGTGAAAACTTAGGTGGGAAGGGTGTTTTCAAATTTGTAGACATTGAGGAGTACCGGGTTTGAATTTGGAAGCAGCAGGAGGGGATTTGGATGCAGGAATAGGACAAAATGATTCAAATGGGGCCTTGAGAGATAAACCTGATGGGCCAGAGGAGATTATTGTGGATCCTAGAGGGCAATTCTTGTACAGTGGAAGTGAATATTTCGGGTCAAATTCATAGGGACCCATGTGCGAATGCTGAGTCAGAAAAGGGGAAAGGAAAACTATATCTTGGCCTCATAAACCATGAGTTTTTCTTTTTAGGGTGAAACCCACTAGAAAATCCTCTCATTCTCCAATTTGTAACCTTTTAGATCCAAAGTTGAGTAAGTTTTCTATCACTATGCCTAATTTAGTTATTGATTATAAAATCTCTCTAATGGGTTCCTCCCTATTTGGCAAATGTATAGGACCTCAACCCAACATTGAGGTTGTTAGAGCTTTTGTTAAAAGACAATAGTGTCTTAAAGGTCAAGTGGAGGTTTCTACTTTACCAAAAGGATTCTTCTCCTTTGGATTCTCTTGTGAGGAGGACATGTTAACTATTCTATGCAGGGGTCCCTGGGTTATTGGCAAGGCTTCCTTGGTTTTAAAAAAATGGTGCCCAAAGCTAGACCTTTCAGACTCTACTTTTGAAGTTTCCCCTATTTTGGTTTGTCTTCTTGGGTTACCAATGGAATACTGTCCAATGAAGATTTTTTTAAGGGGATGACTAGTTCTTTTGGGGAACTTCTTTCCATTGACCCTATGACTATTGCAACTAAAAGGCTAGTGTATTCAAAAATGTGCGTTGGAATCCTTCAATCTAAGGATGCACCTACACCCATTGATATTGTGTCAAAACTTGGAACATGAGAGAAAAATGTGGAGTTTGAGACTTTATCATTTGTCTACTTTAACTAGAAAAAGTCAGGTCACTAGGCTAAAAAATTTCCTTCTCGAGCCCATAACAAAGTGATGAAACCCAGGGAAGGTAACAAAAAAGTTTGGAAAGCTAAAACCATGGAAGGTGAAATCATCTCTAATATGTTGGGATCATCCTCAAGGACCACTTCAGATGAGCATAAAAATGACGAGGAACAAAATATTGTTAGTAATCTCAGCAACCCTCAGAATAAGGATTTAACTATGGAAGATATCCTACATAAGAAAGAGGGTGGCCAGGTCTCTCGAGAGATGAAGGGGGATCATATCCCCAAATTTGTAGGGGAATTGAATATGACTTCTACCATAGTGAAAAATAGAGTTTTTACCTACTAAACAAGGATGAAAGCACTGATACGGTTGGGAATGGTACATAGATAAAGGAGAATGTTGTAAGGAAGTTAAGTAGCAGAACAAATTCTGAGACTAACCTTGAGAGGAGGGTAATGCAATTTTTTTTACAAATCATCACAATAGTTTCAGAAAACTGAAATAGATATAATAACATTCAAACCATAACACAATGATTTACATGGGGAAAACCCTTTCGGGAGAAAAGCCCCACACTCCAAAAGGCACCCAATATATTATTCAACAATCAAAACAAATTACAATAAACTTGTAGAGAAAGCTCTTTGCAGGAGTACCACTAATTAGAGGTTCAAAGGTAACTCAATAGCCATAATACTCTTACACAACCTTTATCTCATGAGCCTCATATATAGGAGATACAATAAAAGAAACCATCAAAAAGTATTACAAAACCATGAGCTAAAACCACCCAATAAGGTGTAGCCGACCTTATCTCCCTTCTAGATGCCCTATGAAATGTCCCTCCCATTTTACAACTTATTTATGTGTTTGATGTATTTTCTATTTCCTATTTCAGGAGTACAAAATTTTGGAGGCCGTAACTTGTGAACTGTGTGTCTGATTGTTGAACAGTTTGAAGCATCGGAAAACTCGCGAAGTGATCTATTGCCTTGTAAATGGCTACACTATTTATGCCCACTTTTTAGGGAATTTTTGGGCCTCTAAAGTCCTCAAAATCAATTTAAACCTTTTATTAGCCTCCTCCAAAATGAAAAAAATTAATATATTCAAAACTAGTTCTGATCTTGTGACGCAACTTTACCAAAATGCTTATCTAGCCAACCAAAAGCTTTGGGGATAATTTCACACCATTTCATGCCCAAATAAAGACTTACTATAATTAGTAATTTTATGTAAATATAAGGTTGAGACACAATTTTCCCAACAAATCTCCCACAGTTTGTCGAACACCTTGCAAGAGCAAAGGGAGTATTAACATAATGAATCAATTTCTAGGGGCCATGAGGCCCATAGACTCCGAACACCATATGAACTTCTATGTGCTCATAGCCTTAGCTAAAGAATCTGCAACATTCATCAAAGTTTCTACCTTAACCAACTTCACCCTTCCATCTTTGACCATATCTCTAACAAAATGATACTGAACATCAATGTGCGTGGTCCGGTCATGAAATGTTGGGTTCTTAGCTAGGCAGATCACAACTCCTTGTTTTATTCCAATGTATGAACACAATCTCTTAAGCCAAATGGATTCTTTACAAGCATGAGTAGCTTCCATATACTCTGCTTCAGTAGTGGACAAAGCAACCATAGCCTGTCGCTTACTCATCCAACTAATTGCACCACCAAATAAAGTAAACACATAAGCACTCGTGGATATCACCTACCCCGTCTGAATCCATATAACCATGAATATCAAGGGAAATCACGTCTCCAACTGAACTACCATGATATAACAAAGAATACTCTGAGGTACCCTTCAAATATCTGAAGACTCTTTTGATTGCATCCCAATAACTCTACCAGGATTATACATATATCTCGACAGAACTCCCACTGCTTGGGCAATGTCTGGTCTAGTACAGACCATAGCATACATCAAACTTCCAACTGCACTTTGGTAAGGCACTTTGCTCATGTCTTCCATCTCGGATGGGGATATAGGACAATTTGCAATAGACAATTTTGTTCCAACTGTAAAAGGAACACACAATGGTCTACAATCCTGCATGTTGAACCTCTGTAACATTGAATTCACATACTTACTTTGGCCTAGCCATAGCTTTCTATCCACTCTTATCTCTTTTAATTTCCATCCCAAGAATGTGTTTTGCTACACCAAGATCTTTCATTTCAAATTTAGCAGCGTGTTGAGACTTAAGTTCTGAAATCATACCTTTCCCTTTACCAATGAATAACATATGATCAACATACAATGCAATGTATAAGAAATTATCACCATCAGATTTATAATAAACAAAGTGATCTAATTTAGAATGCTCAAATCCCAAACTCAACACATATGTATCAAATTTCTAGTACCACATCCTAGGTCTCTGTTTGAGGCCATACAAATATTTCTTTAATTTATAGACCAAATTACTTTTACCTTTCACCACATAGTACTCTGGTTGTGTCACATAAATATCCCCCTCCAAATCACCATGAAGGAAAGAAGTTTTCACATCCATTTTCTCAACCTCTAAATCATAAGCAACAAAAAAAGAAAGCAAAAATCTAATGGATGTCATTTTTGCAACAGGAGAAAATATATCACTATAATCAACACCCTCAACTTGAGAGTAGCCTTTCACAACTAACCTTGCTTTATAATTCTCAATGCCTCCATCTGATCCAATATTTTTCTTAAACAACCATTTGCAACTAATAGGCTTCCATCCTTCAGGCAATGGTACAAGATCCCATGTATCATTATTTCTCAAAGTTGTCATTTCTTCTTCCATATCAATCTTCCAGGATTCTGCATCATTCATACCTAATACCTCTTCTACAAATTTTGGTTCATCCACATTAGTATTCAAAGCCAAAAAACATCTCTAATCATCACGTCAATACCTTTCAGGTGGTGTCTATGCCTTGTAGACCTTCGAACAAGCTAAGTTGGAGGTTCTTCCTCCTCTTCTGAAGATTTAGAGCTAGACGAGCTCTCCTCAACTTGTTGCCTATCTAGGGTTATCGATTCAACTCTTTTAGGTGTAGAAGGGTATTGAATCACATCTTCCTTTTTAGTCTATTCTGGCCGCAATATAACAAAATGAGACTTAATTTCTCTAAAAATAACACTTCTACTATGAATTACCTTTTATGCAACAGGGTCCCAAAGCTTGTATCCTTTCACACCATAACTGTACTCAATGAAGATACATTTCACAACCTTTTTCTCCAACTTTGTCCTCTTCTGCTTTGGCACATATGCATATGCCTTGCAACCAAAAACTCTAAGATGTCTCAATGAAGGCTTGTGACTTGACCTTGCTTCCATAGGCATTTTATCAACAAGAGCTGATGTAAGAGACCTATTAATCAGGTAGTAAGTAGTGGCAAAAACTTCAGCCCAAAAATTTTGTTCAAGACTAGCATCACTCAGGATACTCCTAGCCTTCTCCATCAGTGTCTTGTTTAATCTTTCTGCAACTCCATTCTATTGTGGAGAATACGGAATTGTCTTCTATCTTTTAATGCCACAATCTTTACATAATCTATAAAAATCATTAGAGAAAAATTCACTGCCATTATTAGTCCTCAAACATTTAATTTTGTATCTAATCTTCAACTCAACCATTGCTTTAAATTCTTTAAATTGATTGAAAACATCAGATTTACTCTTTAGAAAATATAACCATGTCCTTCTACTAAAATCATCAATAAATAAAACATAATATGTGTATTTTCCAATCGAAGGAACATCTACAAGACCAAACACATTAGAATGAATAAGATCCAAAACACCACAAGTTTTATAAGAACTTGAGTAAAACTGAACGCGGTTTTGTTTTCCATAAACGTAATGCTCACAAAAATCAAAGTCAAGATTACCATCATTCAAACCTTCAAAAAGCTTTTTATTTTTCAAGGTCCTTAGACCCTTTTCTCGAATGTGGCCAAGCCTCTGGCGCCATAACATAGTGTTCTCTATAGGTAACTTTGCTTCAGAAGAAAGAGCACCCTTAGGTACCCAAAAGCCATTTCCATCTACTGAAGGTAAAACCCACAAATCTTTCGATGAAGTATCCACAAATTTACTTTTTACAAAAGTGCTATTATACACAATAGTGTATGTGTCTAGCTTCTACAAAGTGCCAAACCTGACACCTCTAGCAATTACAATAGCACCCTTAATCATCTTACATCCTACTTTAGAAAAGACTACTGACACACCCACATCTATCATTTTTCTCATAGATAATAGATTTTGTTTTAAACTAGGGATATGAAGCACACCATTAATCCTTTTTATTCTACCATTAGAAAAATTGATTCTAACTTTCCCTTGACCAAAAATGTCTAAATGTGAATCATCATCCAAGTACACCTTACCTCCATTAAATTTTTCATATTAAGAAAACCAATCTCAATTGGAAGACATATGAAAAGATGCACTCGCGTCAATCAACCAGGCAACATTACCTGCAAGAGTCACCAAAGACTCAATAAATGCATCACCATCTTCCTTCTCGGACTCGGAATCAAAATCAATCTTCTTCTTTTTCTTTTTATTTTCTTCTTTGTAGTCCTTACGGATGTGACCTAGTTTACTGCAATTCCAGCAAATGACTTTGGACTTTCCATGAGGTTTCGACCTCCCTTTCGATTTAGACTTTATCGCGCTTCTCATTCTTCTTTCCTTTGTCCTTAGGTCTTCCACGAATAGTTAGGGCTTCCTTTGAACTAAGGGATACCTTCCTCCACATCTCTTTACCAAGTAGGGAACCAACCATATCTTTAGACTTCAAAACAAAATAAGTACTATCGATAGCCATAACAAGAAAATCCCATGAATCAGGCAAAGAACAAAACAAGATTTGGCATTTCTCTGTTGTAGTTTTTTAATATTTCATTTGGTATCAGGGTAGGTTTGAAGACTTTTGATTGTGCGGGTAGCAAGGTTAAATCAATAGTTGTCTCTAGATGGCTAATGGAAAATATTTAGCATTTCAACTTCTATTGTTTACTGGAGAAAACTATGATTACTGGACCATCAAAACGAAGACCCTACTTTTAGCTCAAGATCTACGGGAACTAATGAAAGGTGGATACACAAAACCAATAGATCAGAATACATTAAATACATGAACACCACAACATAAAAATCTGTTGAAAGAAGATAGAAAGAAGGATAACAAAGCTCTTTTCACCATTCAATCTACCTTGGATGTGTCAATCTTTCCTCAAATTGCCAATATGAAAAAATCAAAGGATGCATGGGAGGATCTACAAACTACCTTGCCAAGGTACAAATAAAATCAAATTGGTAAGATTTTAAAAAATTTGAAGAGAATTTGACAACTTGAGGATGAAAGAATCTGAGTCCATTCATGAATTTATTACTAGGACTAAAGGTATTGTGAATTAGCTTCGCACTCAAGGTGAAACTATATCAGACCAAAAAATTGTAGAAGCTTTTTTGAGGTCTCTTCCTCCTAAATTTGACCTAGTAGTAATTGCTATTGAAGAAAGTAAAGATCTAACTACTTTCAAATTTGCAGAGATAATTGGTTATTTGCAATCTCATGAGGAGCATATGCAACATTCTACGAAAATTTTTGTGCAATCTTTCCAGTCTTTATGAATATTGAGGAAAAGTTCAAATCTCCTCTCTCTCACACTACTAAATTTCAAGGTGAATCCTCTAGTAATAACAAAGGAAGAGGAGGTAACAAAGGAAGACAATGAAGTTTTGTTGATCGAAGGAGTATTCAGTGCAAATATTGTGAAAGATATGGGTATTATGAATCTGAGTGCAGGAAGAAGAAATCTAGCTTGAATAAGTCAAGAGATAGTTATGCATAAGAGTCTTTTGATGTAAAGAATTCTACATTCTTTTCATGCAATTCGGCAAAAGAACCCCAAGAGTATTTCTGGTTCTTGGATAGCGGCTGCTTAAATCACATGACAGGTAAATCTGATTTCTTTGTCAAATTAGATGATTCAATGAGAAGTAAAGTTAAATTTGGAGATGATAAGGAAGTTGATGTAGTGGGAAAAGGTACCCTTGTGGTCAAGACTAAGAAAGAACATACTACACATATATACATAATACTTTCTTTGTGCCACACTTACAACATAGTCTTTTGAGTATAGGACAACTTCTAGAAAATAACTATAAAGTTGTATTTGAAGATAGTTGCTGCAAAATTTTTGATAAATCGAATAATCATCATCTTGTAGCAAAGACTTATATGACAGGGAATAGATTGCTTCCTCTCAAATTGGTTTCAAATAAGTTGTGTGCACTCAAATCAATCATAGATAATTCA
The DNA here is from genome assembly GCF_030272615.1 of Cryptomeria japonica. Taxonomy (NCBI): domain Eukaryota; kingdom Viridiplantae; phylum Streptophyta; class Pinopsida; order Cupressales; family Cupressaceae; genus Cryptomeria; species Cryptomeria japonica. The sequence continues at coordinate 239,898,332 of NC_081415.1, forward strand.
TGATTATGGAATCAATGATATGATCGTCTGAATTTTCAAGGGATAACCTTGTTGAATAGGAAGAATATGGTGAGAGGTCTTCCTTCAATCAAGGAAAAAGAAGAAGTTTGTACAGGGTATGCACTTGGAAAGCATCATCGAGATAGTTTTTCGGTGGGTAAATCTTGGAGAGCCAAATATCCTCTAGAGCTTGTGCATGTTGACATCTGTGGTAACATGCAAGAGCCATCATTGGCTAAGAACCTTTTTTTTTTTTACTTTCATTGATGATTACTCTCGCCACGCATGGGTTTGTTTTTTGAAGCAAAAATTTGAAGCCTTTGCATGCTTCAAGAATTTTAAAGAAATGGCTGAAAAACAAAGTAGGTATCCTGTCAAGATACTCAGAACATATAGAGGGTAGGAGTTTACTTCTAATATGTTTTCTGATTTTTGTCATAAGAATGGCATATAGAGAGAACTTACTACCGCATATACACCTCAACAGAATGGTATTACTGAAGAAAGAATTGTACCATTATGGAAATGGCACGAACCATGTCACAGACAAAAAATCTTCCAAATAGTTTCTGGGGAGAAGCAATTGCCACTACACTGTATATTCTCAACCGTAGTCCCACAAAAGCATTTCAAAAATTGACTCCAAAAGAAGCTTGGAGTGGTCACAAGACTTCAGTGGCTCATCTTCAAGTCTTTGGATGCTTGGCATATGCACATATTCTAGATCAAAATCGGAAGAAGTTGAATGCCAAATCCCAACTTTGTATCATTTTGGGCTACTCTACTGCAACTAAAGCCTGCAAATTCTATAATCCTGAGACAAAACAATGGATAGTTAGCCGGGATGTGATTTTTGATGAAGGGAGTATGACAGTGGAAAGATGATGTGTAGAAAAATCCATCAATAATTATAAACATGGAAGATAATAGTGTTCCTCCTCCTCTCCCCACAAGCTCAAGTGGAAGTTCAAGCTCCTCTTCTAGTCCTCCAAGCTCACCTAGTTCAAACTCAGGTGAAGATTCACCTCCACCATCACCTCCAACATCCATTCCAAGAAAGGTATAAAGTTTGGTTGATATTTATCAGAGGAGTGTCAATATAAATCCAGTTATTAATTTTTCTTTATTTAGTACAATTAAAGTTGAACCCTCTGTGTATGAAGAAGTAGTAAGAGAACTTGTATGGGTTAATGCTATGAATAATGAGATAAATTCCATTCATAAAATTAATACTTGGGAATTAGTTCCACTTCCCAAAGGTAAGCAGATGATTGGTGTGAAATGGATATACAAAGTGAAATATCGTGCAGATGGTTTAGTAGAACAAGATAAGGCAAGAATAGTTGCCAAGGGTTTTGCACAGACTCCTGAAGTGGATTATGTAGAAACTTTTTCTCCTATGGCTAGACTTGATATAGTCAAGATTATATTGGATATCATAGCATCATACAAGTGGCCAATATTTCAGATGGATGTGAAATTAGCATTCCTTAATAGTTACATAGATGAGGAAGTTTATATGGAAGAACCTATGGGTTATGAAGTTCTAGAAAAAGAACACTTAGTCTACAAGTTGAAGAAATCCCTTTATAGGTTGAAGCAAGCTCCTCATGCTTGGTATGCTAGGATTGACAAATATTTCATGAAGAAATGATTCAACAGAAGCCACTCAGAGCCCACCTTATATGTCCAACATATTGGTAATTATATTCTCATAGTTTGCCTCTATGTTGATGATCTTATTTATACAGGTAATAGAAAATCTCTCATGGAGAAGTTTCAAGCGGAAAGGAAAAAAGAATTTGAAATGTCAGATCTTGGACTTGTGCACTTTTTTTCTTGGCATGGAAGTATAACAAACATCAGAAGGTATATTTATTTCCCACACTAAGTATGTTGCTGATTTATTGAACAGATTTAACTTGGTGGCATGCAAAGCACTTGCGACCCCCATAGAACTTGGTGAAAATTTTACTAAGGAAGATGCTAGTCCCAAGGTTGATGCTACTCGGTATAGGAGTTTAGTTGGTAGTCTCATGTACCTCACAACTAGTAGGCCTGATATAATGTATCTTGTGAGCCTCATCTATCGATTCATGTAGGATCCACAAGATTCACATTGACGAGCTGCTAAAAGAATCATGAGGTATGTGATGGTATGCATAAATTTGGCATTCAATATTCTCCCACTAACAAGTTTGAACTAGTTGGTTACACAAATTCAGATTGGTCTGGTTCAATGGATGATAGGAAATAAACATCTGGTTATGTGTTTTCATTTGACTTTGGAGTTATATCTTGGAGTAGTAAGAAACAAGTAACAATGACTCTTTCTTTAGCAGAAGCAAAATACATGGTAGCTTCATCAGCAAGTTCTCAAGCAGTATGTATAATACAACATAAGGCAAGAATAGTTGCCAAGGGTTTTGCACAGACTCCTGAAGTGGATTATGTAGAAACTTTTTCTCCTATGGCTAGACTTGATATAGTCAAGATTATATTGGATATCATAGCATCATACAAGTGGTCAATATTTCAAATGGATGTGAAATTAGCATTCCTTAATAGTTACATAGATGAGGAAGTTTATATGGAACAACCTATGGGTTATGAAGTTCCAGAAAAAGAGCATTTAGTCTACAAGTTGAAGAAATCCCTTTATGGGTTGAAGCAAGCTCCTCATGCCTGGTATGCTAGGATTGACAATTATTTCATGAAGAAATGATTCAACAGAAGTCACTCAGAACCCACCTTATATGTCCAACATTTGGTAATGATATTCTCATAGTTTGCCTCTATGTTGATGATCTTATTTATACAGGTAATAGAAAATCTCACAGGGAGAAGTTTCAAGCAAAAAGGAAAAAAGAATTTGAAATGTCAGATCTTGGACTCGTACACTTTTTTGCTTGGTGTGGAAGTATAACAAACATCAGAAGGTATATTTATTTCCCACACCAAGTATGTTGTTGATTTAATGAACAAATTTAACTTGGTGGCATGCAAAGCACTTGTGACCCCCATAGAAGTACTTGGTGAAAATTTGACTAAGGAAGATGCTAGTCCCAAGGTTGATGCTACTTAGTATAGGAGTTTAGTTGGTAGTCTCATGTACCTCACAACTAGTAGGCCTGGTATTATGTATGTTGTGAGCCTCATCTCTCAATTCATGCAGGATCCACAAGATTCACATTGGCTAGCTACTAAAAGAATCATGAGGTATGTGAGTGGTATGCATAAATTTGGCATTCAGTATTCTCCCACTAACAAGTTTGAACTAGTTGGTTACACAAATTCAAATTGGTCTAGTTTAATGGATGATAGGAAATCAACATTTGGTTATGTGTTTTCATTTGACTCTGGAGTTATATCTTGGAGTAGTAAGAAACAAGTAACAATGGCTCTTTCTTTAGCAGAAGTGAAATACATGTCAGCTTCATCAGCAAGTTCTCAAGCAGTATGTATAAGACAGATATTGATAGATCTTGATTTGGTTCCTGGGCATCCAACCACCATCTATGGGGATAACAATAGCACTATTTCGATGACAAAGAATCTTATGTTTCATGCCAGAATGAAGCTCATAGAGATCTGCCACCATTACATTCACGACTTGGTTCAAGATGGACAAGTGGAGCCGTAGTTATGTCTTTCATTTGAACAAGTTGCAAACATATTTACCAAAGCTCTTCCAGTATTGACTCTTGTTACTTCCAAAAATCAATTGGGACTTACCACCTCCATTCATCATCTAGGTGGAGTTTGAAGATAAGCATGAATGATGAGTTATAGTGAAGAATACCATGCTTTTTATTTTTTTAGCTTTCATCTTTATGTGCTAATAAAACAACAATATAACTGCTATGATAGGATTTTAGTTTTATTTTCAATTTTAAAACAATTTTAACACTATTTTTCTAGTTTAAGCTTTGTTTAACTGTTTTTTTCTTGATCGATGTAAGAAATCAGAAGTCTATAAGAACTTTGTTTTGTAATTGTAATTCTACTTTTCAATTTTCTATATTAATATAAGTTCTTTGAAATAATTGATGGTCTTCTCATTAGCTTTGTTTTCTCTGTTGTAGATTTTTAATCTTTCATTACAATCACACTAATAATTGTTGGCAATTGACACTCATCCAGTATGGGTTAATGGTATTTTGGGTTGTCATTGGTGGCAACTCATCATCTCAGGGTCATTGGTTTCATTGTTTGGTTAACCAACATTCATTGCACTTAACCGGTATTGGTATTCATATTGCTTCACACCGGCATCGACATCGACACTGACATTCATTGCATCCTGGCTAAGTCCTGATCCCGGTAACTTGTTTTGTTCCTGGTAATGTGTATATGGAACCCCGTAATGGATAAGACCCAGTTAGGAAATATTTTGGTCCCGATTATTTCTTTCATGGATTTTGTGGTAACGTGTGATGGCCGACATGGTGATTGGATTTATATTTGGATTTTATTATGCTCCAACAACTGACATGTTTTTATTTCTCATTGAAGCCGACATGGTAAAGATAGAAGTATATTTAAGAAAATCACTTCAATGATAGATTGGATGTATGTGATGGAATGCAAATTTTTGGTTGTGAATATTGGTATGCATTTTGGTTAGTGATTAGAAGTGTGTAGTTTCACGTGCACAGTACAACCGGTAGCTGAATAGAGAAGAGCAGAGTAATAGTGAACTGGTATATAGAGAAGGATATCATAGCATTCACCAGAACTTATCCAACATGGTCAGATGCAATTTATAAGTTCATTTTTAGTTGTAAACACACTGTAATATTTTGTAAGTCAGCGTGACTTCTTATTTTGTGTTTGAGTTGTGAGCTCTAGGAAGTTGGCCTTTCTGCATGTGCAAACCCTCTCATGTAATATTTTTATACCTTGATCAAGTGTATAGATATTGTGGGTACCAACCCCACCATGGTTTTTCCCTTTGCAGGGTTATCCACGAATAAATATTGGTGTTATGGTGTTGCCTTTATATGTGTTATTTGGTATATGTAATTTGATTTTATTTACTGTTAACTGGTTAATTAGTAATAAGTTCAAAACTAACATTACTAGTAGAACACTAATTCACCCCCCCTCTCAGTGTTCTTGGATTCCAACAATAATAATTAGTGAATTTTTTAATTTATGTCCAAACTTTCATGCTTGTTTAAGACTGGGTATATGAAACTTATAAGGGAAAATAAATAATAGTGCTACATCTCAAAGTAATAAATATGCTAAATATGGATAGACATTCAACACTATTAGTAAAGCAAATTGTCAATCAGTTTGATTTCACAACTAATGGTAATCACCTTGGTCTCAATATTCATGAAAATAGTCTTATACAACACAAACAATGCCTAAACAGTTTGAAATCCCAATATAACAAGTAGCCTCTTAATATTTGTATTTTATTCATGGATTTATATTTAATATATAGATAATGTTATAGGTTTAAGTGTGATTGTTAGTCAATATAAATATTAATACTTATAAAAGTAAAGCATAAATTTACTTGAGATGCAAGAAATCTTATTGCAATATAAAAGTTTTTAAATATCTAAGTTAAGATATTCCAATGATTTATGATTTATGTGAGGATTCTTGACCCCAACATCTTAGGGTAGGAAAAGTTAAATAATATCAATTAAGAGATATTGTTGAGGATATTGCATAAGGTATAGGTGGGTACAGTTATACAATGTCGATTAAGAGATATCTTTCAGAATATTGCATAAAGTATAGGTGTATTAAGTCCATTGCTTGTGGTTCATGAGAAAATTCTTCTAGAGTTTCTCTTAGAAATGGAAATCTTGGGTCACATGGGATGAAAAATGAAAAGTGTTATCTAGGAGAATTTGGCAAGAAAAAATTCAAATAAATGGGTTTTCACAATTTTAAGTATGGCTAGGTAAGAGACAATTTTAGGTGTCTACAAATTGATTAAATTTTTTATATCACAATAATGTAAAATTTTATACTCGATGCAAAGGAACTTGAAGAAATTAATGAATTAATTGAATTTTCAAAAAAGAGTTTGGTAATGCAAAAGTTTGCTATATATAAAATCATATCTCTTTGCAACACATTATTTAATTTTATGTCATAATGAATGAATCTCACAAAACAATAATAATTTAGATATTCAATACTTTATGCTATCTCAAAATTAAGATACAAATTTCAGAAGATCATCTCAAAATTGTTAAATGAAAATTTGAAGCCATGTTTCTGTATTTAAAGCCAAGATTAACAACAAAAACTTTCTACATCTCTTTTTAACCATTAATTAAGTTACAAATTTCAGAAGATTATCTCAAAATTATTAAATGAAACTTTGAAGTCATGTTTCTGTATTTAAAGCCACAATTATCTTAATTGCTAAAAATTTCTTGATTGCTACAACTGAAAAAAAAAAATCCCAAAATCCTCCATTAAAATATAAAACATATAAAAATCCTAATCTTTGTAGTACCCCACATCGTCCTAAAAAGAGCAGTTGTACATATCATCATCCGTGTTTAATCAGAGAAAATGCTTCAGTGGCCTGAGATTTCCGTTCTAAACGCTTCTTGGATTGAAATCCCAAGTTAGATTCAATTTTAGTTTTAGATTTCTTTTAAGATTTAAACAGATGGAAGCTCTTGGGACAGAATCAGAGCAGCCCTGAAATTTAACTTCCTAAAACAAAAAATATTTAAAATAAAACCAATTTATGCATTTGTTATCACCGATAGAACGCACATGGTCTATGTTCTTTTGCTTAATAGTTGGTTTTGGTTATGGAGAAGGCAGACAAGTAACATCCGAAATATTTAAATAGTATATTGAAAAATAAGATAAGCCTCGAATATTAAAAATTCGCAGACACCATTGTTCATAACATTATCATAACAGCAAGTTTAAAAGAGAACAGTGGCACAGAGATTCAACAGAATATAAGACTGGAATTTCAGACAGTAAAACAAATAGAATCATCATGCTGCCCCATATATTGAAATGCAAAACCACAATGTTGAACCAAAAGCTGCAACACAACCAAACGTTGAACAGCTAAAGATGGAGACTTATGATGAGTGTACAGATGCCTAAAACTGGAAGTCATAATTTGCACTCCTATTAGCAATAATTAACATTATTCCTTCCATTGAGTGAAGCAATAATTAACAACTGTCATTAAGCTGAGTGAAGAGCTAAGATGTAGATGTTGACCAACTTTCAAAATTTTCTTCATTGGTATTTCTTGGATTACTGGTACCCTCAAGCAAAGGTGAGATATCTATGGGCAAATGAAAAGCTCTAGGAATACCAAGAAATACACTAGTTATTTTTTCTAATCTCTGAACAGTCTCCACCATTGTTGGGCGTTGGTGTGGATCTTCCCTTGCGCAAATCAACCCTATTTGCATGAATTCAGAAAGACATCCCAATACCATTACTTTATTTAACTCTTCAACATTTCTAAGCAGCTGGTTGTCCACCACTTCTGTGATCTTATTTGGAAAATGCATGCTTGCCCATTTTGGCAGATTAATACCTTCTACAAACATTTTATCTGTTGGTCTCCTCCTTGTCAACAATTCTAAAAGCAGAATTCCATAGCTATATACATCTCCTCTGGTTGAAATTTTTCCACCCATTCTGTACTCTACAAGTCAATATAATAATCAGTAATTCTACCAATAGATCCCTTTAGTACACTGAATCCATCGAATTCTCAAAAAAGAGTCTTGTAATGCCAAAGTCTGCTATATATGAAGTCATATCATCACCTAACAACACATTATTAGGTTTTAGATCACAATGAATGACTTCCACAAAGCAATAATGATGTAGATATTCCATTCCTTGTGCTATCTCTTTTGCTATTTTTAATTGGTCAGCCAAACTTAATTTACATTCATCTTCTCTTTCGGGATATAACCATCTCTCCAAACTTCCATTTGACATGAATGGAAGAACCAATGCTTTAAAATCAGAGCTAGAATAAGCCGAAATGATTTTGATCACATTGCGATGCCTAACTCTTTTTAACACATTGCATTCTCTTTGAAAACTTTGGACGGCATTTTCATCCTGCAAATTGAAAACTTTAACAACAACATGTGTACCATTGGTGAGAATCCCTCTATAAACAGATCCAAAACTACCAACTCCTAGCTGATTAGTTTGGCTAAACCCACCAGTTGCATCTACAAGTTCTTCATAGGCAATTTTTTTAGGCCCAATGTCGAATTGAATGGTATTTTGATTAATATGTCTCCTTCTATAGAAAATTAGGAGTATGGAAGACATAATAAAGATTGCAATGCCAATCATAATTGGTACTATCACCTTTATGGAGGTTGAGAGTTGTTTGTGCTTATAATCCAAGCACGGTGGCAAATTAATCCATTTGCCACAAAGTCCAACATTTCCTGAAATTGCTGACTGATCAATTGTTGCAAAAACTCCTTCCTTTGGAACCTCTCCTATTAATTTGTTTGAAGAGAGATTAATATGTTGAAGCATTTTCATTTTCTGGATAGCCATTGGGATTGTACCTGACAAATTATTTTCTGAGAGATCAATGACTTCAAGATTTTTTAGATTTGTGACTAATGCTGGTATTGAGTTGTAAAATGAATTCCATGAAAGATTCAAATATTGCAAGTTTGTGCAACTTGACAATGCAGCTGGAATTTCACCTGAGAATTTGTTGAGAGACACATCTATAGCGTGAACCATTGCCATTTTATTCATTATTAAAATAGAACCTTGTAACAAATTGCTAGAGACATTGAAGTAAAATTGGAGATTCACAAGATTTGCCCATTCAAGAGGTATGTTTCCTTCTAGTTTGTTGTAAGATAAGTCCATCTTTTCCAAATTGACACATCTCCCTAAACTGGCAGGCACTTTCCCTGAAAGTTGATTGTGATGAAAAATAAGATACCTTAGTTGTGGAAGATTTCCAAGAGCATCTGGAATTTGACTTGAAATCATGTTTTCACTCAATGATAGCAATCCAAGCCTTTTCGCATCACCTAAACTTGTTCGTATTCCTCCACATAAATTATTTTTGTCCAAATACAATCTTTCAAGATTCAAAAGTTGACCGAGAGTGGATGGAATGGTCCCATTGAAATGATTGTCATGTAAGTCTAAGGTTGCCAAATTTGTAAGATTCCCCATACCACTTGGTATGTTTCCCTCAATTTCATTTTGATTCAAATTCATGGAATACAATTGGCTTGATAGTTGGCTAACAGAAGTAGGCAAAATCCCGATGAGATAATTATCAGACAAGTCTAGAAGTTGTAAGGAGGAGCAATTAGTCAAGGCCGTTAGAAAAGACAGCTCGTCATTTTTTCCAGTGAGATTATTTTTCCCTACCGAAAACCATTGAAGTTGGAGAAATTTTCCAAACTCCAATGGCACAGTGCCACTTATTTGGTTACCATCTAAATCAAGTTTTTGAAGTTGAGTGCAATTGGAGAGGGAGGCTGGGATTTCTCTACTGAGTTGGTTTTTCCATACAAGCAATATTTGTAATTCTGATAGTTTGCCAAATTCCCAGGGAATGTGACCAATTAATTGATTATCATATAACTTCAAAATTTGGAGATGAGTGCAATTCGAAAGGGAAGCGGGAATCACTCCTACCAAGTTGTTCAGACCAAGCCAAAGCTCTTTGAGTTTAGTAAGCATACCAAATTCACTAGGAAGCGATCCTGATAAGTAGTTTTCACTAAGATAAAGTTGATTCAGTTGAGTAAGCATACTCAACTCAATAGGGATTGTACCTATCAGTTGGTTGATTGCTAAATTAAATGTTTTTAAATGTGAAAGAAGGCCTAGCTCAGAGGGAATGTTGCCACTCAGATTGTTATAAGATAGAATGAGGCGTTGTAAAGAACGGCAATCAGCCAAAGTGGAGGGAATGAAGCCTTCTAATTCATTTATAGATAATCTAAGTATTCTAAGGCGAAAGAGCCTTCCCAGCTGAGGTGGAATTTGGCCATGAAAACTGTTATTCCTAAGAGCAAGTACTCTAAGAAAAGAAAGATTGCCAAGGAAAGGAGAGATGGTGCCCACTAAAGACATACCTAAGAGATGGTACTCTTAAAAAATGTGAAGCCGTGCAATGATGAGAACGTTTTTGTTTTTACCGGCCACTTGCGTAACAAAGATACTCTTCTTCACTTCCAGACAAAATTGTATTCCACATAAAACAAAAGATACTACGAAAAATTAGCAAAGGGGCTAATTTTCCAGGGAAAAATGGGTCATGATACTGACACTTCTTTCGTTCATTCCTCTCCCCTTGGAAAAATGGGTGGGTCTTCATAAGGACATTTCTCTTGTTCATTCTTCTTTCTTCAGAAAAATGGGTTCTGATACAGACACTTCTCTTATTCATTTCTCACTCTTCTGAAAAATAGTTGTGATAGTTCATTCTTCTTCCTCTCACACGTTCTTTGAAAATTGAAACAGCAATTCTTGTTTAGTTAAAATAAAAATAATTTTAAAATCATATATTTATTTTTAATTTTATTCTTATTATTATTGATTTATTTATCAATTCTTTAAATTGTTGTATATTAAAAATTAAGATATTTGTTTTCAGGATATTTTTATTTTATTAAAAATAATTTACAAAAATGTTTAAAATTTCAATAACAAAAGATATAAATTGTTATGAATTGAGATTTTAAGTCATTTTTTAGTTTATTCTATATATTTTTTTAATTTTAAATTTAATATGAAAATATATTTCTATTATTAAAGAATACAAAATTTTGATCATAATAATTATGCACAATACATATTACGCTCACATAAGGATGCAAAAAAAATGATTTTGTTATTATTTTTTATAGCATTTTTGTTACAACATTAATACATTGACGTTCTTAATGAATATATATGAAAATAATTAATTTTTACATTGTTTTAAATATATAATATAATATAATAATAGATTAAAAATAATATTATTAATAAGTATGAGGGAGCACAAGTGTCTAGGTGTTTAGGCTTAATAGATTCGTTTGTTTTTATCAAGAGTTTAATACATATTAAAATATAATAAAATGAATATAAAGTAAAAATATAATGGTATTAATTGTATAATAATAATAATGTAATTTATTCTGTCAATAATTTAATTAAAATATATATATAATACTATTTAATAATAATTTAGCAAACGTATGAAAATATTAAAAAATTAATAATAAACGTATTAAAAATTACTATAATATAAATAAATATTAATAATCATTTAATATCAATTACAATATCATAATATAATAATGATCTAATATCAATTACAATAATATAATAATTATTTAAATGAAATAATGAATAAATATGTTATCTTTTAGTATACTTTACCTATATCCCTTCAAAAATAAATATGTTAATTTATTTAGAAATTCAATTTTAAATTAATTAACAATTTCATTATTTATTTTATTAATGTTAAATAACAAAACTTTTTCTACCAAATGAAAGTTGCCTCACTTGGGAAATCAATTTCAAGCACATGAAATCTTTCGCAATGCATTTTGCTCACATAAATTTCTTTTTGCAAGCGAGTGCATAAAAAACTACTAACCAGAGTAGTAAAGAATGCACCATGTTTTTTAATCATTTTTTTTTTTACTAGTGAGGACATTGTGGCATGAGACATCATGCTCTTGGTGGGGAGTTTCTCCCACATAATAGCCTATCAGCTAACAAAACATTTCAAAAAAATTAATTTATGTACAATAATAGTTATATAGTTATTATTATTTGTCAAAACTATATATATTAAGTATAACAATTACATTCACAGTTATATTTTTCAAAATTTATTTAAAAATAAAATGATTTCAATATTAAAAAAATCCTTCACATCAAATCTCTACTTCACTATGGATCACTAATAAAAGCATTGATAGGGGTTGATCTATCTCATGAAGTTTTTAGGATTATGATATAAAAAAAAGTGGATTTTCTTTTTTATTGGTAAAACGCAATCTAAAGGAATTGCACCCTTACTACTCAAATGAGAAGTTTTAGCCTATCCCACACCAAGTGAATCGACAAATGGGTGGAATTATCCCCAATCAAAACCACCAATCTATATGCTCCTCTTAACGAGATACAGAAAAGGAAAAACATAATAAAGGTAGTGCAAATATGGGTTTTGAATTGTCATTGATGATAATTTGATCTAGAAGTATGTTCAACAATGTTCTAGAGTAGTGCAATATCATTAGATGGCTTATGTGTTCATGCAAATTTTTGGAGATTGATAGTGGTAGCCTTAGATGGTTTATCCAATTTTCTTATGGATTTTCTAGAGCTTTGGAGAAGTGTTTATGGGTTTGTAGTTGAAGTTGGCTAACTATGACTATTTCGGTGAACAATCTATCAAACTAAGTTGTATATTATGGTCTGCATTGTTTCACATTGATTCATATTTTCTTGCGGTTAGAATATGATGTTGATGGATGAAAGTTATCGATATATCTCGATTTTTATGCTCTTAATTGATCTATAGTTGATCTTGTCATGGTCTAAGTATCATCTTAATCTTGATAGTGTGTTAGTTTGTAGGAATGTGTTGCATTCACTTTCCTTCAATATTTTTGGTGCTTTGTTTCTCTAATTTAGTGATGTTGGTGTCAAGTGATTGTAAGGAAAGCAAGTGCGGAAATTCGCTTCACTAATGTGAATTTGCAGGGGAACACAGAACAATGTTTACCAAATTTCAACTTTTACAGAATACGACACAAGCATGAGCATACACAATTTAAACAACACAAAGATAGAACACACAGAGTTAACGTGGGATAACCCTTTCGGGAGAAAAACCCACCACCAACAGAAAATAACTTTATTAATGGTATGTCAAATACAATAAAGTCCAATCTGTAGACTTCCTTCACTCTGTTGAACAATCGTTCCAGATGAAACAAACAACACTCGGATCAAATTATAGTCACAGATCGCTCAATAGCTATCTTAGTTCGTAAACATACATTTGGTTCGCATTCGGCTTCAAATACCAAACAAGCCGACCGTTACACTTGCGTGAGATGATTAGGAAGTTGAACTATCTCAGTTGGTCTGAAATCATGAAAAACCATTTATCCCACATGCACCAAGAAGTCAGGTCGGTTCGTATTCATATACACCGACAGTCTCATCCTTAGTGTTCACCTATTTGCCTTTTGGACTTCGGTCCGAACGCACATCCTTAGTCGGTTTCTACTCCATCGGCCATCGGTTAGACCACAAATATGTTACTCCAATCTCTCGATGAACCAGTAGATAACTCCACTAATGCGACTTCAAAACTGGTCAACTCCATCAGCTCATCGGGATAGCCTTCAACCGGTAGACCCGATCTCCCGATGATACCCGATCGCCGAAGGCGACTCCATCAGGTCATCGGCCAAATAGATGAAATGTTACCCCGATCTCCGATAACCAAGAGGAGATCTCATCAGCGCATCAGAACTAACATTGAGATGTTACCCTGATCTTCGATAACAGGAAGATGACCTTATCGGCCCATCGGAACCAATGCTAAATGTTATCCCAATAACCTAAGGTAGCCTCATCGGGTCATTGGCTCATGCCCAAAACTGCTATCCCGATAAGCGAAGCACTCTAAGACAAAAGAGGGCGGACTCATCGGGACCTCGGTGTAGCCTTCATCTAATCGACCCGATCATCGATATCAGCCCGATCATCGAAGGTGACTTCATCGAGTATCGGCGTAGCACCAAACTGGAACCTCTGATAGCCGATGACAACCCCAACCGCCTAAGCTAGATCCATCGGGTATCGGCATAAATTCAAACATGAACCTCCGATAGCCGAAGACAACCCGGATAGAGAGGAAGACATCGGCCTAAGTCACACCGATCAGAAAGTGTTCAACAACCAAGAAGGTAACACTCTGCTGCTCCATCAGTGTAGGCTACTCTGATCAACCCAAACATGTCAAGTGAATTAGAGGCACAGTTCCAACAAACTCCCACTTGACGAGGAATTCATTGGACTGATTACCATTGCAGACGTTACTGAGGAACATGGTTATCAAGACCCATACAATTAGAACACCATCTTCCACCATGTCACGAACAAAGTGATGCTGAACATCAACATGCTTCGATTTGGCATGGAAAGTAAGATTCTTTGCCAAACATATAGCACCCTCACTGCCACTCCAAATTCCAACCGGCCCTGCATCAAAACCAATATCTAGACTCAAACACCTAAGCCAGATAGCTTCTTTTAAAGCATGTGTGGCCACCATGTATTTTGCCTCTATAGTGGATAAAACGACTACAGCTTGTCGCTTGCTCATCCAACTAATTGCTCCAACATTCAGGATAAAAACATATCCACTAGTGGATCTCCTACTATCAATATCCCCTGCCCAATCAGAATCCGTATGACCACAAACACTAAGAGTTCTCTTTGAATCCTTCAGATTACCATGATAACATAATGCAAAGTTTGAAGTACCCTTCAGATATCTAAACACTCTCTTTACAACATCCTAGTGCAGTCTCCCTGGATTCGACATAAACCTGCTAAGTACTCCCATTGGTTGGGCAATGTCTAGTCTTTTACAGACCATAACATACATCAAACTGCCTATAGCACTTTCATAAGGTACACTTTTCATGTCTTCAATCTCTCTTGGAGATTTCAGACTGTCAAGCACAAACAACTTAGTTCCTTGCAAGATGGGAACAACCTATGATTTACAGTCAGACATATGAAATCTGTCAAGAACACTGCTTATATACTTTCTCTGGTTGAGCCAAAGTTTCCTCTTAGATCTATCTCTTTTGATCTCCATTCCCATAATGTAATTTGTTGCTCCTAAGTCCTTCATTTCAAATTTCATAGAAAGCTGAGATTTTAAATCTGAGATTATACCTTTGGTATTTCCTATGAACAACATGTCATCTACATACAAAGCTATGATAAGTATCCTATCACCTTTAGTTTTGTAGTAAACACAATGATCATCTTTTGATCTCACAAAACCCAAGGATAAAACAAATGCATCATACTTTTGATACCACATTCTGGGAGACTGTTTCAAACCATACAAAGACTTCTTGAGTTTGCATACCAAATGTTCTTTACCTTCTGCCACAAAGTGCTCAAGCTAAGACATATAAATCTCTTCTTCAAGATCACTATGAAGAAATGTTGTCTTCACATCCATCTGCTCAATCTCCCAATCATATGATGTTGCAAGTGACAAAAGAAATCTAATAGATGTCAGCTTAGCTACAAGAGAGAAGATTTCCCCATAGTCAATACCTTCCTTTTGAGAATACCCCTTTGCAACCAATCTTGCTTTGTACTTGTCAATGTTGCCATTTGGACCATACATCTTTTTGAACACCCACTTGCAGCCTACAGGATTTATGCCTTTAGGCAATGGCGCCAAATCCCAAGTTCCATTTTTATCCAATGATGACATTTCATCATTCATGGCTTCCAACTAGGAATCTGAATCAAGCATTTCAATTGCTTCTTTGACAGTCCTAGGCTCATCAGTATCTACAAGTAAAGCATAAGCACAATTAACATTCAACATAGAGTGACTGTACTTATTTTATGTATACCTATTTGGTTGTCGCCTCTCTCAAGTAGATCTTCTCAACTCTGGTGTTGAGGATTCTTGAGGTTCAACATGAGGCTCATTATCATGTTCTTCTTCAAAACTACTTGAACTGCTTGAACTCTCCTCATCTTCAGGTATCTCTGGAGATTCTTCGTTGGCTAGAGGAATTTCAACCTCAGCTTCTCCTTTCTTTTCTACATTATGATCTAGTGACATAGGTTTCAGCTCATGAAATATCACACTTCTGTTGTACATAACCCTACCAGTCACTGGATCCCAAAGTTTGTATCCTTTCACACCAACTCGATAGCCAATGAAGATACATTGTACAACTTTGTTATCCAACTTAGATCTATTAACATCAGGCACATGAGAATATGCCTCTGCACCAAAAACATGAAGGTGCCTTAAAGAAGGTTTCTTACTAGACCATGCTTCTATGGGTGTTTTGTCAACCAATGCTGAAGTAGGAAAATGATTCAGCAGGTAATATGTTGTAGCAACTGCTTCAGCCTAGAATTTTTGTTCCAGACCAGCTCCGCTCAACATGCTTCTTTCTTTCTCCATTAGAGACTGATTAAGCCTTTCAACAACTCCATTTTGTTGTGGAGTGTAAGGTACAGTCTTATGTCTCTTAATTCCATGATCAATGCAATACTTGTTGAAATCTGCACTACAGTATTCACCACTATTGTCTGTTCTTAAACATTTAATCTTTCTCCCAGTCTGATTTTCAACAAGGTTTTTAAACTCCTTAAACCGATTGAGCACTTCTGACTTACTTTTAAGAAAGTACACAAATGCCCTTCTTGAATAATCATCTACAAAAGATGCATAGTATTTAGACTTAGACAAAGAAGATACATCCACTGGACCAAACACATCAGAGTGAACATAATCCAAAATGTCAAAAGACTTATGAGAACTAGAATAAAACTGAACACGGTAATGTTTCCATATATGTAGTGTTCGCAGAAATCGAACTCAAAACTACAATCTTCCAGACCTTCAACCAGATTCTTATTCTTCAAGGTTTTTAAACATTTTTCACCTATTATGCCAGAGCATTATTTTCTCAATAGGAAGTTTATCTTCCAATGAATTAGCATTATGCGTCATTACAGTTGTCTTAACTAAATTTTCAGAGGTTATATTAGAACACATAGGTTCAGCATTTAACTTATACAGTGTACTAATGCGATCACCATTTGCCAATACAATATAACCCCTAGTCATCTTCCAACCACTAGATACAAATGTAACTTGTACTCCAACATCATTAAGTTTACTTACAGAGAGAATGTTTCTTGCCAGACCTGGTATATGAAGAACTCCATTGATCCCCTTCACTCTACCATCTGGGAACTAAATTTTAATTCTATCTCTCCCTACAATCTCCAAAGTAGAATCACTAGCCAAGTATACCTTTCCACTAGCATACGGTTCATACTTTGAGAACCACTCCTTGTGGGAGGTCATGTGGAAAGATTAAAAAATTCAAACACTTTATGTATGATTAGGTATAAAAGGAAGCCTACCCTGTCATTTGAAGGGGTCTACCTAAAATTCAAGTGATCTCTTAATAATAAAATCAATTAAATTCCAAGTGAACAAGCAATCAAGCATTCATCAAGCATTGAAGGAGAATTCAAGTTAAAGCACAACATTCATGATCAACATTCTGCATGACATCCTAAAACCTTGTGTGAGGATTCAAGAAAGATTCATCAAGGTATCATGTTCAATTTTAAGCATTTTTAGATTATATCTATCCTTTCCCTCAAAAGGAAAACATTATACTTCAAGGTTAATTCACAACCCGAGGTTTGACCTAGGAAAGCCCCCATCAACAAACCTATTTTTCATCATTTTGTGTGTAGGAAATTGATTCAAGAGTTAAATGTGAAGAATTTGGCAAAGTAAATGATGACAATCAAACTCAAATTTTGATGGCATGTATGAAAAGCATAAGAGTAGGCCATTTCACACCTCCTAGTCCCAAGAATTTTTGACAACCTTTTGATAGTAGATTCTGTGTACCATCCTAATCCAAAAAGCATTCATTTTGTCTACAATCGATAGTCATTGTTAAATCAGTTTAAAGTGTATTCATTTAGGGACCTTTCATAAAATATTCTCAACTTACATATCATAAAAGGATCTTAAAATATTCATTGTTTATAATTATAAGAATTTGGTTATTCCGTACACCTTCCTTTACTATTTTAAAAATATCATCGACCAAAATATTGTGCAGCAGTAGTATGGAGTGCATTTCATCTATTTTATGCCCAAAGATTTCATCATACCACTTTCTTTTCAAAGGCAACTGATCAATTGCATTGTTTGGGTAATGCATTCCAAATAGATACTGTTGCATACCATTTATCTGTCTTGCAAGCCTTTTATCCTGATGACATTAAATTAAAGTTCTTTCTCTATTTTCTGGTGATCTCTAGAGCAGAGGTTGCTTTGCATCGACCTTAAATACATTTAACTTGTGTTGTATCTATGGAAATATGTATCCTAGGTCGATGCAATGCAACCTCTGCTCCACCAATACCAGATAGAAGAGAAAGTACTTTAATTTAATGTCATCAAGATAAAATGCTTTCAAGACATATATTAGGTATAAAAGGAAGCCTACCCTGTCATTTGAAGGGGTCTACCTGAAATTCAAGTGATCTCTTAATTATAAAATCAATTCAATTCCAAGTGAACAAGCAATCAAGCATACATCAAGCGTTGAAGGAGAATTCAATTTAAAGCACAACATTCATGATCAACAGTTTGCATGATATCCCAAACCCTTGTGTGAGGATTCAAGAAAGATTCATCAAGGTATCATGTTCAATTTTAAGCATTTTTAGATTAGATCTATCCTTTCCCTCAATGGGAAAACATTATACTTCAAGGTTAATTCACAACCCAA
The DNA here is from genome assembly GCF_030272615.1 of Cryptomeria japonica. Lineage (NCBI taxonomy): Eukaryota > Viridiplantae > Streptophyta > Pinopsida > Cupressales > Cupressaceae > Cryptomeria > Cryptomeria japonica. The sequence continues at coordinate 239,916,913 of NC_081415.1, forward strand.
GGTTTGACCTAGGAAAGCCCCCATCAAAAAACCTATTTTTCGTCATTTCGTGTGTAGGAAATTGATTCAGGAGTTACATATGAAGAATTTGGCAAAGTAAATGATTATAATCAAACTCAAATTTTGATGGCATGCATGAAAAGCATAAGACTAGGCCATTTCACACCTCCTAGTCCCAAGAATTTTTGACAACCTTTTGATAGTAGATTTTGTGTACCATCCTAATCCAAAAAGCATTCATTTTGTCTACAATCGATAGTCATTGTTAAATCAGTTTAAAGTGTATTCATTTAGGGACCTTTCATAAAATATTCTCAACTTACACATCATAAAAGAATCTTAAAATATTCATTGTTTATAATGATAAGAATTTGGTTGTTCCATACACCTTCCTTTACTATTTTAAAAATATCATCAACCAAAATATTCTGTAGCAGTAGTATGGAGTGCATTTCACCTATTTTATGCCCAAAGATTTCATCATACCACTTTCTTTTCAAAGGTGAATGATCGATTGCGTTGTTTGGGTAATGCATTCCAAATAGATACAGTTGCATACCATTTGTCTGTCTTGAAAGCCTTTTATCTTGATGGCATTAAATTAAAGTTCTTTCTCTATTTTCTGGTGATCTCTGGAGCAGAGGTTGCTTTGCATCGACCTGGGATACATTTAACTTGTGTTGTATATGTGAAAATATGTATCCTAGGTTGATGCAATGCAACCTCTACTCCACCAATGCCAGATAGAAGAGAAAGTACTTTAATTTAATGTCATCGAGATAAAATGCTTTCAAGACATATATTAGGTATAAAAAGGAAGCCTACCCTGTCATTTGAAGGGATCTACCTACAATTCAAATGATCTCTTAATTATAAAATCAATTCAATTCCAAGTGAACAAGCAATCAAGCACTCATCAAGCATTTAAGGACAATTCAAGTTAAAGCACAACATTCATGATCAATAGTCTGCATGACATCCTAAAACCTTGTGGGAGGATTCAAGAAAGATTCATCAAGGTATCATGTTCAATTTTAAGCATTTTTAGATTATATCTATCCTTTCCCTCAAAAGGAAAACATTATACTTCAAGGTTAATTCACAACCCGAGGTTTGACCTAGGAAAGCCCCCATCAACAAACCTATTTTTTGTCATTTTGTGTGTAGGAAATTGATTCAGGAGTTACATGTGAAGAATTTGGCAAAGTAAATGATGACAGTCAAACTCAAATTTTGATGGCATGCATGAAAAGCATAAGAGTGGGCTATTTCACACCTCCTAGTCCCAAGAATTTTTGACAACCTTTTGATAGTAGATTTTGTGTACCATCCTAATCCAAAAATCATTCATTTTGTCTACATCCGACGGGTGGAGGATTTGGTCAATCCACACCTCCTAGTCCCAACAATTCTACTTGAACACTCTGTCACGGGAGAAGAGATATGACTTCTAGGTCTACTAAGGAGATGCTTACTATTAGTCATATGATAAGAGAAAAGAGAAGAAATGTGAATACTACTAGCTTACAAGTTGTGTAATGTTGGGTGATTCATGTTACATCATGGATTTCATTGGCTTGCAAGTTGTGTTGTGTTATGTTACATTTGTTCGCAAGGCAATCCAAAAACTCTACTACAAAATGGTTGTTGTAGTGACACAAAACACAAACAACAATAATAACCAACACTTGCAAAGGTGTAAACAAAAACAATGGTCACACTAGCATTAATCCATGCTATTCCAAGTAACGAATCTCAAAAAACTAATAACCATGCCCTAGGGGGTTCTATGCACCACAACACTTCTAGTTTGAGGATATAACATAAATGAATTAACATGAGAAAAAAGGAGAGCTCATATGCCTCCCCTTAAGATGTCAATATACCTCTAGGTTGATATCTTAAGGTAGATAGCGATCAAGGATAAGCACCATCAACATGAAGAAGATACCCTTAATAAACATACATGCATTCCAAGCTAGGAAGAAAGATCCTTGTACATGCATCATTGCTATAAGAAAGGAAGAGATAGTTGTGAAAGAAATATTATGGAAACATTACATAATTTAAATGAAGGCAACCAAAAGAATGCAAAGAGATAAAAAAAACTCTATAGAGCAACTATTTTACATACCTCAAATACAAAATTGTAGGGTGGAACAATAGAAAATGGCAAATCAAGGAAAGAATGAAAGATCCACACCAAATTCTTATAGAATGCAATCCAGTTGAAGGATTTTCATTCAACACAAGATAGTGAATAGGTCATTATGATGATTTATTTGAAGGTTCATAAGTTAAAGGTGGTCACTAACATATAAAGAGTGAATAAATTGAAGATCTAGATGAATTGCTAGTGTAGAATGAGGATGTATGATGTTAACAATAGCAAAATGATATTATGATGGTGGTGAAACTAAAAAAAGTTTTAATCATATTTTTATTGAGCATGAAAGAAACCACCTTGAGCTCATGAATGATAGGCATCATGTTTTAGAGTATCAACCCTTGTTGAACAAGGGTGTCAAATTTTTTAGGCTCGATCATTGCAAGGAGACATTTTGTGTATATGAAGTGGTTTCAATTAGCCATTTTGTCTATAAGTAGAGAGGAGAGGTCGATGTCTTTGTTTATTTGCCTACAAAACAACGAAAGAGGTCCTAATCAAGGAACACACACGTCCAAGCAAGGAGATAATTTTGATTCAGGACAATTCTATGCGAGAAAGGATATCAAGTTATAAAAGATAAAAATCAACAAAGGTAAAGTGGATCTTTAAAAAAGAGGAACAATTGACAACTATTATTCTTGCTCCATAATGTAGAGACAAGAAGAAGTAGGCTATTACGTTGCCTCCCAAGTATGATTGCACATGAAATCATAGTACCATGAATGACAATGAGCCCCTATAGGTAATTAAGCTACCAATGTCATATAGCAAGATAAAAACATAATAGGTTATAAATATCATTTAGAAGGGATATGATGAGTGTATAACTCATTGTCACCTATTATTTAAATGTTACTAGAACTACAATAAGTTGTTGAATTTTAATCTCTAAATCATGACATTCATTAGTGGAATAGTTGATGATGCTTGAAAAAAGGATTGTCCTAATTTTGTTTATGGTTTTTTCTTCAATTTTTCAAGGGGAGAGTAATAAAGTTGGCTTTAAGAAACTCATACAAAATTATCTCTTGTTGTGATTAAAATTTGTTGGAAAAGTCATAGATATATTAGACAATGGGGGAGGGGATGTCAACAAAGGAGAAGGATAGAAACCTAAATCTTCTTCAGAAAAATGTAATGTATATTTCTCATGAACCTCCACACTTCATTGCACACATCCTAAATCATGTCCATTGCATCCATGTGTATAATTAAATGTGGTATTTAAATCATGTCTAGAGGAGTGTGTTAATTCATATTTTCAAAGTTTAAAGATCCTCAACCATTGTCAAGACATGTGCTGGAAGAAGAGGTTGGAATAGATTTAGAAGAAGCTTGAATAATTGACACATACAACTCCCTTGAGACTTCATATTTGGATAGAGGGACCTTATATCAAATTAAGGAAGGCATGAGAGTGATATATGTATTAGTGTAATTATTATACTTTTTGAATATTTATCATTAGTATAATATTGGAAATAGTATCTTATATTAATTAGGGAGTCGTAATTAGGATATTATTTTCCCATTTTTAGTTGTTGATCTCATTATTTAAGACACAAATGATTTTCATCATTTCTTTTCTTTATGTGGAATATATATCTAATGTAATTATTTTATTTTTTAATAAGAAAATAAATTTATTGTAGTAATCATGTGGTTTTTTAATTTTATCTCTTGTCTAAGAGAAAGTATTGAAGATCATAACTCTAACATGGCTTTATTTTGGATGAGTAACAAAATTCCTCTATTATTTATCCTATGATAGATGTTCATACCTTGTTCAAAAACTTCCAATTTCTATGAGGTAGTCTGTCAAACAGCCGGTATGTCATTTCAAAGCTCCCATTTTCGCATATGCTGGGGGATGTTGATAGAGCTTTACACCTACACCCATGCCAACGAAAAATCAGAAACATCACTATCTGCAGGTGCAAAATAGATGGGTGACCGATGAATGAATTAAAGAAGGGGAATGAAGCCTAAAGGTCTTTACTTGAACACAATGATCGCTGGGATTGCACAAAATATACCTTTTAAAATGCTTTAGAAACTTTCAATACTGTGAAGACATGAATAAGGAACTCAAATTACTAAAATTCCTCACAAAAATGACATCTCATGCAATGCCACGATATGCAAAAAATAGATTTGTTGAAAATCTTTTTGAAACCTTAAGGCAAATGCACATGGTAGGTGTACAAACAAAATCCACAACCATTGTCAACACCCTCTTCGTACACATCCGAGATTGGAACCTTGGAATAGGGTTTGGGCATCAATTGAAACACTAAGGGAGATTTTCAGATGTTGTAGTTGCTGGAGCACTGGTCGCCATACAAAGGCCCAGACGAAAGTCAAAAGACCTTTATCTCACCCTACTATTCTAAGGCGATTGGACATGTAGGTTCTATTTGTAGCATTCTGGGTCCGCCATCCAAGATCAATCAAGAGGAAGAGCTTTGCCAAGCATCTCTAGGAGCAACCCTGGTATAGCAAGACTCGAATTTGTGACTTCATATAGGCATTTGTTGTTCTCTCATATATAATATCTAAGGTACACCGCGATCATAATGATGCAGGGCTCTTGTTTTGGAACCACTCCACTTCATGATGTCTACTATTCTATGAGGGTTTGTTTCCATTGGGAGCGGGATTGGTTTCTAACGAACAAGCAAGACGACTTCTTAGCTTTGCTAGATACGCGCTTCTTTCTTTTATGGAACTTTGGAATGAATCAAAGGCATTTTTTTTGTTCTCGTCCGCCTTTGCACGGATGCAGTTTGGTAAGACGGGGAGATCATGATAGAGCAGCCAAATCACGATAGAGTTCTGGTCAACGTCATCATGTTGGTCCCCTACTATTCTAAAGGGATGAGATTCTATAGGCACTCGACTGTTTCCTATAGTTTCCCACCCACTGCCATACCATGCCCCTCCAACCAAATGCCCTCGTAGATATGTCTGCAAAATATGGGAGCATAAAACAAAACATATGAAATGTTTTTTGAAAAAAAACAAACCCCAAAAAGGATGTCGATTCATACCCGGGAGCATGCACTATTCCCTTTTCGCACATTATCCCTTTTCCGTCGGGCCTTCAATCTACGGAAAAATCCATATCCAATTCTCGGGCGGGGGAAGAAGAGATTTGCCTTGCTCGGGATCACCATTCATTTCTAGCAGGACTTGAGCAGAACGAATTCTATAGATATGATCTCTATTCCTCAGAAAAACCGGTGGCATTACGACACAACCTCTCCTCTATTGCTGGGGTTTGACAGAGGTGGAACTCTGGGCAAGAGTACGCTGTTGGGGCGACAACGTGAGAATGGGAAGAGGCCGCGAAAATGATTTGAAATGTCTTGGTCTTTTTTCTTTTTTTTTAAGTAATGTCCGCTGTCGTCAAAATTTTGACGAACACAGGCATTTTTTGTAAAAAAGCACAAATGTCATTGGCAATTCCTTCTTTGTCGAAAACATATATTGAATTATCGTCAGAATTCTGACGAATGCGGGCAATTTTTCAAAAAAAAATCAAATTTGTTCACAATATATCTTCTCCGTCGGAAACCTCCATCGGAATTTTAGGCCAAATATATTAGTGAAAAAGGAAAAGTGTTATCTAGGAGAATTTGGCCAAGATTTCTTCAAATAAATGGGCTTCTGCAAATATAGGTATGGCTAGGCAAGAGAGAGTTTAAGATGTCTACAAGTTGATTAAAAAAAATTGATAAGTAGGAGGTACTTTCCACAAGTCAAACTATGATATTACTATCAGAGTTCAACTGTGTAGCTTTTGAGTCAAACTCATTGACCCATGTTTCATGAGTAGTGGTTCACAAGAACCCATTTCTCATGAGAATGAATGGTCCACTTAGCACTCATTGCATCTAGGTGATAAAATTTATCACAATAATGTAAAATTTTATACTAGGTGCAAAGTAGCTTAGAAAAATCAATGAATTAATTGAATTTTCAAAAAAAAAATTGGTAATACCAAAGTCTACTATATATGAAATCATATCATCTTGTCACAACACATTATTTAGTCTTAGATCATAATTAATAACTTGCACAAAACAAAAATAATGTAGATATTCAATACCTTATGCTATCTCCTTTCCTATTCTTAAAGGAATAACCAAACTTGATTTACATTCTCTAAATATTTAAATATTCTACATGCAAATAAATTTATTATGAGACTCAAGATATAACATGTAACATTATTTTTGGCATGATTTCTTATGCAATGCAGCAAATGAAGTGCCCATGAGATGGAAAATCCTCTACATCTCACTATAGTAGAAACAAGAATCAAGAGATATCATAAATGATTTATTACATGTTATGCCATATTTATCTAAGTTTTTATTTTTTTCAATTTTATTGTTGAAAACTTGATATCCTCTCTAATTATAATTTTGATGGTTAGAAGAGATATATTTGACTAAATTAGGTTTTTCCCATCGATACTCTAAATGATAAAATAAGAAAATAATTCTATATTATTTTATTTGTTTTATCCATAACTAATACATTGCAAGTGCTTAGGACAAGGGAAGGAAGGTTAGCTAATAATAGAACATATGTTTTCATAAATAAAATAAAATTAAAAGTAATTCTAAAAGTTAGATTTTTGTTCTAATAAAAAAAATTAAAAATTTATTTTTTAATAAATTGATTCCCAAATTACATTACTATTTGATTTTGTTTAATCATAGCATTTTTTAAAATGTCTTTATCACATTATACAAGATTAACAAAAAATAAAAAATAAAAAAATTCCAACATCTCTTTTTAACCATAAATTAAGTTACAAATTTTAAAAGATCATCATATGTAATAGTGAAATTATTAAATGAAAATTTGAAGCCATGATCCTGTATGTAAAGCCACAAATTAATATCTTAATTGCTAAAACTTCTTTGATTGCTAAAACTGAAAATTAAAAATCCTTAAAATCCTCCATTGAAAAAATAAAAAATCTTGATCTTTCTCATGACTCGCTTGAGCATACAAATCCCTTAAAAAAAAGAGCTTGGTGGGAGGAATAGATCAAGTTATTCGGTGCAGTACCACACATCGCTGCTTAATCTTTAACAAATATTCTACTTATCAAAGAAAATGCTTCAGTGGCATGAGATTTGTGTTCTAAAGAGCTTTTTGGATTTAAATCCAAAGTGAAGATTCAGTTTTATTTTTTAGGTTTTTTTAAGATTTAAACAGATGGAAGCTCTTGGGACTGAATCAGAGCAGCCCTGAAATTTCTACTTAAAATAAAACATTTAAAATAAAACCAGCATTTAACTGATAAAACGCGCATGGTCTATGTTCTCTTGCTTAATAGTTGATTTCGGTTCTGGAAAAGGCGGAGAAGTAACATCCCAAACATTGAAATAAGATAACATTAAGCCTCAAATATTAGAAATTAACAGACACCATTGTTCATAACAGTAGCACAATAGCTCAAAAAGGTTTAAAAGAGAACAGTGACACAGAGTTTTGGCAGAATATAAGACTGGAATTGATGACAGTAAAACAAGTAGAATCATCACACCATCCCAAATACTGAAATACAGAACCAAAGGCTGCAACACAACCAAAGGCTGCAACACAACCAAATGCAGTACACCTAAAGATGGAGATTCATGATGAGTGCAGAGATGCCTAAAACTGGAAGTCATAATTTGTACTCCTATTAGCAGTAGCTTCAACATTCTTCCTCCCATAGAAAGAAACAATAATTAACCACTGTTATTAAGTTGGGTGAAGGGCTAATATGTAGATGTAGACCAATTTCCAGAGCTCTCTTCATTAGTATTTCTTGATTATGGGTACTCTCAAGAAAAGGTGAGATATCTATGGGCAAATGAAAAGCTCTAGGAGTGCCAAGAAATAAACTTGTTACTTTTTCTAATCTCTGGACAATCTCCATCATAGTTGGGCGTTGGTGTGGATCCTCCCTTGTACAAATCAACCCTATTTGGATGACTTCAGTAAGGCATGCCAATACCATTTCTTTATTTGACTCCTCAACATCTATGAGTAGTTGGTTGTCCACCACTTCTGTGATCTTATTTGGAAAATGCATGCTTGCCCATTTTGGTAGATTAATACCTTCTACAAACATGTTATCTGTTGGCCTCCTCCTTGTCAACAATTCTAAAATTATAATTCCATAACTATACACATCTCCTTCTGTTGAAATCTTTCCACCCATTCCATACTCTACAATACAATATAATAATCAGTGGTTCTCAAGCTATATGAAATAATAATTAAAATTAAAAAACAATCAATGACAATTTATATCTCAATAATACAAAAATTTATACCTGGTGCAAAGTAGCCAATAGATCCCTTGAGTACACTTGCAAAAGTCACTGAATCTATTGAATTCTCAAAAAAAAGTCTTGCAATGCCAAAGTCTGCTATATATGGAGTCATATCATCGCCTAACAACACATTATTAGGTTTTAGGTCACAATGAATGACTTGCACAAAGCAATAATGGTGTAGATATTCCATTCCTTGTGCTATTTCCTTTGTTATTTTTAATCGGTCAACCAAACTTAATTTGATTTCATCTTCTCCCTCAGGATATAGCCACTTCTCCAAACTTCCATTTGACATGAATGGAAGAACCAATGCTTTAAAATCAGGGTTACAATAAGCTGAAATGATTTTGATCACATTGCGATGCCTAACTCTTTTTAACACATTGCATTCTCTTTGAAAACTTTGGACATCATTTTCATCTTGGAAATTGAAAATTTTAACAGCAATATGTGTACTATTGTTGAGAACCCCTCTATAAACAGATCCAAAACTACCAACCCCTAGCTGATTAGTTTGGCTAAACCCACCAGTTGCATCTGCAAGTTCTTCATATGAAATTTTTTTAGGCCCAGTGTTGAAGTCAAGGGTATTTTGATAACTATGTCTCCTTCTATAGAAAATAAAAAATAGTATAGAAGACATAATAAATATTGCAATGCCAACCATAATTGGCACTATCACCTTTTTGGAGGTTGAGAATTGTTCGTGCTTGAAATCCATGCATGGTGGAAGATTAATCCACTTTCCACAAAGGCCAACATTTCCTGAAACTGCTGATTCATCAATCATTGCAAAAGCCCCTCCCTTTGGAACCTCTCCTATTAATTTGTTTGAAGAGAGATTAATATGATGAAGCATTTTCATTTCTTGGAAAGTCACTGGGATTGCACCAGACAAATTATTTCTAGAGAGATCAATTACTTCAAGATTTTTTAGATTTGTGAGTGATGTTGGTATTGAACTGTAAAATGAATTCCATGAAAGATTCAAATATTGCAAGTTTGTGCAACTTGACAATGCAGCTGGAATTTCACCTGAAAAGTTGTTGAGAGACACGTCTATAGCTTGAACCATTGCCATTTTATTCATTATTAAAATAGAACCTTGTAATAAATTGCTGGAAACATTGAAATAGAATTGGAGATTCACAAGACTTGCCCATTCAAGAGGTATGGTTCCTTGTAGTCTGTTGTAAGATAAGTCCACCTTTTCCAAATTGACACATCTCCCTAAACTAGCTGGCAGGGTCCCTGAAAGTTGATTGTGATGAAGAATAAAATCCCTTAATTGTGAAAGATTGCCAAGAGCATCTGGAATTTCACCTGAAATCATGTTTTCACTCAATGATACCAATCCAAGCCTTTTTGCATGACCTAAACTTGCTGGTATTCCTCCACATAACTTATTTTTGTCCAAATACAATCTTTCAAGATTCAGAAGTTGGCCGAGAGTGGATGGAATAGTCCCATTGAAATGATTATTGGATAAGTCTAAGAGTGCCAAATTTGTAAGATTTTCAATGCCACTTGGTATGTTTCCCCCAATTTCATTGTGATTCAAATTCATGGAATATAGTTTGCTTGATAGTTGGTTAACAGAAGAAGGCAAAATCCCAATGAGATAATTAAAAGACAAATCTAGAACTTGTAAAGAGGAGCAATTAGTCATGGATGTTAGAAAAGACAACTCATTGTTTTTGCTCGTGAGATTATTTCCCGCTATCGAAATCAATTGAAGTTGGAACAATTTTCCAAACTCCAATTTCAGTAAGCCATTTAGTTTGTTGTCATCTAAATCAATTCCTTGAAGTTGAGTACAATTGGAGAGGGAAGTTGGGATTTCTCCAGTGAGCTGGTTTTTCCATAAAAGCAATACTTGTAACTCCGATAGTTTGCCAAATTCATAGGGGATGGGACCAATTAATTGATTAGCATATAACCTCAAAACTTGGAGGTGAGTGCAATTGGAAAGGGTAGTGGGGATCACTCCTAACAAGTTGTTTCACCAAGCCAAAGTTCTTTGAGTTGAGTAAGCATACCTAATTCAATAGGAATTGATCCTGATAAGTAGTTTTCACCAAAATACAGCTCTGTGAGTTGAGTAAGCATACTTAATTCAACAGGAATTTGACCTGATAGTTTGTTTCCACCAAGACTAAGTAATGTGAGTTGAGTAAGCATACTTAATTCAACAGGAATTTGACCTGATAGTTTGTTTCCAGCAAGACTAAGTTCTCTGATTTGAACAAGCATAGCCAATTCAACAGGAATGCCACCATGAAGTCTATTATTCAATAAATACAATTCAGTTAAAGAAGACAGGTTTCCTAAGGATGGTGGTGGCATTTTACCTGTTAGTTGATTGTCTCCTAAATAAAGTGTTTCTAAATGTGAAAGGAGGCCCAGCTCAGATGGAATGTTCCCATTCAGATTGTTGTAGGATAGACTGAGACGTTGTAAAGAACGACAGTCAGCCAAAGTAGAGGGAATGAAGCCTTCTAATTCATTTTTAGACAATCTAAGTATTTGAAGACGAAAAAGCCTTGCCAACTGAGTTGGAATTTGGCCATACAAGCTATTATTCGCAAGAGAAAGTACTCTAAGAAAAGAGAGATTGCCAAGGAAAGGAGAGATGGTGCCCACTAAAGACATACCTGTGAGATTCAAGGAAACCACACGTTGATGACGAGAAGAGCAAACAACACCAGTCCAATTGCAAAAAGAAGAATTGGAAGACCAATCATGTAAAATATTGTGAGAGTCAAGAGAGAGAGAAGTCTTAAAAGCCAAAAGAGCATCTTCATCAGAATGGGAAGAAGGAGAAGAATGTGAGACAGGAAATGCAAATAGAAAGAGGAGTAGGAGACAAACCATCTTCATCTTCATCTGTATTTGGGTCTTGGTGGAAGGAATACGAGTTTGGTCTTGTCCACACACTCTCTTATAAACTGTGAAACCGTGCAATGATAACAAGTGGCGGGTCTCCCTCTCCAACACGTTCTTTGAAAATTGAAACTACAATTTTTGTTTAGTTAAAATAAAAATAATTTGTAAAATATATATTTATTTTTATTATTATTAATTTGTTTATCAATTTTTCAAATTGTTGTATATTAAAAATTAAGAAACGTACATTCAAGATATTTTCATTTTATTAAAAATAATTTATAAAAATGTTTAAATTTCAAAGAAAAATATTAATTGTTATGAATTTGGGATTTTAAGTCATTTATTACTTTATTTTTACATATTTTGTTAATTTTAAAATTTATTTATAACAAATTATTTCTATTATTAAAGAATTTAATTTTTTTATAATAATTATGTCCAATGCATATTACATTCACATATAAATGCTAAAAAAAATATTTTGTTATTATTTTTTAAAATTTAATAGCATTTTTGTTACAACGTTAGTACATTGACATTCTTAATGAATATATATGAAAAAAAAAAATTCTACATTGTTTTTAATATATTAAATAATATAATAATAGATTAATATAATATTATTAAAAATTATGAGAGAGCACAAGTGTCTAGTCTTAATAGATTTTTTAACTATTTTTATCAAGAGTTTAATATAAATATAAAAAAATAATAAAATGAATAAAAAATAAAAAATATAATGATATTGATAATATAATTATAATAATGCAATAGAAATAAAAACAATATAATACTATATATTAATAATTTAGTGTAAGTATTAAAATATAAAAATATAATATAAAGAATGTATTAAAAATTACTATAATATAATCATATTTTGATAATAATTTAATATCAATTACAATATCATTATCTAATAACGAGTTAATATCAAATACAATATTTCTTTGATTTATTTAAAAATTCAATTTTAAAATAATTTTTTAAATAATTAATATTAATTAACAAAACTTGTCCTGCCACTTGAGAAATCAATTTTAGGCACATGAAAACTTTTGCAATGCATTTTGCTCACACAAATTTCTTTTCCCAGCGAGATCATAAAAAAAATACAAATCATAGTAAAGAATGCACCATTTTTTTTTATCATTTCTTTTACAGGCAAGGACATTACGACACGAGACATCATGCTCTCTATTGGGGTTTCTCCCAATAGTCTATCCGCTAGTGAAAAAAATTAAATTTTTTAATATATTTACAATAATAATTATATGGTTATTATTATTTATCAAAAATATATACTAATTATAACAATTACATTCAAGGTAATATTTATCAAAAATTATTTTTTAAAAATTATTATAATATTTGAAAAATGTCTTCACATCAGATCTCTATCTTATCTCTACCTTATTGTTGATAACAAATAGAAGAATAGATAGGGGTTGATCTATCTCATGAAGTTGGTAGGATTATGTTATAAAAAATATGGATTTTCTTTTTTATTGTTAAAATGCAATCTAAAGGAATTGCACCCTTAGTAGTCAAATGAGAAGTCTTAGCCTATCCTTCACCAAGTGAAGCCACAAATGAGAGACCTTATCCCTAAACAAAATCATCAATCTGTATGCTCCTCTTAACGGGATAGAGGATACGGAAAAGGGAAATAATAATAAAGGTGTTGCAAATATGAGTTTGTGTTGTCATTGATGTCAAACTTGTTGTCATTGATGTAAGTAAAGTAATTCTAGTATGAATAATTTATTTTTTCTCTTTCAATGTTATTTGTTCTTTCATTATCAAGGCTTTAGGTGCTACTTACATCATTTTAAATGAATGACCACATGATCTTAAATATAAATCTAGAGGTAGAAAGTAAAACTTATTATGCTTTGATTCAACATATAATCACTATTTGGAAAGGGTTAAATTGATTAAAGCTATAAGATTTCCACAATCCATGCTATAAATTTCTTGATGCTTCTGGATTAGATTGTGTGCAATTTTTTTATCATCAACGTTTTGAATCACACTCTATGATTCATATACTATTTGGTGCTTTTTCTTTTGTTATATTGTCTTTGTTTTGTATTCCTTACCTTAACCCTTGTGCTTTCTTTCTCTCTCTCCTCTCTCATATTTATATTTAGTCTAAATCTACAACTTGTCATCTTTCATCTCCTTTGACTTCTTCTCTCATCCTAATGATGAATTACGGAGTGTGATTAGAAACGTTGATGATAAAAAAAATTGCACACAATCTAATCCAGAAGCATCAAGAAATTTAAGGGTTGAATAGGACAAATTTTAATAAACCAAGTTACAACAAAAGTTTGAGTTATTTATAGAGAAAAAAATTAAAATCAAACTTTCCTTTTCATATGATCTTTAACATGTACTTATTTGTATATTTAAATTTTATTTTTATTTATATATTATATAAATCTATTGATTAAATAGTTACTAGTAATTTGGTTAATAAATCATCATATTTAATTTTTTTAATAGATATAAAACAAAATATTATTTATGTATTAAAAATAGATAAATTACTAAAATAAAATATTTATTTTATAAATGTTATGTATGGAAAAAACAGTTAGTGGGTAGTTCTCTATAATCATTCCTTTCCATCTGAATGTTCATAGTTTTTTGTTTTTTTTATGGAGGTCCAGACCTGCAAGCATGGCAACCCAGCAAGGGCATGAAGCACACAAGCTGCTAGCCTAGCAAGGGCCTTCACAAAGTATTTTTTTCCACCTGATACGAGGGCACAAGCCAATGGGTTGAACCTCTTTGGCTAAGAGCCAAGGACTAAGGGGTATCCATTCCACCAAATTCACTCGAGGCACAATCCCAGCCTCATCCCTTATGATTTTAGAGCCTTGCAATCATCAAGACTGGATCCTCGGTGGGCTCATTTGGAGCCATTCAACAATTCTAAAAGTAGAATTCCATAACTATATACATCTCCTTTTGTTGAAATCTTTCCACCCATTCCATACTCTACAATACAATATAATAATAAGTGGTTCTCAAGCTATGTGAAATAATTATTAAACTTAGAAAACAAACAATGAGAATTTATATCTCAATAATACACAATTTTATACCTGGTGCAAAGTAGACAATACATCTCTTGAGTACACTCATAGAATTCACTGAATTCATTGAATTCTCAAAAAAGAGTCTTGCAATTCCAAATTCTGCTATATATGGAGTCATATCATCACCTAACAACACATTATTAGGTTTTAGGTCACAATGAATCACTTGCACAAAGCAATAATGGTGTAGGTATTCCATCATATCATCACCTAACAACACATTATTAGGTTTTAGGTCACAATGAATGACTTGCACAAAGCAATAATGGTGTAGGTATTCCATTCCTTGTGCTATTTCCTTTGTTACTTTTAATTGGTCAACCAAACTTAATTTGGTTTCATCTTCTCCATCAAGATATAGCCACTTCTCCAAACTTTCATTTGACATGAATGAAAGAACCAATGCTTTAAAATCAGGGTTACAATAAGCTGAAATGATTTTGATCACATTGCGATGCCTAACTCTTTTTAAAGCATTGCATTCTCTTTGAAAACTCTGGACATCATTTTCATCTTGGAAATTGAAAACTTTAACAACAATGTGTGTACTATTGTTGATAACCCCTCTATAAACAGATCCAAAACTACCAACCCCTAGCTGATTAGTTTGGCTAAACCCACCTGTTGCATCTGCAAGTTCTTCATATGAAATTTTTTTAGGCCCAATGTTGAAGTCAAGGGTATTTTGATAAATATGTCTCCTTCTATAAAAATTAAAAAATAGTATAGAAGACATAATAAATATTGCAATGCCAACCATAATTGGCACTATCACCTTTTTGGAGGTTGAGAATTGTTTGTGCATGGAATCCAAGCATGGTGGAAAATTAATCCACTTTCCACAAAGGACAACATTTCCTAAAACTACAGATTCTTCAATCATTGCAAAAACCCCTCCGTTTGGAACCTCTCCTATTAATTTGTTTGAAGAGAGATTAATATGATGAATTCAAATGTTGCAAGTTCGTGCAACTTAACAATGCATATCTGGATTTTCACCTGAAAATTTGTTGAGAGACACATCTATATCTTGGACCATTTCCATTTTATTCATTATTAAAATAGAACCTTGTAATAAATTGCGAGAAACATTGAAATAAAATTGGAGATTTACAAGACTTTCCCATTCAGGGGGTATGTTTCTTTTTAGTTTGTTGTAAGATAAGTCCACCTTTTCTAAAGTGATACGTCTCCCTAAACCAGTTGTCACTTTCCCTGAAAGTTGATTGTGATGAAGAATAAGATCCCTCAATTGTGGAATATTGCCAAGAGCATCTGGAATTTAACCTGAAATCATGTTTTCACTCAATGATCCCAATCCAATCCTTTTTGCATAACCTAAACTTGCTGGTATTCCTCCACATATATTATTTTTGTTCAAATACAATCTTTCAAGATTCAAATTTTTGCCGAGAGTGGATGGAATAGTCCCATTGAAATGATTATCGAATAAGTCTAAGACTGCCAAATTTGTAAGATTTTCAATGCCACTTGGTATGTTTCCGTCAATTTTATTGTGATTCAAATTCATGGAATACAATTGGCTTAATAGTTGGCTAATAGAAGAAGGCAAAATCCCAATGAGATAATTAAAAGATAAATCTACAATTTGTGAGGAGCAATAAGTTAAGGCTGCTAGAAAAGACAACTCATTGTTTTTGCTCATGAGATTATTTCCCGCTATCGAAAATCGTTGAAGTTGGAACAATTTTCCAAACTCCAATTTCAGTAAGCCATTTAGTTGGTTGTTATCTAATCCAATTTGTTGAAGTTGAATACTATTGGAGAGGGAGGGTGGGATTTCTCCAGTGAGCTAGTTTTCCCATAAAAGCAATACTTATAACTCTGATAGTTTGCCAAATTCATAGGGAATGTGACCAATTAATTGATTATCATATAATATCAAAACTTGGAGATGAGTGAAATTGGAAAGGGTAGCGGGAGTAGCTCCCAACAAGTTCTTTTCACCAAGCCAAAGTTCTTTGAGTTTAGTAAGCATACCAAATTCACTAGGAATCAATCCCGAGAAGTAGTTTTGACTAAGAGAAATAATTTTGAGTTGAGTAAGCATACCTAATTCAATAGGAATTGATCCTAATAAGTTGTTTTCACCAAGAGAAAGTTTTGTGAGTTGAGTAAGCATACCAAATTCAACAAGAATTACTCCCGATAATTTTTTTTAACTAAGGTCAAGTAGGTTGAGTTGAGTAAGCATACTTAATGCAATAAGAATCAGACCTGATAAATCATTTTCATTAATAGTAAGTTCTCTCAGTTGAATAAGCATACCTAATTCACTAGGAAGTTTTCCTAACAAGTTGTTTGCATCAAGAAAAATTTATGTGAGTTGAGTAAGCATCCTGATATATTAGGAAAAGAAACAAGTTGGATGAGAATATTGAAAAGAGTTGGGTCAATATTTGCAGGGTTCCTCGAAAAGATAGAATTGTTGAAGATGTATGAAGACTTGTTATTGGATACTAGACTAGTCACTCTAGTGTTTCTTCCAATAGAAGAGACACTATACAAATTAGAGATGAAGATGGTACAAAAATTGCACATCCAAAACAGTTTATAGACACAACACAAAGCGAACTGTTTGAAGCATTCAAACAAGAATTTCCAGATGTCAAGATATGTCAAAGAATGTTTGAGAGATTATGACCATGTTTTGTGCGTATCAATAAGGTACGTGAAACTTGTTGTTGTCAAAATCATGTTGAATTTCAACTACATCTCCAGTCATATAAAAGGGCAACAACGGAAATTAATCCAAATGTACTCATCCCTACAAGTACAACACAGTTTTTGAAGTCTATTTTATGTGACAGATTAGAAGGTTCAGATGAATACAATGTACAATGCATAAAAACTACATGTGCTAACTATAGAGATTTGAAGAAATTTGTACAAATTGACAATGTTGATCTTTCAGTGCAAGTTCTATGTAAAAGATTTAAATATGAAAAATACCAGACAAAGTCAAGAGCTTAATCAAAATACATTGTGTTAAAAGAGAGTGAATTGCCTTACTAAGAGTTTGTTTGTAGATTTTAGAACATGATATATCCACATATCCTACACTGTCATGGTGTAAGATGGAAAGCAAAATAGTTTCGTATCTCAAAAAATTGCTTTCCTCTAGGTTGTATTCTTTCCATAGTAGACTTCTCTGAGAACTATATGTTCAGTCCTCACAGAGAGATTCAAAGTCAATACTACAGTTCTGAGCAGGTTGTAATTTGCGTACAATTTTTGTATAGACATGTAGAGTTTTATGTGGATGGTCTAAAATTTGATGAAGATGAACACATTATCATTAAGGAAGTTCATTTTTATATCAGTGATGATACATGTCATGACAGGAGTTATGTAGCACATTGTTTTGAGATTTTTTTTGAAAATATCATACATTGTCGGATAAGTGCTTCACAACATTGGATTTGGTCTGATGGATATGCTAGTAAGCATAATTAAGTTTTACTTGTCTTTTAATTATCTAGTATAATTAAGTTTTCTAAACTAATAAATATTATATTTGATTGTAACTTCACAGGATAATTTAAATCTGCAAAAGCATTCAATTGGTTGTCACAACAACATGCTAAACGTGATCTAAAGTTTTTGTGGAACTTTTTTTAGAGTGGACATGGAAAAGGAGAGCATGATGGACATACACACACATACACATGCACAAACATGGAAAAGGAGAGCATGATGGTCATACACATACATACACATGCACAAACATGTACATCTATGTATGCATGTGTGTATGTATATTTTTATGTATATTTGTATGTATGTGCACATGAATCCGGGTGTGGGTGTGGGTGTAGGAGTAGGTGTATTTGTCTATGTCTTTCTATGAGTAAGAGGATTTATTTTTTTATATGTATTGTATTGATTATATTTTTTTATGGTTTATATGTAGGTTAATAAGAAAATGACTTTTTTTTTAATTTAATAGGTAAATGTATATATTTTTAAAACATTTTTCTAATTTTTTCATTCTAATTTTTTTCAAAAAATTAATAAACTACAAAATTAAAAAATAATTATAATAAATAAAGTAATTTTTAAAATTATAAATATAAAATAAAATTAAAAAAGCAAAAAAATGAACCTACTTGGAAAAATGGGGGCTGGGAATAAACTCCTTTGGTAGCCTGGTCGAACTCTCAAAGCTCTTGAAGGTGCAAATGAGGGGGGTCGACCAAATTTTCAATTTGTAAAGTTGATAGTCCAACCAGACTCCTTCAGCCACAAAGGCACCAAACAGGGGCCACGTGGCCCCCAGGTAGTCCGATTGGACTACCCCTTGTTGGCCCAAAGTGTGACAAGGGTGCATGCTTTGGCCCATAGAGGAAGTTACATTCTTGGTATGTAAGTCATATTCCCTCTTTGGCATCAGATTTGGGTGCCCAAATGTGCGTTTGAATGTGTTTTAATATTTATTTGGTTTTGGTTCCCATTATCCATTCATTCACTTGTTTTTTTGATAATTGACTTGTTGTTCTTTAGAGGTTGTCAAACCTATGGAGAAGGAATCTCAAGAAAATGGTGTTTGATGGTTTCTAGGTGGACTAAGTATGGGAGAGTTAGAGCTTTAACATAGTATAGTCTCAAATAGAGATTACCATTGTGCAAAAAGGTTCAAGATTTCACAATTTTCTTTATGCAATTTGTAAGGGTTTGTTAGTGGTTTTGTTTGGATTGTGGTCAGATTGTGTTTTCAATTTTTTTTACTATGTGGTATCAACTTACCAGTTGTTCATTATTTTTGTTTTCATTTCCTAGACCGATATTTAATCTTTCAATAAAGACTTTTCAAGTTGGGTGAAGTTTCATGTAAATAGTGGTGTTCAACAATGCTTATCAAAGACATATTTGGGTTTCCATTTGAGATACTTGTTGTAGATGTTATTTTCTATGAAAATCAATTTACGACAAGTAAAATGAAACTATTTTCTTTCTACAAATTTTAATATTTGATTATATAATGAGTTCTATCTATTTTTTTCACTTGCCAATGTGTGGTTTTCAAGCAATTTCCTTGGCAATTTATGGTGTAGTTTTTGTTTGTTTGCAAGGTCTCATTTAAGGTTTTAAAAGAAAATCAAATATTACTTAGATCCTTTCTAAAAATTATTACATTAGTTGAACCTGCATTTTATTTTGAGTGAGTTGCAAGTTAATTGATTTCCTAGACTCCAACAACTTAGGCACCTTATAATGCACATACAATGTAAAACCATCTCAATTTTATGAACTTGGATTGATACTTTATTGTACCATATACCCCATTAAATTTTCGTTGGTGTATTATGAATTCATCTCTGAGTTGTAGAGTCAATTCAATCAACCTAAATTATTGATTGGATAAAGGGAACCCTACGATTGTTCAAAAATATTTTGCACTTAGATCTATTAAGAGATTACATTGGAATAGTGTAGCCCAAAATGATCAAGATAATTGGGGTGCAAAACAGAACCTTTCCTAACATTCACTTGCCCACTTGGATGTGTTGGTATTGTCAATTTGACCCCATAATGCATGAAACAAAAATTATGCTTGCCTACAAATTATTTTGGTTGCAATTGACACTTTATGCAACATTTAAAAAAACTATCATAGTGGTCCAATGGATTGGAGATTCAAAAAATTGGGTTTATTGTGGAGGGACCTTATGTGACATTGTAGGTTTAGGTACAACCCTTTTAGGTGCAATGAATTTTCAGAAACTACCCATCATAGTTTGATAGTTTTTTTTACTTAATTCTCTACAGAGATTACATCAAAATAATGTATCCTAGAACAATTGGGACAAGTGGGGTACTAAATAAGACCTTTCCTAGTGCTCACTTGCCCACTCAAACATATTGGTACTGAAAATTTTGTTCAATGATATAGGAAACAAAAATTATGCTTGCCTTTAATTGTTCATTGAATTTAATTTACGCTTTCTAAAATATTTATAAAAAAATTTGTCATGGTCAAATGGATTGGAGATTCAAAAAATGATATATTATTGTGGAGGTACCTTGTGATGTTGTAGGTTTAGATAAAAAATATTTGTAGGTGTCACAAATTTTGAGAACTAATTTGTCATAGTTTTATAGTTTTTCACATTTAGTGCTCTTAAGAGATTAAGTTGGAATAGTGTAGCTCAAAAAGATCTAAAAAATTGGGGTACAAAATTCTTGAACCCAAGGAAGGACACAGAGGGGGGAGGGGTGAATTAGTCTAAAACAAAAATTAATGTAGCACATAAACAATTGATCAACAACACATGAACACCAAGATTTTCTAGATGGAAAACCCATGCTGAGAACCTACAAACAAAAATATATCTACTATGTATATCATATTACAATGAAAAGAGCTCACTTCTATGGACTTGCAAACCAAGGCTAACTTTTCTTGGCGAAAGATACAAAAGAGTGCTTGCAAACCTAAAGCTAACTGCAATAGGGAAAGATACAAAAATGATTTGAAAAGAAGGGTCTCCTAGCCATGAAGCTATCCTTGAACTCTACATCAATCGTCCAACATTAGCACACACAACTTAGACCTCAACTACCAACACTTTGTCTCATATCAAATCTGGAATATAGCCACAATATATTTTAGACAACATTCAAAACCTAGTTATATTTTTTGTGCAGGTATTCAATGCCGAGGCATTAGGCCTATGCATTTTTTAAGAAATAGACTAATTCAAGAGGCTTTCATTTTCATCTGGAGCTTCATGTGCTTATAAAGTCTTCGGCGGAGGAAGGTATGCTGCTTTAGCTGTTGTAGAAATGGAAAGTAGGATAGAAAGTGTGAGAAACATTACAAGTGTAGAAAATTTGCAAAGAAGAACAATAGCACATAACACATAGATTTATGTGGAAAAACTTGGGTAAAATATTCCAGTAAAAAACCACGAGCAAATTTTGTCTTTAGTATTGATTCTCAGAAATTACAGTTACAACAATCTGAAAATTGTCCATCAAAACATGACTTCGAG
Source organism: Cryptomeria japonica (assembly GCF_030272615.1). Classification (NCBI taxonomy): domain Eukaryota; kingdom Viridiplantae; phylum Streptophyta; class Pinopsida; order Cupressales; family Cupressaceae; genus Cryptomeria; species Cryptomeria japonica. The sequence continues at coordinate 239,938,445 of NC_081415.1, forward strand.
CAGCTTAAAATAACCGAGTTGCAAAGTCCTACTTGAAGACAACTTACTAAATATAGTAAGTATGACACGCACAACTGCATGTAGAATACATGCCAAAATTTTGATTCTACTTATAGTAAGTCTCAAAAAAAATTGCCAATGGGTACTCCATGATGATGCAACCACTGCTAGCTAAGATAGTCATAATGACACAACCATTGTTAGCTAAGATAGCCATGATGACTCAACTATTACTAGCTAAGAGTCCAATTTGAACTTCACATTCCAATAGAAAGTCTGCTCGGAACATTAGAAAATACTAAGTTTAGAGTGCTACATTGTTAATTTTTGAGTATTCCATCCTCTTTCGCTATTGGAATGCATGCACTTATGCCTTGGATTTTAATCAACTTCAAGGAGTTTATGGTGGATCGTGAGCTGGATGTCTATAAGCTTCAAGAAGTTTATGACATCATTCTTGTAGTATCTTCTTTCAAAGATAATACATGTTGCTATTTATCATTTAGAAAAAGAAACCAATGCTAAATTCTGAATCAAACCACATTATTTAACTAAAATTATCCATTTTAAAATGCCTCGTACATCATCACCGGCTGATTTCAACAGAACGCCCTGCAACTCTACACTAATAAGATTTGAAAAGTATGCAGTTTATCTCAAAACGTGAAAAATGTTGGAATCGTGATCAAATATTTTTTGACATGTTTATTTAGTGCATATTTGTTTTATTCTTTGTTTCTCCCCAAGAAAATAAAGTGAAAAAAGATTAACTATATGCGTTTTTTCTCTGAAGTACCAGTTGCAAAGTCCTACTTGAAGACAACCGAGTTGCAAAGTCCTAATTGAAGACAACTTACTAAGTATAGTAAGTATGACTCGCACAACTGCATGTAGAATACATGTCAAAATTTCTATTCTATTTATAGTAAATCTCAAAAAAAATTACAAGTGGGTACTCTATGATGATGCAACCACTACTAGCTAAGAGTCTAATTTGGACTTCACATTCAAATAGAAAGTCTACTAGGAACATTAGAAAATACTAAGTTTAGAGTGCTACATTGTTAATTTTTGAGAATTACATCCTCTTTGGATATTGGAATGCCTACGCTTATGCCCTAGATTAATTCAGCTTTAAGGAGTTTATGGTGGATCATGAGTTGGATGTCTATCAGTTTCAAGAAGTTTATGACATCATTCTTGTAGTAGCTTCTTTCAAAGATAATACATGTTGCTATTTATTATTTAGAAAAAGAAACTAATGCTAAATTCCGAATCAAACTAAAATTATCCATTTTAAAATTCCTCATACTTCATCAATGACTGATTTCAATAGAACACCCTGCAACTCTACAATAATAAGATTTGAAAAGTATGCAGTTTATCTCAAAACGTGAAAAATGTTGGAATCATGATCAAATATTCTTTTACATGTTTATTTAGATCACAAAGCAATTTTAATATTAGCTAATTTTTCCATACATTTCTAATTTAGTGCATATTTGTTTTATTCTTTGTTTCTCCCCAAGAAAATAAAGCAAAAAGAGATTAAGTTTATGCCTTTTTTCTCTGATGTACCAGTGTGGAAAATAAAATAGAAAGTATAATAAACGCTCAAAGAAAAATTTCTCTCAATAACAGAATGGCTTATCCTCCCATACATTCTTCAAGTACATAGCTTCTTAATCAAAATGTAACATACCTATTACCAGAGTTCTCTCAAAACTCTTCATCTTGTAGTCTTAAAATGAAATTTTCTATTACCTATGCTTCCTTCTAGCCTTCTCCTGTGCAAGATTACTTTCCTCTTCAATTTGGTACCCCCTTCTTCCAATTTTTTTGGTAGCTTCCACAACTTTTGCTAGCTTCCTGCCACCCCTTTCATGCATGCATTTCATAGAAGCATTGACAAAGCATGTGGTGGGGTTATTTGAGTTTAATTTTATTTTCTAATTTTTAAAATAAAATGTTAATCATGAAGCCTCTAGTAGAATAGTCAATCAACTCAACTAAGAAGGCAAAGAATATGAACCTAAATCACACTGCCAAAGACTATTTAGCAAGAAAGCCTCAGTAAGAGAAAGTAATGCATCTAAAATAAAACACAATCGTTTATAAAAGTATTAAAGTAAGGCTTCAAATATTATAAATTAGTAGACCCAATTGTTTATAGCAGCACGCTTAAAACAATTCAATGATACAAGGTCTAAAAAGTTGAAAGGAGAACAATGACACAGAGATTGAGCAGAATATAAGACTCGGATTGATGATAGTAAAACAAGTAGAACTATCATACTGCATCAAATACTGGAATGCAAAACCACAATGTTGAAGCAAAGGCTGCAACACAACCAAATGCATCACACCTGAGGATGAAAACCTATGATAACTGTAGAGATGCCTAAACTGGAAGTCATAATTTGTACTTCTATTGCTAGTAGTTTATACATTCTCTTCCCAATGGAAGGAAATAATAAATAGCAGTGGTCATAGATAAGAAATAAGATGTAGATGTAGATCAATTTTCAGAGCTATTTGAATTATTATTTCTTGGATTATCCGTACTCTCAAGCAAAGGTGAGATATCTATGGGCAAATGAAAATTTTTAGGAGTACCAAGAAATACACTTGTAATTTTTTCTAATCTTTGAACAATCTCCATCATAGTTGGGTGTTGGTGTGGAGCCTCCCTTGTGCAAATCAACCCTATTTGCATAAATTCAGTAAGGCATGCCAATACCATTTCTTTATTTGACTCATCAACATCTTTAAGTAGGTGATTGTCCACTACTTCTATGATCTTATTTGGAAAATGCATGCTTTCCCATTTCGGTAGATTAATACCTTCTACAAACATGTAATTTGTCGGTCTTCTCCTTGTTAATAATTCTAAGACTAGAATTCCATAGCTATATACATCACCTTTTATTGAAGTCTTTCCACCCATTCCATACTCTACAATACAATTAAATAATACCGATTCTCAAGCTATAAAAATAATTATAAAGACTTCCGAATAATTTAAAATGATTATTATATTGCAATAATGTAAGATTTTATACCTGGTGCAAAGTAGCCGATAGATCCATTTAGTATAGTTGCAAAAGTCATTGAATTCTCAAAAAGCAGTATAGAAATGCCAAAGTTTGTTACATATGAAGTCATATCATCACCTAACAACACATTACTAAGTTTTAGGTCACAATGAATGACTTGCACAAAGCAGTAATGGTGTAGATATTCCATTCCTTGTTCTATTTTTAATCGCTCAACCAAACTTAATTTTCTTTCATCTTCTCCGTTATGATATAGCCACCTGTCCAAACTTCCATTTGACATGAATGGAAGAACCAATGCTTTAAAATCAGGGTTACAATAAGATGAAATGATTTTGATCACATTGGGGTGTCTAACACTTTTTAACACATTGCATTCTCTTTGAAAACTTTGGATAGCATTTTCATCTTGAAAATTGAAAACTTTAATAACAATATGTGTATTGTTGTTGATAACCCCTCTATAAACGGATCCAAAACTACCAACCCCTACCTGATTAGTTTGGTTAAACCCACCAGTTGCATTTGCAAGTTCTTCATATGAAAATTTTTGAGGCCCAATGTTGAAGTCAAGGGTATTCTGATTTATATGTCTCCTTCTATAGAAAATAAAAAAAAGTATAGAAGAAATAATAAATATTGCAATGCCAATCATAATTGGCACTATCACCTTTCTAGAGCTTGAGAATTTTTTGTGCTTGGAATCCAAGCATGGTGGTAAATTAATCCACTTTCCACAAAGGCCAACATTTCCTAAAATTGCCGACTCTTCAATCATTGCAAAACCCCCTCCCTTTGGAACCTATCCTACTAAGTTGTTTGAAGAGAGATTAATATGTTTAAGCATTATCATTTTTTGGAAAGCCATTGGGATTGCACCAGACAAATTATTTCTTGAGAGATCAATGGCTTCAATATCTTTTAGATTTGTGAGTGATGCTGGTATTGAGCTATTAAATAAATTCGATGAAAGATTCAAATATTGCAAGTTTGTGCGACTTGATAATGCTTTTGGAATTTCACTTGTGAAGTTCTTGAGAGAAACATCTATAGCTTGGACCATTGTCATTTTATTCATTGTTAAAATAGAACCTTGTAATAAATTATTAGAAACATTGAAATTAAATTAGAGAATCACAAGACTTGCCCATTCAGGGGACATGTTTTCTTCTAGTTTATTGTAAGATGAATCCACCTTTTCCAAAGTGACACATTTCCCTATATTGGCCGGCACTTTCCCTGAAAGTTGATTGTGATGAAGAATAAGATCCCTTAGTTGTGGAACATTGCGAAAAGCATCTGAAATTCGACCTAAAATCATATTTTCACTTAATGACAACAATCCAAGCCTTTTTGCATCACCTAAACTTGCTGGTATTCCTCCACATAAATTATTTTTGTCCAAATACTTTTGTTCAAGATTTAGAAGATGGCCAAGTGCAAAAGGAATGGTCCCATTGAAATGATTGCCATATAAACTTAAAAATCCCAACTTTCTGAGGTTGCCAATGCCACTTGGTATGTTTCCCTTAATTTTATTGTGCTCCAAATTCAATGTGTATAATTGGCTTGATAGTTGGCTAATAGAAGGAGGCAAACAACACACTGAGATGATTAACAGACAAGTCTAGAATTTGTAACGAGGAGCAATTAGTCAAGGCTATTAGAAAAGACAAGTCATTGCTTATACTTATGAGATAGTTTTCCTGTAACTCAATTCGTTGAAGATGAAGCAAATTTCCAAACTCCGAGGGCACTATGCCACTTAGTTGATTTCCACCTAATCCAAGGTTCCGAAGTTGAGTACAATTGGAGAGGGAGTTTGGGTTTTTCCAATGAGTTGATTTTTCCATGAAAGAAATACTTGTAACTTTGATAATTTCCCAAAGCTCCAAGGAATGGAACCAATTAATTGATTATCATATAACTTCAAAATTTGGAGGTGAGTGCAATTGGAAAGGGTAGTGGGAATCACTCCTAACAAGTAGTTTTCACCAAGCCAAAGCTCTTTGAGTTCAGTAAGCATACCAAATTCACTAGGAATCAATCCCCATGAGTTATTTGACTAAGAGCAAGAATTTCGAGTTGAGTAAGAATTTGTAATTTAATAGGAATTGATCTTGATAAGTTGTTCTCACCAAGAGAAAGATCTGTGAGTTTAGTAAGGGTACCTAATTCAATAGGAATTGATCCCAACAAGTTGTTCTCATCAAGAGAAAGCTTTGTGAGTTTAGTAAGATTACCTAATCTAATAGGAATTGATCCTGACAGGTTGTTTACACCCAGATCAAGCTATGTGAGCTGAGTAAGCATACCTAATTCAATAGGAATTGTTCCTGACAAGTTGTTTGCATAAAAATCAAGCACTATGAGTTGAGTATGTTTGCCTAGGTCAAATGGAATATTGCCACATAGATTGTTATAAGATAGAATGAGATGTTGTAAAGAATGACAATTAGCCAAAGTGGAGGGAATGAAGCCTTCTAATTCATTATAAGATAATCTAAGTATCCAAAGCTAAAAAAGCCTTCCCAACTGAGTTGGAATTTTGCCATAGAAGCTGTTATTTTTAAGAGAAAGTACTTTAAGAAAAGAGAGATTGCCAAGAAAAGGAGAGATGGTGCCCACTAAAGACATACCTGTGAGATTCAAGGAAATCACATGTTGATGATGAGAAGAGCAAACAACACCAACCCAATTGCAAAAAGAAGAATTGGAAGACCAATCATGTAAAATATTGTGAGAGTCAAGAGAGATAGAACTCTTAAAAGCCAAAAGAGCATCTCTATTAGAATTATAAGAAGGAGAAGAATGTGAGACATGTTGAGATACATGTGTCTCAACCTTGCAATTTTCAGTAAATAGTTCCAAATAGAGTCTTCAACCTTGTTGTAATTAGAGAAACTAAGTCTTCTTCTATTACAGTGCAGCCAGAACAAAAGGAAGAAAAGAAAGATGTGATTCAACTGCCTGCTACACCTAAAAAAGTTGAATCGGGGCCCTTAGAAAGACAGGAAGTTGATGAGAGCTCTACGAGTTTTGAATCATCAGAGGAAGAAGAAGAACCTGAACCTGAACTTGAACATGTTCGAAGGTCTACTAGACAAAAAAAACCACCTAAAAGGTATGGATATTCTCTTGGTGATTGGAGATGCATATTTGCTTTGAATACTAATATTGATGAACCAAAATTTGTAGAAGAGGCTCTTGGTATGAATGATTCAGAGTCTTGGAAAATTGCCATGGATGAAGAGATGGCAGCTCTTAAGAAGAATGACACACAAGACCTTGTACCATTGTGTGAAGGACAAAAGCCTGTTGGTTGCAAATGGGTGTTCAAAAAGAAGATAGATTTAGATGGAAGAATTGAGAAGTACAAAGCAAGTTTAGTTGCAAAAGGTTACTCCCAGATTGAGGGAGTAGATTATGGTGAGACTTTTTCTCTTGTAGCCAAAATGACATCCATTCATTTCTTGCTTTCTATTGCAGCAGCTTATGATCTATAGATCGAGCAAATGGATGTGAAAACCACTTTCCTTCATGGAGATTTGGAGGAAAAAATTTATATGACAGAACCAGAGCACTATGTGGTAAAAGGTAAAAGTAATTTGGTCTGTAAGTTGAAGAAATCATTGTATGGTTTAAAATAGAGTCCTAAGATGTGATACCAGAAGTTTGATACATATGTATTGAGTTTGGGGTTTGTGCGGTCTAAATCTGATCACTGTATATATTTTAAATCTGATGGTGATCGTTTCTTGGTTATTGCCTTGTATGTTGATGACATGTTGTTTATTGGGAAAGGAAAAGGTTTCATTGTAGAATTAAAATATCAACTCTCGGCAAAATTTGATATGAAAGATCTTGGTGCAGCAAGACACATTCTGCGAATGGAGATTGTAAGGGATAGACAAAACAAAAATCTTTGGCTAGGCCAAAGTAAGTATGTTGGTACTACTCTGAGAAGATTTAATATGCAAGATTCTAGACCATTGACTGTTATTGTGATAATGGGAACAAAGATTTCTAGTTCACAATGTCCTACATCCCCATTGGAGATGGAAGAGATGAGTCGAGTACCATACCAAAGTGTTGTTGGAAGTTTGATGTATGCTATGGTTTGTACAAGATTAGATATTTCTCAAGTAGTGGAAGTACTTTCTCATTACATGTCTAATCCAGAAAGAACACATTGGGATGCAGTAAAAGGAGTTTTTAGATACTTGTGGGGTACCTCAGAGTACTCTATATATTTTCATGGAACAGGAAATGAGCATTCCTTGGATATTAGAGGCTATGTGGATTCAGACTGGGCTGGTGTTGTTGATAGAAGAAGATCCACCAGTGCATATGTGTTTACATTATTTGGTGGTGCAATCAGTTGGATGAGAAAGCGATAGGCTGTGGTTTCTTTGTCCACTACAGAAGCAGAGTATATGGTAGCTACTCATTGCTGCAAGGAAGCCATTTGGCTCAAGAGATTGTGTTCAAATATAGAGTTTAAACAAGGTGCAGTGACAATTTATAGTGATAGTCAGAGTGCACTCTTCCTAGTGAAGAACCCAACTTTTCATGCTAGGACCAAATACATTGATGTACAATATCATTTTGTGAGAGATATGGTTGAGGATGGCAGGGTGAACCTGGAGAAGGTAGAAACTTTGGTGAATGTTGTTGATTCATTAACTAATCCCATGAGCATAGAGAGTTCAGATAGTGTTTGGAGTCTATGGGCCTCTTGGCCCCTGACTATTGAGTCCATGGTAATATGGATCCCCTGAGTCTTGCAAGTTATTCGACAAGTGGGAGAATGTTGAGATACATGTGTCTCAACCTTGCAATTTTCAGTAAATAGTTCCAAATATAGTTGGGAGGTTTCCCATGTGTCGGTGCCTTGGAAAAAGCCTAAAGGTATATGAGTTGTCAAAAGATGCCTTGTCCATAATATAATATAGGAGGGCCATTTTTAGAGATTATATGATACATTTCATGTTAGTTATGAGAGTCAAAAATAGGGGATAAGAGTTTGGATGTGAGTAACTATTTTTAAACTGGTTTTCTTATCTTGGAAAAATAAATGTCAAGGGTGGGCAACACGTGTCATGGAGGTTTTGCCCATGGTATTGTAAAACCACAAATGGTTTCTAGGTTGTAAAATTCCTATATAATGAGGGCTTGGGGAGGATTTTGTATGATGGAGTTTGGTTTGCAAGGCTGGGTGCTAGAAGGATGCTAGTGAAGTCTCTCCGAGCTTGAGTTGAGGTGATGCTCTTGTAAGAACTTGCATTGCAAGTGTATTGTAATCTCTTGTTGATTTGTTAATATATTATGCAGGTTTTAGAGTGGGGTTTTTCCCCCATTTGGGTTTTCCCTACGATAATCACTGTGTTATGTGTTTATTGTTTTATTTCTACTCTATGTGTTTCTTGTAATTTCTGTAATAATTAAGTTGAAATTTGCATAATCATCCTCTCAAGATCAGCGTAGGAAACGTTTCCGCACACTTTTGCTTTCTTACAAGACAGGAAATGCAAATAGAAAGAAGAGCGGGAGACAAGCCATCTTTATGTTCAACTCAATTTGGGTTTTTGGCCTATGGAATTATGTTTGTTGTTTGTAGGATTTACATCGTTATATAGCTCTCTACCGGATGACCAAGTTAGAGCTAAGAACGGTGTCCAATTTTCCAACTTGTTCAACTTGGACTGAAATTTGCGTAGATTAAGATAAGATTACTTCAGTGCCTTAAAGTCCGATCTTCGTGGAAAATATCAGGAAGACTTGTTCAATGCCGGGTCGTGGAAGGAATATGGGTTTGGTTTTGTCCACTCACTTTGTTTGGTGCGTAGTGCCGTCACTTTTTGAAAAGCTGAAAGCCCCGTGAAACTGTTGTGCCATTTGTCTTTTTAAAATTTGAATGCCTTGTGAAACTGCACTTTTATTTTTTTGAAAAGGTTAAAAAGCCCCGTGATCTGCAATGGCATTAAAGATACTATAATAAACACAAATATTTATTTACATGACAATTATCTTTTACCTAAATTATAATTATTTAAAAATTATTTTATTTTATCTATATCGTTTAGTGAATAATAATTTTATTTACTTAAGATGTAATGATTCCATGAGAGAAGGTGTCTAACATTTTAATAAGATTTTTTTTTTTCAATAATGTAAAAAATATGATTTAAATATTTAAACATTTTAAAAGTAATTAAATAATTTTTTTAATTATTAATTTAACATTGAGTAATTGTCAAATTTATATCATTTTTTAAAAAAAAAATTCTCTATTAAAACCTATCCATTACTACTTAATTATAATTTGTCTATTTTATTTACTTATAAAAATGCATACTGATTTCACATTAGAACACTACCAACATTACTTTAGTAAATAAAAATAGGCTATAAAATTTACAATAAAAAAAACCTAACTATTTATATATTTCAAAAAAATTATAATTAGCAACACTTCTTACAATAATTGAATTAGGGTATTATTATTATTAAAAGCAAAAACTTTACTTCTATGGTGATGAATGTCATCTTTCTATAAAGCCTAAAGAATATAAGCACCAAATTATATATTTGAATAATATATAAAAAATTGTAAATTTTTTTTTATTTATTGTAAAATTTATATCTTTTTAACAAGTATTTAATGCTAATTATTTCATTTGTTTTATACTACATTCAATTTATTAAAAATAATTATTTTAATTTCTTCTAAAAATTGTATTCATGATCGATTATTTATTCTCCTTCTATTCTATAATTATTACTATTTCACTCCATAATTCCATTATTATTAGAGGATAGATTTATATTACATGAAAATGAAAATGTTTTTTTTTTTTTTAATTACTTACAGCAAGAGCCCAAATAGAATCATGAAAACAAAAATGACATGAATACTAAAAATGAAGATTTGTCCTGTTGGCATTGAACTTAAACTTGGAGGTCTATGTTTTGCACTTCCAGACAACCACTTCCAGACAACCGGCAACGACATTTTGAATTCATTTCTTGTTTTCTCCCAATGTGGATGGAAGTTCATTGCTAGCCATTTGTTGACTTTGAGTGTTTGTCGTGCATTGCTTGACAGCTGTTAGGCTAATGTAATTGAATTCCCACAACAAAAACTAATTAATAATATTTGTAAAATTCTTTCCCCATATCAAATCTCATCCTCACTGTTGATCACGAATGGAATCATAGATAGGGATTGATTTGTCTCATTAAGCTATTAGGATTACATTATAAAATGATTGTATTTAATTTTTTTTATAACTAAAATTCAATCTGAGGGGATTGCACCTATAGTAGTCAAATAAGAAGTCTTAGCCTAGACCGCACCAAGTGATGCCACAAATGGTTGGCTTCATCCTCAAAAAAATCACCAATTTATATAATCCTCTTGATGGGATACAAAAAAGAGAAAAAATAATAAAGGTTGTACACCTATGGAATTGTACCACTTTTTTCATGCAAGCAAAGATGCATATTGAATGCTACCTCATTTTTCCTCATTTTCCTTTGCATAGTTGTCCAATTACTTTCTAATGCCCCATCCTTCTAGACCATAGTTTCTATCTAAGTGGATCTTTCCTCACCCTGATTGGATGAAATTCTTGAACTCTCCTCTTGTTCAACTATCTTCTAGTAGGTATTAAAGAAGCCACATCATTTTCTTTCCTAGTTTAATTGAAGATCTCATTAGCTGTTGAGATTTACATAGTGTAGTTGATTGGTTATCACCCCCTTTGGATTTCTTAGGGGCCTTAGTGCTATTATTCTAAACTAGGATTTGATCCTCCTATTCAATTGAAGATTGATGAGGACAAACATCCTTCCATAAAGTAGCTTTGCTACTATTTCTTTTTTAACACATTGGGTAGCAATATGGCCAATATTTTTTATTAAGGGAAAACAGGTTTGATGGGTCCCTGAAACCTAGTACAAAAGGAAGATCAAAAGATAAGCATTAACGCATAGCTAAACAAAAGACAACAACTAAAGAAAAGACAATTGATGTACAAAATGCCAGCAAGTAAAAGATCAAAATAGACTAAAAACCAAAAATGACCGACAGAAGCCCAGGCTTAGGTCAAATTTTGAAGCGTCTTCGCTGCTTCCAACTCCAACTGACCCATAGTTTCCACAGCTCGCTTGATGTCCTCTATTTCTTTGCTCTGGTTCTGCATCCTTTTAGTACTCGCTCTGGTTCTTCTTCCATGCCCAATTTCCTTATCCTCAGGGGTGTTGTCTTTGACCTCAATAATACCCTCTGTAGCTTTTTCCCCCTTAGTAGCTTTCCATCTTGTAGACGAGGGTTTTCATGCTCACCGAGGTAGCCTTTAGGATCCTGTGGCTCTGTTCCCCAATTTTTTTAAGTGTGTTCTCAATACCATCCAGTATGTGATCGGTAGCATATGCTCTATTTTCCAGGCAAGTAAAACTGTTGCAGTTGGCATTTATAATATCCTCTGCATTGCCAATCGCCTTGGTTAGCTCACTAAGACAATCTGGGAGGGAGTTGAATTTTCTGGAACCTAGGGCCTGTAGGGTTTCAATTTTCCCAGCTTCATCAGCTTGCTTGACTTTTATGCCCTCGATTTCCTTTTGAATCCAGTTGAGCGCTTGTTTGAAGTTCTTCGTCTCGTTATTTATGCAAAGGCCTATGTCCACTTGATGCTCTTCATAGTTCTTGACATACATGGTGTTAAGATTGACCTCTAGACTAACCTCTCTGTCTTCAATGTTTTGATCATCTTTCGTTGCCGTGTCCTCCTCCATGACGTTTTTCTACTTCAAATCAGACTTGAGAGGCAACCTTTCCTCCACCTCCCCGCCTTTTGAATTCTTCTATGACCAATGTTGAAGAATGTTGAAGAATATATGACATCTGAATAAAATGCCATTGTAGTTTAGCATTTGTTTCTAGCACCCATTTTTAGTGTTGAGAGAAATATCTATCGAGAGTTCTCTGGTAATGTCAATCTCCACAAATATGCAAGAAAAACTAGTATACATATAGTCTAAAGAATCCTCATCAACTCCCAAAAATTTCCACATTGAATTGCCAATAACATCAAAACTGGAATCAAACCAAAACTGTAATGGAAGATTTGGAAGCCTTACCAAAATTGGGGTTGTAGAGAAAAATTCAGTAGCTAGTTTCAAAGAGTGTCAAGGTTGTAGCATTAGCAAATGTTGATCACAATTTCATTGGTAGTCACACATAATAGTGCAACAATCCTAGGAATTGTCAAAGACACAATGAAAAATCCATGTGCACATGGATATATATGCATACATGCCCTTTAGAATAGGATACCAAGTTTCTTACTTAGGTTTGCCCCTAGAGAAGGGATTAAGGCCCACCTAAGTTTGAGATCCAATTGGTGAAAAAATGGGAAAAAAAATGGAGACATGGAAAACTAAATGGCTTTCATGGGCAGGAAGAGTCACTATGTTAAAGGCAACCCTTTTAGCTTTGCCAATTTATTGAATGTCCTATTTATCTTATCTCTTTAAATTGGAGCTAACACAAAGTTAGGGAAGAAAATGAGATCCTTTTATTGGCAAGGTATGGCTAAGAAGAAGAGAAGATGTAAAAACCTTCGAGGAGTTGGCTTGAGAAACTAGCTATGGAAAGGTAAGGCCCTAGAAGCCAAGCTTGTTTGGAAATTATACAAGGATTTGAATTTGAAATGCGTCGAAATTATTAAAGGAAAATATTTAGATGATATGAGTCTGAAAGGCATCTTTAGGACTCAAAATCGCCCAAAAGGGTCAAGGGTATGAAACTTTTGATTAAAATGTAGAGATCTAACTCATATCAGATTTCTTGGGATGTGGGAGATGGTCTTAGGGATATATGATTTTTTTTTAATATATGTTTTATACTAACAATTTTATGTAAATCTATAAATGAAATGTCCCCAGACCTATTAGGTTACAAATGTTATGCAAGGAAGTGAATGGTTGGTAATTAATATAAATAAAATCAAGGAATTTTCTTAAAGTCGTAAGGTTTATCTATAATATTCTATACTTTTATTTTTCAAATATAATATTTAATCTAATGTCTACTACTTTTAAAAATAAGATGGACTATCCAAATAAATTTGATGACTTTGTATATTCAATTGTAAATTTCTTACAAAACCACAAAAATTTTCTTATTATTTTTTAGGATGATACTTAAGATTTTTTTGAAACATCACTTATCATATGAGAAAGTTCACTAGAATCCATTTGATCTTGTTAGCTATTTTGTTTCAAGATTTAAAAAATCAGGATATATATAAACTTTACTAAAGCAAGGGTGGTCACATCAACCTTTTAATTCAATCTTTGATATTGACCTCATCTTTGTGCGAGTTGTGCGTACACAAGCCAATAAATATGAAAAAAACTTATCATCCTTCTCTTTGTGAAGGATCTTTTCATTTTCAAAGATTTTATCCTTCTTTGAGAATGGGTATATGTCCTTTTATTTCAATTGAGGCATATTTTTATTGCTTGTGATAGTTATACAATAATTCTTCACTTTAGGTCTTATAAGGGTATATGTTTCAGTAATTCTTTGTTTTAGGTCTTATAGGATTATATATTTGAAATTTAATAATAATTTTTTTTAGATATTATAATGTTATACATTTTAAATTATACATAAAAAATTATGGATTTGAAAAAAGTAAACTTGCCCACAACATCAAAATAATCACTCAATACTGATATAACCTAACAACCATTAATATCTGCATAGCAAACAAGATGCATCACCAAGTACGCTCACTTCTTTGATCCTTTGTGACCACTATACTTTACATAACTATTGATTATTAGATTTTTAATATAATTTTTCTTATTTTTTAAATTTGAGAGGAATACAATATGACCTAGGCTACAAAAGGACCATGAAATATATTCTTGAAACATGTGTTGCATAAGTTGGCTAGAGCTAGTTTTATTTGGTTGGGTTGGTGTGGTTTTAGTGGAGGTTTCCCTTATTCTAACAACATTATTTCATTCATGGTAGTTTTGGATGCCAACATATGTGGATGAACTAATCTTCTTATATGCAATTTCTTATACAATTTAGAAAATGGGCACATGAAGTGCCCATGAGATGGAAAATCATCTCCATCTTAGTATAGTATAAACAAGAATCAAGAGATATTATAGATGATTTATTACATGTTATGTGATATCTATCTAAGCAAATTATGTTTTTTTTTCAATTTTACTATTGAAAACTTCTATCCTCCTTAATTATAATTTTAATGGTTAGAAGAGATCAATTTGAATATGAATTCTTGATCCTAAATTAGTTTTTCCCTCTCAATACTCTAAATGATAAAATAAGAAAATAATTTCATGTACTTTTATTTTTTTAATCCATAACTAATATATGGGAAATGCTTAGGATAAGCGCAAAAAGTTTAGTGAATAATAGAACATATGCTATGATAAAAATTAAAATTAAAATTGACTCTAAAAATAACACTATTCTATATACTTTTAGTTGTTTTATCCATAACTAATATATAAGACAAGCTTAGGACAAGGGCAATAACGTTAGTGAATAATAAAACATATGTTATCATAAAAAAAATTAAAATTAAAATTAATTCTAAAAACAATATTAATTTATCTAAGTAAATTTTTATTTTTTTAAAAATTTTATTGTTGAAAACTTATACCCTCTCTAATTATAATTTTGATGGTTTGAATAGATCAATTTGAATATGAATTCGTGATTCTAAATTAGTTTTTCTATATCAATATTCTAAATGATAAACTAAAAAAATAATTCTATATTCTTTAATTTGTTTTATCCATAACTAATATATGGGAAATGCTTGGGAGAAGGACAATAAGGTTAGTGAATAATAGGACATATGCTATGATAAAAAATTAAAATTAAAATTAATTCTAAAAATAGCATTCTTGTTTAAATAAAAGTTTACATAAAAAATTATTTTCAATAGGTTGATTGCTCCTGTATGTAAAGCCACAAATATCTTAATTGCTAAAACTTCCTTGATTGCTAAAACTGAAAAATAAAAAATCCTTCAAATCCTCCCTGGAAAAAAATAAAAAATCCTAATCTTTGTCATGACTTGCTTGAGCACACAAATCTCTTAAAAGAATGAGCCTTTTTGGGGGAATGAATCGAGTTATTCAATGTAGTACAACACATCCCTGCTTAATCTTTAGCAAATATTTTGTTTGTTAAAGAAAATGATTCAGTGGGATGAGATTTGTGTTCTAAAGAGCTTCTTGGATTTAAATCCAAAGATAAGATTCATCTTTATTTTTCATATATCTTTTAAGATTTAAATAGATGGAAGCTCTTGGGATTGAATCAAAGCATCCTTGAAATTTCTACATAAAATAAAACCAGCTAATGCACATGGTCTATTTTCTCTTGCTTAATAGTTCATTTTGGTTGTGGAGAAGGCAGAGAAGTAACAACCCAAACATTGAAATAAATATATTAAAAATAAGAGAATATTAAGCCTCAAATATTATAAATTAGCAGACAACATTTTTCATAACAGTATCATAACATCAATATTAAAATATTTCAAAAGGTTTAAAAGAGAACAGTGTCACAGAGATTCGGTAGAATAGAAGACTGGAATTGATGACAATAAACTAATAGAATCATCTTACTGCCCCAAATACTAAAATGCAGAACCAAAATATTGAACCAAAGGCTACAACATGACCAAACGTTGAACATATGAAGATGGAGACTTATGATGAGTACAGAGATGCATAAAACTGGAAGTCATGAATTGTTCTCCTGTGAGCAATAGCTTTAACATTCTTCCTGCCAAGGCTTAGAAATCCTTTCTCAATGCCTATGCTCTGGCATCTGCCCAACATATTAGCTATGAAAAGAGTAGCATTTACTTCTTTCACACTAATTCCCAACTCTAAGATAAAGTCTATAGAATCCTTGGTTGTCAAAGGGCCTCCCTCCCTAGCACCTACCTAGGTCTCGCCTTGACTGTTAAAGATGTCTCTAATTCCTTTTGGATCTCTATCCTTGAAAGAATGCAAAAAAAGCTAACTAGTTGGAAAGGTAGATTCCTTAGTAGTGTTGGGAAATTGCAACTTCTTTCCTCCTCCCTCCAGGGGATCCCTGTGTACTTTCTCTCCATATTCAAGATATTTGCGGCTATGGCTACTAAGCTGGAAAACATCCAAAAGACTTTCGTCTAGAAGGGAATGGAAGAAAAGAAGAGGCTCGCCTTGGTGGGATGGGACAAAGTTTGTCTTCCCAAGGCCATGGGTGGCTTGGGAAGCCATAAGATCTCAAGGTACAATAAGGCCCTTATGACTCAAATTTCCTGGAAGCTTCTGAACAAGGATACAGATTGGAGTAGGATCATTAGGGCTAAGTACCTGGGTAATGTGGACTTTTCCTCTGTACTGAAAGAGGAGGGCCTTCCCAGGGGTTCCAAAATTTGGAATAACATCTTGAGCTCCAGGGACCCTTTATCTCATGGTTTGAGGTGGCTTATTGGAAATGGTGGGAACATTCTCTTCTGGGAAGATCGCTAGTTAGGAGAGAGACCTCTTGCTTCTTCCCCCTCCCTGAGACAGCTTCGGGATGCCACAAAAAGCTTCTTTGGTAAAAGGGTCAGTGAGTACTTCAGCAATTGCACTTGGAGGGCCTTGGAGGACTACTATATTGACCTTCCCTTCCTCCTCCCTACTACTAGAGAGCTCTAGAAGCTTTTGGTCGGTGTATTCCTCCCCCTTTTTTTGAGGGAGGATGGACTTAATTAGAAGTGGGACACCTTTGGAGACTTCTCTGTCAAAACTACCTACACCAGCTTACTTAGGGACCCTGTTTACTCCTCTATCTGGAAAGAGGTCTGGAATCCCCAACTCCTCCCCAAGGTTAATTTCTTTTGGTGGACTGCTCTCCTCAACAAAATTTTGACCCAAGACAACTTGGTCAAGTGGGGATTCCTTTCCCTAACAGATGCATCCTCTATAAAAATGATGAAGAAAGTCATGCCCATCTCTTCCTCCACTGTGCCTTCACTCGGAAGCTATGGGGGATGGTCTACAATAAGTTTAATATATGATGGGTAATGAATGATAATTTTTTAAATCTGTCTCAAGAGTTTCAGGGCCCCTCTTCCAACCCCTTTATCCAACAGCTGTGGAAGCAGATCCCCCCCCCACATGAGCTGGTGTATCTGGAAGGAACAAAATGACAGGATATTCATAGACAAAGAGACCTCAATGGAAACGGTGTTTGCTCGATTCCTTAATTTGATTCTTGAGAAAATCTTTGTTTCTAAAACCTAGATAGTGTCCAAGCCCCCCTCTACTTGGGACTGGGGAATTGCTAGATGCTGGAACCTTCCCCCCTCATTCTCTCTTGTTGACTTCTCTAAGAGACTTCTAAGACAAAGCACGGTCCCCCTGGCAACAAATTTTAAACTCAATTTTGATGGAGCTGCTAGGGGAGGCCTAGCTACTGGTGGAGGGGTGATCAGATCCCATCTGGGGGCCCTTGTTGCTACTTATGCAGGTAACCTGAATGGGCATTCCTCTAATCAGGCTGAAGCAATGGGCTTAGCTTAGGGAATCCACATTGCCCTTTCCATGGGAATCAAGATTATGGACATTGAGAGGGACTCCATGCTTATCATTGATGTTGTCAGAGGGCGGAATAAGCTTAATTGGACAATTGAGGGAACCATTAGGGACACATTGAGCCTCATCTCTAGGCTTGACTCATTCAGAGTTATGCATATCTACAGGGAAGGCAACCATGTGGTGGATGCCATGGTAGCCATTGGCCAAAACCTCTCGGGGCTAAGATGTTGGAGGAGTCACAACTCTCTCTCAGACCATGTTAACTTCCTCCTCTAGGAAGAGAAATCCAAAATCTCCACTAATGATTGAGCGGCTGGTAAATGCTTCCCTTACCCTCCTCTCTTCCCTCGGGGCAATCTGGAGGTGGTGGTTTTATAATTAAAACAATGGGAATATTCCTCTGATCTCTTGTGGTGGTGACTCGTTCGAACAAGTTGGCAATGATGCATGCGTTGTTGTGCTGACATTTCACTTGGGCTTGCAGAGCCATGATGAGGTATGACTGGAGTGGAAACGTGTTGGTTGCCACTAGTATTTGCTGACTCTTAATGCCTCGTAACCAGGAAATCATTTCTAAAAGTGACTTCATATTTTCCCGTGCGCCCAACTTCATTTCTCATTTATTGATGTTGAGCTTGCACATTTCCCATTTTCTCTTCATGGCTTGCTTCTCGAAGGGTCTCTTCAACTTTCTGTATTTCATGACTAAAGAAGCTTTGTTGTCGAAAGATATGGGAGGTGATAGAGTTATATATGAACTAGATAATTCGGATGATTTTAAAAATGACCCCCTGGTTAGGAACTTCTGTGTTGAAGGTGGGGTTGCCAATTTTTTGGATTTCCTGAAGGGCCATGATGAGCAGCTCTCAGCTTCTTTTGTCTCCTCCTGGTCTGGGAGGCGGGTCTTAGTTGGCGTCATTTCCTTTGATGTCTCTAAGGAGACTATTTCCCAAGCTACGAAGCTAACCCTGGATGGCCACCGCTAGAAGCATACCAATCATGTCGCAAATAGTGAAGGTTTGAAACGGTTCTTTCGTAACCACAACAAGGTGAATTTTCTTTAGAGGAGCTCAAGCACCCCTGGAACATGATTTGCCTAATGATCATGAAATACTTCACTATCGAAGGCAGGTATAAGTTATTCTACTACTACCATTTGCCCCTCCTCAATCACTTCCGTAACAATGATTTGTTTTGTCTGGCGTTATATTTACTGCACTCTATAGAGAGCTCTGTTAAAGACACTATGGACCCCAAGCATGGGGATAAGCCTCTCTACCTCCTCCACTAGGGACTTATTTACAGGTTGTATAAATTCCATGAGGCTCTCTGACCCCCTTGGAATCTTTCACTCTCTCAAACCCTCATGCCAACTCCCAAGCAGCTTGCGGCCCTGTTTATGGATTTCCCTAGATTCTTTCAATATCCCCATGAGGGCTTTGCTACGGCCACCATGTCCCTGCCTGCTTATGCCTTCGTTGTTTCCTTATCGATGGTCTCCCCTAGTTTAACTCTTCCTGCCTCTTTCAATGCTTCTCGCTCCCTGTCTAGGGGCAAAAGCAAAACCCCCGCTAAACGCAAATGCATTGTCTATGATGACAATTCTTCCTTTCAGGATGTTGAGAATGACAACCCTTCCCTGGATTTGGAGGTTAAAAGCAGATCCTTTAGACTTGATTCCAAAGGCCGCAGAAAGAAGACCCCCATGATCAAGAATCTGGACTCTAGGGAGAACCCCATTGGGGACAAGAAGGAGGAGGACCCTAATACTATGGGGGGGCCTGATGGGGATGTTGTGGATGTTAATGTGACTAGGGACCCCATAGTCCCGACCACTATTAGCACCGCTGACATGCATATCTTTGAAATGAAAACCCAAAATCTCATTGATGATAAGGATACAACCCCTATGAACATGGACACTGAGGGTCTTATGGGCATGGAAATCCCTCACAGCAAATTTCTAGAATCTGGTAAATTGAATTTGGATTTAAAAATGGTTGAACAGGTGATGCATTCTATCCCTCTAATGGGTCTAGTTAAGGATAGGGATAACTCCCTTACTGGTGCAATGCCCAAAGAGACTGAAGAAACTATGGATGACTTGGCTACCGAGAACCCCCAAGATGTCCCTACCCTCCAACAAATGGAAAAGTTGAGCACGGATGTGCTAGACATCATGTGGATAATTGAAAACCTCGGCCTTGTTCTTGATCTGTAGACTATCAAGGAGGATGTCAACCAGCTCAAGAACAAGATGGAGGCTTGGGAAGCCCAAATGGTGGGCCTGAACAAATTCCATGCACAGGTTTTACATAGTTCCCTGCCCACCCTCTCTCTGCTGAGGGAACGCTATGCAGACACTGAGGAGGACAAGCAGGAGGCAAGGGACCTCTACAAGTTCATGTCTAACGAATGGAACAGTGCTATGGATGCCACTAGGGTGGGCAAGGCACCCTTTTAGTTTGTTTTTGTTTTCTGCTGTTGTTTCTGATTTCTAAAGACTTGGTTCCTTTTTGCTGATAGTTGTTGTAAATTGTTGTTATAGTGTTGTTTCTACGCTATGATTTTTAATAGTTTTTCTATGTAAAGGGTTAGTGCCCTTGTTCTCACTGCTTTATTAATCAAAAACATTCTTCCTCCCATGGAAATAAACAATAATTAACAATTGTCATTAAGTTGAGTGTAAAGCTAAGATGTAGATGTAGACAAACTTTGAGAGCTCCCTTCATTAATATTTCTTAGATTACTGGTACCCTCAAGTAAAGGTGAGATATCTATGGGAAATGAAAAATTATAGCAGTACTAAAAAATACATTTTTTATTTTATCTAATCTCTAAACAGTCTCCATCATAGTTAGATGTTGGTGTGGATTCTCCCTTTTGCAAATCAACCTTATTTGCAGGAATTCAGTAAGACATGTCAATACCATTTTTTGTTTGTTTCTTACTCCTCAACATCTCTAAGTAGTTGGTTGTCCACCACTTCTGTAATCATATTTGAAAAATGGATGCTTGCCCATTTTTATCAGTTAATACCTTCTACAAATATATTATCCGTTGGCCTTCTCCTTATCAACAATTCTAAAAGTAGAATTCCATAATTATATACATCTCCTTTTGTTGAAATTTTTCCACTCATTCCATACTCTACAATACAATATAATAATCAATGATTTTCAAGCTATATGAAATAATTATTAAAATTAAAGAAAAATCAATGACAATTTATATCTCAATAATATAAAATTTTGTACCTGGTGAAAAGTAGTGAATAGATCCCTTGAGTACATTTGCAGAAGTCATTGAATTCATTGAATTCTCAAAAAAGAGCCTTGTAAATCCAAAGTCTGCTATATATGGAGTCATATCATCGCCTAACAACACATTATTAGGTTTTAGGTCACAATGGATGACTTGCACAAAGCAATAATAATGTAGATATTTCATTCCTTGTGCTATCTCCTTTGCTATTTTTAATCAATCAGCCAAACTTAATTTATATTCATCTTCTCCCTCATGATATAAACACCTCTCTAAACTTCCATTTGACATGAATGGAAGAACCTATGCTTTAAAATCAAGGTTACAATAAGTTGAAATGATCTTGATCACATTACAGTGCCTAACTCTTTTTAACACATTGCATTCTCTTTGAAAACTTTGGACAGCATTTTCATCTTAGAAATTGAAAACTTTAACAACAATATGTGTACCATTGTTGAGAATCCCTCTATAAACAGATCTAAAACTACCAATCCCTAGTTGATTAGTTTGGTTAAACCCACTTGTTGCATTTGCAAGTTCTTCATATGAGATTGTTTGAGGCCCAATGTTGAAGCCAAGGACATTCTGATCAATATTGTCTCATTTTAAAGAAAATTAGTAGTATAGAAGATATAATAAAGATTGCAATGCCAATCATAGCTAGTACTACCACCTTTTTAGAGGTTGAGAATTGTTTGTGCTTGGAATCCAAGCATGGTGGCAAATTAATCCTTTTTCCACAAAGGCCAACATTTCCAGAAACTACTGATTCATCAATCATTGCAAAAAATCATTGCAAAAATTCCTTCCTTTGGAACCTCTCTTATTAATTTGTTTGAAGAGAGATTGATATGTTTAAAAGAATTTTTATTTCTTGGAAAGCCATCGGGATTGCAGCAGACAAATTATATCTTGAGAGATCAATGGCTTCAAGATATTTTAGATTTGTGAGTGATGCTAGTATTGACCTATAAAATGAATTCTACGAAAGATTCAAATATTGTAAATTTGTGCAACTTGATAATGCTTCTGGAATTTCACGTGAAAAGTTGTTGAGAGAAATATTTGTAAGACTTGTCCACCATTAGAATTGTCCGCTCACTTTGTGTGGTGCCTAGTGCATAACAAAGACACCTACCTACTCTTAGAAAATCATCAGAAATTAACAAAGACACCTAGCTACTTGTGCATTGACACGAATTTAAAATATATTTCTTTATATTTCTTTATGTTTAAAATATATATATGTATTTTAATTTTGTTTTCAATTTTTTTATTTATTAAAATATAATTAATAAAATTAAGTAGCTATTTTATCTAGGGGTTTAGATTCACACTATAAAAAATTTAAATAAGCATTATCATTATTCTCATTTTCTAAAATTTATTAGCTTTTAAACATAAATAAAATATACAAATAAGAATTATATCAAAATTACTAAAATCATTATAATTGTTAGTAAAATGATAATTATAATCCTAATTATTTTATTGATTAATGTGGGATTTTTAACTTGGCCCAAACTAGAGGAAATACAATAAAGCTTAACTTGGCTTGTACTAGGTGAGGCCACAGATAAGGGAACTCATCCCCACACAAATAATCTCTACCAACGAGCCCATGCAATCCCCTAAATGGGATTTTAACATTTTAAGAATATAGTAAACAAATAAAACCCATTAAACGACACTTAAAAATTGGAGGCTCGTACACACTAACAGTTATCTCTAATAACACAATTGGCTCCACATACACAACATAGGAAGCCCCTACCACAAAGATACAATCCTAATATTTCACTTCCCCTTTGGAATGGGAGTGAAGAAGCATGTTAAACATTACCTCATTTTTCTTCCTCTTCCTTTGCACCACTATCCAATTGTCTTTTGAAACCCCACCATTCTAGACCACATTTGGTAATTCTATTTTTCCCCCACCCTCCAAAGACATAATACCTAAGCTCTCTCCTTGGTCAGTTACTTGTTTGATTGAAATCTTTTCAACCTCAATGTTATAAATCCTTGTCTGAGGGGATTCAATCATAGTCCTCAATATAGTCATCATTTTACTTGGTGAAATATTTTTCTTACCATCCCCTCTAGATT
Organism: Cryptomeria japonica; assembly: GCF_030272615.1. Taxonomy (NCBI): domain Eukaryota; kingdom Viridiplantae; phylum Streptophyta; class Pinopsida; order Cupressales; family Cupressaceae; genus Cryptomeria; species Cryptomeria japonica. Next base: position 239,961,514 of record NC_081415.1, read on the forward strand.
TAAGTGTCTCAATGATGGTTTTTCCCTCGTAGCTTGGATCTTTCTTTTCTACCAAATAATTCTGAGGAGTAAAATCTTTCCACCAAGTAACTTGTCCACCATAACATCACTCAACACCTTGGGTAGTAATATGGCCAATGGTAAAACATCTACGATATTGAAAAGGATGCCCTCATAGTCTAGAGTCTAGATCCAACACTTGCTCTTAATGTTGAGAGATATCTTTGGAGGTAGATCTTTGGAGATGTCAATCTCCACCAATATGGGGCTATAAGTGGTAGGCAAACGAAATGAAGAGCCCTCATCAAAGTAGAATAGGTGTTTGACCATGGGATTTGACCATATCCAAGGAACTCCAAGCACATAACTCTCAAGCAAGGTACGTAAGAAAAATAGAATTGAGAGAAAAATCATGATTTCAAAAATGGTTTAGCAGAGGAAAATGGTAGAAGTAATAAACCTTAAACATACCCTCTAAAGTAAAAAACTTCATGACCATGAGACACACCTTATTCCATTGCATGGGCAATTTTTCACGAGCACAGCCACCCTGCAGCTTCACAAGTTCTTCTTTCTCCCTAAAGAACTAGCTCAAGCTCTCATTATCCAAGACATGACTTTGTCTTTTCCATTTTTTTCCTTTGGTGGAGAGGCCAATAGCAACAACAATGGAATCCTTAGTCACTTCAAATGAAACCTCACCAACCAAAACTTTCCTACCATTTCAAGATTTGATGAACTGAATTGATATATTTTCATCATACTTGATATGTTAGAGTTATCTTGTATTAGCATGTAGAGTTTAATAGACTAATAATTAAATAAATATTGTAGGTAATTAAATAAATATTGTAGGCATTCTAATTATTAAATACACATTATCCCTTTAGGGTTGCATATCTTTAGGGTTTCTATTATCCTTTTATAAGGATTGTATTGTACTTTTTCAAAAATTGATTCCCTTTCTGAATGATAATTTTCTTCTTCAAAGCATTTATGCTTTTTTGCTTTATGTGCCTCCATTCTTCTCTTATGACAAGTATTTGCATGCAAGTGTTCTTGGGATCTTTGAAGTTGTATTTCATCAACTTCTTCATGGTATCAAGTTTTCAGAAGATTTTTTGGAGGAGGGTTTCAAGTTTTTTCAGAATTTTTTATTGGATCTGGGGTAGCTATTTTGTTTTTTTTATCATTTTGGGCTCAAACGGACCTCACCGTTGAGCTAAAAACGCCCCAAAACCCCCATTTCCATATAAAATTTTCACAAATTTGGGTTCTGAAATTTTTTCTTTGGTTTTGCCTTTTTTGGCATGAATTTCGAGAAATTCATCAAAAAAATCATTAAAAAAAATCAGAGCATTATGGGCCAAAATGGACCTTACCGTTGGCTTTCAAAGGGTGTTTCCATTCATTTTGATATATAATTCGACCTATTTTTATGACAAGTGCATCTGGGCCATGATTTTTTCATTGGCATGCTTTATGATGCACAAAAATCCGTACATCAGAAAAATTTATATGCGCAAATATAAATGATTCTATGCTTGATATGTGTTTTCATTAGAATGCCCATGATAATATCTAGTTTAAGAAAGTGCAACTGACTTAGATAAAGAGCAACTGTTTTCCTGGACTATCTGTATTGTTTCTCTCAGATATAATCTACCTCATATCTAGATTATTATAGGTTTTCAATTTCATTAAACTACTGATGCCAATGATGGATGGATGGAGAGGTAAAACCAATAAATAGATATAAAGAAACGGTTGACATACCTGATACTTGTCATACTAAATTAAGATAGTAGCCTCATTGATCCTGGGGAAGGGGGGTCTCCTTCCCTAAATTAAGTTTGGGGGTGCCATCCAAACTTAAATAAAGACTAATTTCAGGTGCGGCTAGTGGGTGCCTCATTTTTTTTTTAATTTTTTTTTTTTTTTACCTTTTATGTCCAAAAAGAGGGTTTTTTTTTTTCTTTTGGCTATATCTTGCGCATATGGAGTCAGTTTTTTGAAAACGAATAGGCGTCAGAAAGCTAGTTCCGAGCCGGACCTCATCATGTTGGTAATTTTTTTAAAATTTTATGTTTGACTGTATTTTTTTTCAGTCAAAGTGAGGTCTAGTTTTTGCACTCCAGAAGCCATAGAATGAGCATTCGAACTTCGTTTTTCGATGAACTTATCTATTTTGTTTTAGTTCATCTTTGATGAACTTTCTTTATTGAGCATTTAGAACAGAATTTCCTTGTATCTTCACTCTTGATCTCCTTTCAATCCATACGTTTATCCTATATTGAAAGCATTATTTTGTAACCTCTCATGTTGTTTGGAAGGTTTTAGGGAGTGAATATTTCATCATGGCATGTGCATTCCACCCCTAACTCCAATATTATCCTATAAAGTTAGGCAATCAAATTTAACAAAAACATAATTGTTTAAGAGAGCAACGTGTATTTCGATCTTCATTTTTTTGTTTCCCATCTTTTAGAGGCTGGGATATATGAACAGAAGGTGAGTCGTGAGATGGCAAGCAGTTAGGTTTTTTTATCATTTACTATTTAACACCTAGATAAAGTTTTATTCAACACGTAAATAGGTGTGTGGCTGTTATTATTATATACTTTATTATTGCGATTATTAGAGATCAATGTTGCCTTATTATATACTTTATTATCATTGCTATAAGCTAGATGAAAAATTTGAATAACATAAAAATAAATTAAATTATTTTTCCTTGAATGAGCATGATAAAAACATTATTGAATCCCAATAAAATTTGAATAACACAAAAATAAATTAAATTATTTTTCCTTGAATGAGCATGATAAAAACATTATCGAATCCCAATAAAATTTGAATAACACAAAAATAAATTAAATTATTTTTCCTTCAATGTGCATGATAAAAACATTATTGAATCCCAATAAAAAATTGCCTCCATTTTACAGTTGCCGACAACTTTCCTACATTGCACGATAAAACATTAATATCTGAAATTCATCATATTACACAGTGATGGGATGCTCGTTGTCGTTAAAATCAAACATGTTTGGGTTTGATCATTCTAAAAACATAAATACTAATATTTTATTTCTTCGCAATGCTGTAAAACTCAGCAACACAATTACCGTCTCCATCCATTTTCTTCCGGGTGCGTGAGACATTTCAGGTGGGCTATGCCCACGTTAAATATCCTATCGGCTAATTAATAAATATTCATTTAGCTTTGCATGTAGTAAAATATGGATTGTTAGTCATTGGTATTACTTGGTTAATATATTAATTCATAAATATTGAGATATCTTAAGAGAATTTTAGGGTAGATAGATATGTCAATTTTTGGGTAGTTATTAAACTTAGAAAACAAACAATGAGAATTTATTATTTGGGTAGTTATTATTTGTTATGAAAGGCTACTTAGGAAATATTGAATAATACATTAATAACCCTTAATTGTTGTAAGTCACCACTTTACATGTTTTTTCTTGTTATGGTTTACTTTGCATGAGCAAAGGATTTAATTTTATATTAAATTGTTTTTTGTACGATGGTGTTAGTCAAGGAGGGCATATGAGAGAATAAATGCAACAATAGCAAGTAATACCAACACTTTATTTTTACAACCACTTTTTCCTCAATTGATATCATGCTTTATGGGCTTATACAAATGCATTTATGTATTTTTTACTATTATATACCATCAAAATTTACTCAACACCATTTTTTAAGCAATATCATTTGCTTCAAATAACACAATGAATGTGATCCATAGTTGTAGTACTAATGCAAATTGCCTTAGGCTACATTCAAATTATATTTTTTCTTTAAATTCCCTGATTTAACTTTACAATAAAATGAGTTTTAATATTAGATCTTTAACATAATATTAATGTTTAAATTTAACTTTCATGATTTGGACATTTTGAACTTACTACTACCTCTTTGCTTATTGTTTTATGTTTAAATAAAATGCGAAAGTTCTTTATCTATATGAAGAATTCATTGAGAATCAAATTATTTAACACGATAGATAGGTGAGATAATTATAGTTTTGCAAAGATTCTTTAGATGTTGGTTATATATAATTTCCCCTTAGCATACTTTTCTTCTCACAATAAGGGTTTAATGCAATTTTTGAGAGATAGTTTACACTATGGAGGGTCAATACATTTTTCCACAAATCTACCATGTAATACATTGTGATTGTGTTTTGAAGTGATAAAAATTTGGCTTCCAAATGCCCTCCTCTATACAAAATCTAGGTATGTAGAAAACCTTTATGATATAGGATAATCAATAAATAGAAGGAACATTGAAATAATTATTAAACTTAGAAAACAAACAATGAGAATTTATATCTCAATAATACACAATTTTATACTTGGTGCAAAGTAGACAATAGATCCCTTGAGTACACTCATAGAATTCACTAAATTCGTTGAATTCTCAAAAAAGAGTCTTACAATTCCAAATTCTACTATATATGGAGTCATATCATCACCTAACAACACATTATTAGGTATTAGGTCACAATGAATCACTTGCACAAAGAAATAATGGTGTAGGTATTCCATCATATCATCACCTAACAACACATTATTAGGTTTTAGGTCACAATGAATGACTTGCACAAAGCAATAATGGTGTAGGTATTCCATTCCTTGTGCTATTTCCTTTGTTACTTTTAATTGGTCAACCAAACTTAATTTGATTTCATCTTCTCCCTCAAGATATAGCCACTTCTCCAAACTTTGATTTGACATGAATGAAAGAACCAATGCTTTAAAATCAGGGTTACAATAAGCTGAAATGATTTTGATCACATTGCGATGCCTAACTCTTTTTAAAGCATTTCATTTTATTTGAAAACTATGGACATCATTTTCATCTTGGAAATTGAAAAATTTAACAACAATGTGTGTACTATTGTTGATAACCCCTCTATAAACAGATCCAAAACTACTAACCCCTAGCTGATTAGTTTGGCTAAACCCACCTGTTGCATCTACAAGTTCTTCATATGAAATTTTTTCAGGCCCAATGTTGAAGTCAAGGGTATTTTGATAAATATGTCTCCTTCTATAGAAAATCAAAAAATAGTATAGAAGACATAATAAATATTGCAATGCCAACCATAATTGGCACTATCACCTTTTTGGAGGTTGAGAATTGTTTGTGTGTGGAATCCAAGCATGGTGGCAAATTAATCCACTTTCCACAAAGGACAACATTTCATAAAACTGCAGATTCTTCAATCAGTGCAAAAACCCCTCTGTTTGGAACCTCTCCTATTAATTTGTTTGAAGACAGATTAATATGATGAATTCAAATATTGCAAGTTCGTGCAACTTAACAATGCATCTCTAGATTTTCACCTGAAAATTTGTTGAGAGACACATCTATATCTTGGACCATTTCCATTTTATTCATTATTAAAATAGGACCTTGTAATAAATTGCGAGAAACATTGAAATAAAATTGGAGATTCACAAGACTTTCCCATTTAGGGGGTATGTTTCTTTGTAGTTTGTTGTAAGATAAGTCCACCTTTTCTAAAGTGATACATCTCCCTAAACTAGTTGTCACTTTCCCTGAAAGTTGATTGTGATGAAGAATAAGATCCCTCAATTGTGGAATATTGCCAAGAGCATCTGGAATTTGACCTAAAATCATGTTTTCACTCAATGATACCAATCCAATACTTTTTGCATAACCTAAACTTGCTAGTATTCCTCCACATATACTATTTTTGATCAAATACAATCTTTCAAGATTCAAATTTTGGCCAAGAGTGGATGGAATAGTCCCATTGAAATGATTATCGAATAAGTCTAAGACTGCCAAATTTGTAAGATTTTCAATGCCACTTGGTATGTTTCTGTCAATTTTATTGTGATTCAAATTCATGGAATACGATTGACTTGATAGTTGGCTAGTAGAAGAAGGCAAAATCCCAATGAGATAATTAAAAGACAAATCTACAATTTATGAGGAGCAATTAGTTAAGGCTGTTAGAAAAGACAACTGATTGTTTTTGCTCATGAGATTATTTCCCGTTATTGAAAATCGTTGAAGTTGGAACAATTTTCCGAACTCCAATTTTAGTAAGCCATTTAGTTGGTTGTTATCTAATCCAATTTGTTGAAGTTGAGTACAATTGGAGAGGGAGGGTGGGATTTCTCCAGTGAGCTGGGTTTCCCATAAAAGCAATACTTATAACTCTGATAGTTTGCCAAATTCATAGGGAATGTGACCAATTAATTGATTATCATATAATATCAAAACTTGGAGATGAGTGAAATTGGAAAGGGTAGCGGGAGTAGCTCCCAACAAGTTCTTTTCACCAAGCCAAAGTTCTTTGAGTTTAGTAAGCATACCAAATTCACTAGGAATCAATCCCGAGAAGTAGTTTTGACTAAGAGAAATAATTTTGAGTTGAGTAAGCATACCTAATTCAATAGGAATTGATCCTAATAAGTTGTTTTCACCAAGAGAAAGTTTTGTGAGTTGAGTAAGCATACCAAATTCAACAAGAATTACTCCCGATAATTTTTTTTAACTAAGGTCAAGTAGGTTGAGTTGAGTAAGCATACTTAATGCAATAGGAATCAGACCTGATAAATCATTTTCATTAATAGTAAGTTCTCTCAGTTGAATAAGCATACCTAATTCACTAGGAAGTTTTCCTAACAAGTTGTTTGCATCAAGAAAAATTTATGTGAGTTGAGTAAGCATCCTGATATATTAGGAAAAGAAACAAGTTGGATGAGAATATTGAAAAGAGTTGGGTCAATATTTGCAGGGTTCCTCGAAAAGATAGAATTGTTGAAGATGTATGAAGACTTGTTATTGGATACTAGACTAGTCACTCTAGTGTTTCTTCCAATAGAAGAGACACTATACAAATTAGAGATGAAGATGGTACAAAAATTGCACATCCAAAACAGTTTATAGACACAACACAAAGCGAATTGTTTGAAGCATTCAAACAAGAATTTCCAGATGTCAAGATATGTCAAAGAATGTTTGAGAGATTATGACCATGTTTTGTGCGTATCAATAAGGTACGCGAAACTTGTTGTTTTCAAAATCATGTTGAATTTCAACTACATCTCCAGTCATATAAAAGGGCAACAACGGAAATTAATCCAAATGTACTCATCCCTACAAGTACAACACAGTTTTTGAAGTCTATTTTATGTGACAGATTAGAAGGTTCAGATGAATACAATGTACAATGCATAAAAACTACATGTGCTAACTATAGAGATTTGAAGAAATTTGTACAAATTGACAATGTTGATCTTTCAGTGCAAGTTCTATGTAAAAGATTTAAATATGAAAAATACCAGACAAAGTCAAGAGCTTAATCAAAATACATTGTGTTAAAAGAGAGTGAATTTCCTTACTAAGAGTTTGTTTGTAGATTTTAGAACATGATATATCCACATATCCTACACTATCATGGTGTAAGATGGAAAGAAAAATAGTTTTGTATCTCAAAAAATTGCTTTCCTCTAGGTTGTATTCTTTCCATAGTAGACTTCTCTGAGAACTATATGTTTAGTCCTCACAGAGAGATTCAAAGTCAATACTACAGTTCTGAGCAGGTTGTAATTTGCGTACAATTTTTGTATAGACATGTAGAGTTTTATGTGGATGGTCTCAAATTTGATGAAGATGAACACATTATCATTAAGGAAGTTCATTTTTATATCAGTGATGATACATGTCATGACAGGAGTTATGTAGCACATTGTTTTGAGATTTTTTTTGAAAATATCATACATTGTCGGATAAGTGCTTCACAACATTGGATTTGGTTTGATGGATATGCTAGTAAGCATAATTAAGTTTTACTTGTCTTTTAATTATCTAGTATAATTAAGTTTTCTAAACTAATAAATATTATATTTGATTGTAACTTCACAGGATAATTTAAATCTGCAAAAGCATTCAATTGGTTGTCACAACAACATGCTAAACGTGATCTAAAGTTTTTGTGGAACTTTTTTTAGAGTGGACATGGAAAAGGAGAGCATGATGGACATACACACACATACACATGCACAAACATGGAAAAGGAGAGCATGATGGTCATACACATACATACACATGCACAAACATGTACATCTATGTATGCATGTGTGTATGTATATTTGTATGTATATTTGTATGTATGTGCACATGAATCCAGGTGTGGGTGTGGGTGTAGGAGTAGGTGTATGTGTCTATGTCTTTCTATGAGTAAGAGGATTCTTTTTTCTATATGTATTGTATTGATTATGGAGAAGGAATCGCAAGAAAATAGTGTTTGATGGTTTCTAGGTGGACTAAGTATGGGAGAGTTAGAGCTTCAACATAGTATAGTCTCAAATAGAGATTACCATTGTGCAAAAAGGTTCAAGATTTCACAATTTTCTTTATGCAATTTGTAAGGGTTTGTTAGTGGTTTTGTTTGGATTATGGTGAGATTGTGTTTTCAATTTTTTTTACTATGTGGTATCAACTTACCAGTTGTTCATTATTTTTGTTTTCATTTCCTAGACCGATATTTAATCATTCAATAAAGACTTTGCAAGTTGGGTGAAGTTTCATGTAAATTGTGGTGTTCAACAATGCTTGTCAAAGACATATTTGGGTTTCCATTTGAGATACTTGTTATAGATGTTATTTTCTATGAAAATCAATTTATGACAAGTAAAATGAAACTATTTTCTTTCTGCAAATTTTATTATTTGATTATATAATGAGTTCTATCTATTTTTTTTACTTGCCAATGTGTGGTTTTCAAGCAATTTCCTTGGCAATTTATGGTGTAGTTTTTGTTTGTTTGCAAGGTCTCATTTAAGGTTTTAAAAGAAAATCAAATATTATTTAGATCCTTTCTAAAAATTATTACATTAGTTGAACCTGTATTTTATTTTGAGTGAGTTGCAAGTTAATTGATTTCCTAGACTTCAACAACTTAGGCACCTTATAATGCACATACAGTGTAAAACCATCTCAATTTTATGAACTTGGATTTATACTTTATTGTACCATATACCCCATTAAATTTTCCTTGGTGTATTATGAATTCATCTCTGAGTTGTAGAGTCAATTCAATCAACCTAAATTATTGATTGGATAAAGGGAACCCTATGATTGTTCAAAAATATTTTGCACTTAGATCTATTAAGAGATTACATTGGAATAGTGTAGCCCAATATGATCAAGATAATTGGGGTGCAAAACAGAACCTTCCCTAACATTCACTTGCCCACTTGGATGTGTTGGCATTGTCAATTTGACCCCATAATGCATGAAACAAAAATTATGCTTGCCTACAAATTTTTTTGGTTGCAATTGACACTTTATGCAACATTTAAAAAAACTATCATAGTGGTCCAATGGATTGGAGATTCAAAAAATTGAGATTATTGTGGAGGGACCTTATGTGACACTGTAGGTTTAGGTACAACACTTTTAGGTGCAATGAATTTTCAGAAACTACCCATCATAGTTCGATAGTTTTTTTTACTTAATTCTCTATAGAGATTACATCAAAATAATGTATCCTAGAACAATTGGGACAAGTGGGGTACTAAATAAGACCTTTCCTAGTGCTCACTTGCCCACTCAAACATATTGGTACTGAAAATTTTGTTCAATGATATAGGAAACAAAAATTATGCTTGCCTTCAATTGTTCATTGAATTTAATTTACGCTTTCTAAAATATTTATAAAAAAATTTGTCATGGTCAAATGGATTGGAGATTCAAAAAATGATATATTATTGTGGAGGTACCTTGTGATGTTGTAGGTTTAGATGCAAAATATTTGTAGGTGTCACAAATTTTAAGAACTAATTTGTCATAGTTTTATAGTTTTTCACATTTAGTGCTCTTAAGAGATTAAGTTGGAATAGTGTAGCTCAAAAAGATCTAGAAAATTGGGGTACAAAATTCTTGAACCCAAGGAAGGACACAAAGGTGGGGTGTGAATTAGTCTAAAACAAAAATTAATGTGGCACATAAACAATTGATCAACAACACATGAACACCAAGATTTTCTAGATGGAAAACCCATGTTGAGAACCTACAAACAAAAATATATCTACTATGTATATCAGATTACAATGAAAATAGCTCACTTCTATGGACCTACAAACCAAGGCTAACTTTTCTTGGGGAAAGATACAAAAGAGTGCTTGCAAACCTAAAGCTAACTGCAATAGGGAAAGATACAAAAATGATTTGAAAAGAAGGGTTTCCTAGCCATGAAGCTATCCTTGAACTCTACATCAATCGTCCTAAATTAGCACACACAACTCAGACGTCAACTACCAACACTTTGTCTCATATCAAATCTGGAATATAGCCACAATATATTTTAGACAACATTCAAAACCTAGTTATATTTTTTGTGCAGGTATTCAATGCTGAGGCATTAGGCCTATGCATTTTTTAAGAAATAGACTAATTCAAGAGGCTTTCATTTTCATCTAGAGCTTCATGTGCTTATAAAGTCTTCGGCGGAGGAAGGTATGCTGCTTTAGCTATTGTAGAAATGGAAAGTAGGATAGAAAGTGTGAGAAACATTACAAGTGTAGAAAATTTGCAAAGAAGAACAATAGCACATAACACATAGATTTATGTGGAAAAACTTGGTAAAAATATTCCAGTAAAAAACCACGAGCAAATTTTGTCTTTCGTATTGATTCTCAGAAATTACAGTTACAACAATCTGAAAATTGTCCATCAAAACATACTAAATATAGTAAGTATGACACGCACAACTGCATGTAGAATACATGCCAAAATTTTGATTCTACTTATATAGTAAGTCTCAAAAAAAATTGCCAATGGGTACTCCATGATGATGCAACCACTGCTAGCTAAGATAGTCATAATGACGCAACCATTGTTAGCTAAGATAGCCATGATGACTCAACTACTACTAGCTAAGAGTCCAATTTGAACTTCACATTCCAATAGAAAGTCTGCTCGGAACATTAGAAAATACTAATTTTAGAGTGCTACATTGTTAATTTTTGAGTATTCCATCCTCTTTCGATATTGGAATGCATGCGCTTATGCCTTAGATTTTAATCAGCTTCAAGGAGTTTATGGTGGATCGTGAGTTGGATGTCTATAAGCTTCAAGAAGTTTATGACATCATTCTTGTAGTATCTTCTTTGAAAGATAATACATGTTGCTATTTATCATTTAGAAAAAGAAACCAATGCTAAATTTTGAATCAAACCACATTATTTAACTGAAATTATCCATTTTAAAATGCCTCATACGTCATCAATGGCTGATTTCAATAGAATGCCCTACAACTCTACAATAATAAGATTTGAAAAGTATGCAGTTTATCTCAAAACGTGAAAAATGTTGGAATCGTGATCAAATATTTTTTGACATGTTTATTTAGTGCATATTTGTTTTATTCTTTGTTTCTCCCCAAGAAAATAAAGCGAAAAAAGATTAACTATATGCATTTTTTCTCTAAAGTACTAGTTGCAAAGTCCTACTTGAAGACAACCAAGTTGCAAAGTCCTAATTGAAGACAACTTACTAAATATAGTAAGTATGACTCGCACAATTGCATGTAGAATAAATGTCAAAATTTCTATTCTATTTATAGTAAGTCTCAAAAAAAATTACGAGTGGGTACTCTATGATGATGCAACCACTACTAGCTAAGAGGCCAATTTGGACTTCACATTCAAATAGAAAGTCTACTAGGAACATTAGAAAATACTAAGTTTAGAGTGCTACATTGTTAATTTTTGAGATTTAAATCCTCTTTGGATATTGGAATGCCTGCGCTTATGCCCTAGAATTTATTCAGCTTTAAGGAGTTTATGGTGGACCATGAGCTAGATGTCTATCAGTTTCAAGAAGTTTATGACATCATTCTTGTAGTAGCTTCTTTCAAAGATAATACATGTTGCTATTTATTATTTAGAAAAAGAAACTAATGGTAAATTCTGAATCAAACTAAAATTATCCATTTTAAAATTCCTCATACTTCATCAACGACTGATTTCAATAGAACACCTTGTAACTCTACAATAATAAGATTTGAAAAGTATGCAGTTTATCTCAAAACATGACAAATGTTGGTATCATGATCAAATATTCTTTTACATGTTTATTTAGATCACAAAGCAATTTTAATATCAGCTAATTTTTCCATACATTTCTAATTCAGTGCATATTTGTTTTATTCTTTGTTTCTCCCCAAGAAAATAAACCGAAAAAAGATTAAGTTTATGCCTTTTTTCTCTGATGTACCAGTGTGGAAAATAAAACAGAGAGTATAATAATCGCTCAAAGAAAAATTTCTCTCAATAACAGACTGGCTTATCCTCCCATACATTCTTCAAGTACATAGCTTCTTAATCAAAATGTAACATACCTATTACCAGAGTTCTCTCAAAACTCTTCATCTTGTAGTCTTAAAATGAAATTTTCTATTACCTATGCTTCCTTCTAGCCTTCTCTTGTGAAAGATTACTTTCCTCTTCAATTTGGTACCCCCTTCTTCCAATTTTTTTGGTAGCTTCCACAACTTTTGCTAGCCTCCTACAACCCCTTTCATGCATGCATCTCATAGAAGCATTGACAAAGCATGTGGTGGGGTTATTTGAGTTTAATTTTATTTTCTAATTTTTTAAATAAAATGTTAATCATGAAGCCTCTAGTAGAGCAATCAGTCAACTCAACTAAGAAGACAAAGAATATGAACCTAAATCACACTACCAAAGACTATTTAGCAAGAAAGCCTCAGTAAGAGAAAGTAATGCATCTAAAATAAAACACAATTGTTTATGAAAGTATTAAAGTAAGGCTTCAAATATTATAAATTAGTAGACCCAATTGTTTATAGCAGCATGCTTAAAACAATTCAATGATACAAGGTCTAAAAAGTTCAAAGGAGAACAATGACACAGAGATTGAGCAGAATATAAGACTCGGATTGATGACAGTAAAACAAGTAGACTGGAATGCAGAACCACAATGTTGAACCAAAGGCTGCAACACAACCAAATGCATCACACCTGAGGATGAAAACCTATGATAACTGTAGAGATGCCTAAACTGGAGGTCATAATTTGTACTTCTATTGCTAGTAGTTTATACATTCTCTTCCCAATGGAAGGAAATAATAAATAGCAGTGGTCATAGATAAGAATTAAAATGTAGATGTAGATCAATTTTCAGAGCTATTTGAATTATTATTTCTTGGATTATCCGTACTCTCAAGAAAAGGTGAGATATATATGGGCAAATGAAAAGTTTTAGGAGTACCAAGAAATACACTTGTAATTTTTTCTAATCTCTGAACAATCTCCATCATAGTTGGGCGTTGGTGTGGAGCCTCCCTTGTGCAAATCAACCCTATTTGCATAAATTCAGTAAGGCATGCCAATACCATTTCTTTATTTGACTCATCAACATCTTTAAGTAGGTGATTGTCCACTACTTCTATGATCTTATTTGGAAAATGCATGCTTTCCCATTTCGGTAGATTAATACCTTCTACAAACATGTAATTTGTCGGTCTTCTCCTTGTTAATAATTCTAAGACTAGAATTCCATAGCTATATACATCGCCTTTTATTGAAGTCTTTCCACCCATTCCATACTCTGCAATACAATTAAATAATACTGATTCTCAAGCTATAAAAATAATTATAAAGACTTCCGAATAATTTAAAACGATTATTATATTGCAATAATGTAAGATTTTATACCTGGTGCAATGTAGCCGATAGATCCATTTAGTATAGTTGCAAAAGTCATTGAATTCTCAAAAAGGAGTATAGCAATGCCAAAGTTTGTTACATATGAAGTCATATCATCACCTAACAACACATTACTAAGTTTTAGGTCACAATGAATGACTTGCACAAAGCAATAATGGTGTAGATATTCCATTCCTTGTTCTATTTTTAATCACTCAACCAAACTTAATTTTCTTTCATCTTCTCCATTACGATATAGCCACCTATCCAAACTTCCATTTGACATGAATGGAAGAACCAATGCTTTAAAATCAGGGTTACAATAAGATGAAATGATTTTGATCACATTGGGGTGTCTAACTCTTTTTAACACATTGCATTCTCTTTGAAAACTTTGGATAGAATTTTCATCTTGAAAATTGAAAACTTTAATAACAATATGTGTATTGTTGTTGATAACCCCTCTATAAACAGATCCAAAACTACCAACCCCTACCTGATTAGTTTGGTTAAACCCACCAGTTGCATTTGCAAGTTCTTCATATGAAAATTTTTGAGGCCCAATGTTGAAGTCAAGGGTATTCTGATTTATATGTCTCCTTCTATAGAAAATTAAAAAAAGTATAGAAGAAATAATAAATATTGCAATGCCAATCATAATTGGCACTATCACATTTCTGGAGCTTGAGAATTTTTTGTGCTTGGAATCCAAGCATGGTGGCAAATTAATCCACTTTCCACAAAGGCCAACATTTCCTAAAATTGCCGACTCTTCAATCATTGCAAAACCCCCTCCCTTTGGAACCTCTCCTACTAAGTTGTTTGAAGAGAGATTAATATGTTTAAGCATTATCATTTTTTGGAAAGCCATTGGGATTGCACCAGACAAATTATTTCTTGAGAGATCAATGGCTTTAATATCTTTTAGATTTGTGAGTGATGCTGGTATTGAGCTATTAAATAAATTCCATGAAAGATTCAAATATTGCAAGTTTGTGCAAATTGATAATGCTTTTGGAATTTCACCTAAGAAGTTGTTGAGAGAAACATCTATAGCTTGGACCATTGTCATTTTATTCATTGTTAAAATAGAACCTTGTAATAAATTATTAGAAACATTGAAATTAAATTAGAGAATCACAAGACTTGCCCATTCAGGGGGCATGTTTTCTTCTAGTTTATTGTAAGATAAATCCACCTTTTCCAAAGTGACACATTTCCCTAAAAGTTGATTGTGATGAAGAATAAGATCCCTTAGTTGTGGAACATTGTGAAAAGCATTTAGAATTCGACTTGAAATCATATTTTCACTTAATGACAACAATCCAAGCCTTTTTGCATCACCTAAACTTGCTGGTATTCCTCGACATAAATTATTTTTGTCCAAATACTTTTGTTCAAGATTTAGAAGATGGCCAAGTGCAAAAGGAATGGTCCCATTGAAATGATTGCCATATAAACTTAAAAATCCCAACTTTCTGAGGTTGCCAATGCCACTTGGTATGTTTCCCTTAATTTTATTGTGCTCCAAATTCAATGCATAGAATTGGCTTGATAGTTGGCTAATAGAAGGAGGCAAACAACACACTAAGATGATTAACAGACAAGTCTACAATTTGTAACGAGGAGCAATTAGGCAAGGCTATTAGAAAAGACAAGTCATTGCTTCTACTTATGAGATAGTTTTCCCGTAACTCAATTCGTTGAAGATGAAGCAAATTTCCAAACTCCGAGGGCACTATGCCACTTAGTTGATTTCCACCTAATCCAAGGTTCTGAAGTTGAGTACAATTGGAGAGGGAGTTTGGGTTTTTCCAATGAGTTGATTTTTCCATGAAAGAAATACTTGTAACTCTGATAGTTTCCCAAAGCTCCAAGGAATGGAGCCAATTAATTGATTATCATATAACTTCAAAATTTGGAGGTGAGTGCAATTGGAAAGGGTAGTGAGAATCACTCCTAACAAGTAGTTTTCACCAAGCCAAAGCTCTTTGAGTTCAGTAAGCATACCAAATTCACTAGGAATCAATCCCCATAAGTTGTTTGACTAAGAGAAAGAATTTCGAGTTGAGTAAGAATTCGTAATTTAATAGGAATTGATCCTGATAAGTTGTTCTCACCAAGAGAAATCTCTATGAGTTTAGTAAGGGTACCTAATTCAATAGGAATTGATCCCAACAAGTTATTCTCATCAAGAGAAAGCTTTGTGAGTTTAGTAAGATTACCTAATCTAATAGGAATTGATCCTGACAAGTTGTTTACACCTAGATCAAGCTATGTGAGTTGACTAAGCATACCTAATTCAATAGGAATTGTTCCTGACAAGTTGTTTGCATAAAAATCAAGCACTATGAGTTGAGTATGTTTGCCTAGGTCAAATGGAATATTGCCACATAGATTGTTATAAGATAGAATAAGATGTTGTAAAGAACAACAATCAGCCAAATTGGAGGGAATGAAGCCTTCTAATTCATTATAAGATAATCTAAGTATCCTGAGCCGAAAAAACCTTCCCAACTGAGTTGGAATTTTGCCATAGAAGCTGTTATTTTTAAGAGAAAGTACTTTAAGAAAAGAGAGATTGCCAAGAAAAGGAGAGATGGTGCCCACTAAAGACATACCTATGAGATTCAAGGAAATCACATGTTGATGACAAGAAGAGCAAACAACACCAACCCAATTGCAAAAAGAAGAATTGGAAGACCAATCATGTAAAATATTGTGAGAGTCAAGAGAGATAAAACTCTTAAAAGCCAAAAGAGCATCTCTATCAGAATTATAAGAAGGAGAAGAATGTGAGACATGTTGAGATACATGTGTCTCAACCTTGCAATTTTTAGTAAATAGTTCCAAATAGAGTCTCCAACCTTGTTGTTATTAGAGAAACGAAGTCTTCTTCTGTTACAGTGCAGCCAGAACAAAAGGAAGAAAAGAAAGATGTGATTCAACTGCCTGCAACACCTAAAAAAGTTGAATCGAGGCCCTTAGAAAGACAGGAAGTTGATGAGAGCTCTACGAGTTCTGAATCATCAGAGGAAGAAGAGGAACCTGAACCTAAACCTGAACTTGTTTGAAGGTCTACTAGACAAAAAAAAACACCTAAAAGGTATGGATATTCTCCTGGTGATTGGAGATGCATATTTGCTTTGAATGCTAATATTGATGAACCGAAATTTGTAGAAGAGGCTCTTGGTATGAATGATTCAGAGTCTTGGAAAATTGCCATGGATGAAGAGATGGCAGCTCTTAAGAAGAATGACACACGAGACCTTGTACCATTGCCTGAAGGACAAAAGCCTATTGGGTGCAAATGGGTGTTCAAAAAGAAGATAGATTCAGATGGAAGAATTGAGAAGTACAAAGCAAATTTAGTTGCAAAAGGTTACTCCCAGATTGAGGGAGTAGATTATGGTGAGATTTTTTCTCTTGTAGCCAAAATGACATCTATTCATTTCTTGCTTTCTATTGCAACAGCTTATGATCTAGAGATCGAGCAAATGGATGTGAAAACAACTTTCCTTCATGGAGATTTGGAGGAAAAAATTTATATGACAGAACCAGAGCACTATGTGGTAAAAGGTAAAAGTAATTTGGTCTGTAAGTTGAAGAAATCATTGTATGGTTTAAAACAGAGTCCTAGGATGTGGTACCAGAAGTTTGATACATATGTATTGAGTTTGGGGTTTGTGCGGTCTAAATCCGATCACTGTATATATTTTAAATCTGATGGTGATCGTTTCTTGGTTATTGCCTTGTATGTTGATGACATGTTGTTTATTGGGAAAGGAAAAGGTTTCATTGTAGAATTAAAATATCAACTCTCGGCAAAATTTGATATGAAAGATCTTGGTGCAGCAAGACACATTCTGCGAATGGAGATTGTAAGGGATAGACAAAACAAAAATCTTTGGCTAGGCCAAAGTAAGTATGTTGGTCCTATTCTGAGAAGATTTAATATGCAAGATTCTAGACCATTGAGTGTTATTGTGATAATGGGAACAAAGATTTCTAGTTCACAATGTCCTACATCCCCATTGGAGATGGAAGAGATGAGTCGAGTACCATACCAAAGTGTTGTTGGAAGTTTGATGTATGCTATGGTTTGTACAAGATTAGATATTTCTCAAGCAGTGGAAGTACTTTCTCATTACATGTCTACTCCAGAAAGAGCACATTCAGATGCAGTAAAAGGAGTTTTTAGATACTTGTGGGGTACCTCAGAGTACTCTAATATTTTCATGGAATAGGAAATGAGCATTCCTTAGATATTAGAGGCTATGTGGATTCAGACTGGGCTGGTGTTGTTGATAGAAGAAGATCCACCAGTGCATATGTGTTTACATTATTTGGTGGTGCAATCAATTAGATGAGAAAGCGACAGGTTGTGGTCGCTTTGTCCACTACAGAAGGAGAGTATATGGTAGCTACTCATGGCTGCAAGGAAGCCATTTGGCTCAAGAGATTGTGTTCAAATATAGAGTTTAAACAAGGTGCAGTGACAATTTATAGTGATAGTCAAAGTGCAATCTTCCTAGCGAAGAACCCAACTTTCCATGCTAGGACCAAACACATTGATGTACAATATCATTTTGTGAGAGATATGGTTGAGGATGGTAGGGTGACGCTGGAGAAGGTAGAAACTTTGGTGAATGTTGTTGATTCATTAACTAATCCCGTGAGCACAGAGAAGTTCAAATGGTGTTTGGAGTCTATGGGCCTCTTGGCCCCTGATTGTTGAGTCCATGGTAATATGGATCCCCTGAGTCTTGCAAGGTATTCGACAAGTGGGAGAATGTTGAGATACATGTGTCTCAACCTTGCAATTTTCAGTAAATAGTTCCAAATATAGTTGGGAGGTTTCCCATGTGTTAGTGCCTTGGAAAAAGGTATATGAATCGTCAAAAGATGCTTTGTCCATAGTATAATATAGGAGGGCCATTTTTAGACATTATATGACAGATTTCATGTTAGTTATGAGGGTCAAAAATAGGGGATAAGAGTTTGGACGTGACTAACTATTTTTAACCTGGTTTTCTTTTCTTGGAAAAACAAATGTCAAGAATGGGAAACATGTGTGGTACGTAATGCCCGTTACTTTTTGAAAAGTTGAAAGCCTCGTGAAACTGTTGTGCTATTTGTCTTTTTAAAACCTGAAAGCCTCGTGAAACTGCACTTTTATTTTTTAACGAGGTTAAAAACCCCGTGATCTGCAATGGCAGGAGACAAGCCATCTTTATGTTCTACTCGATTTGGGTTTTTGGCCTATGGAATTATGTTTGTTGCTTGTAGGATGACCAAGTTAGAACTAAGAACGGTGTCCAATTTTCCAACTTGTTCAACTTGGACTGAAATTTGCGTAGATTAAGATAAGATTACTTCAGTGCCTTAAAGTCCGATCTTCGTGGAAAATATCTGGAAGACTTGTTCAATGCCGTGTCGTGGAAGGAATATGGGTTTGGTTTTGTCCACTCACTTTGTTTGGTGCGTAGTGCCGTCACTTTTTGAAAAGCTGAAAGCCCCGTGAAACTGCTGTGCCATTTGTCTTTTTAAAACCTGAAAGCCTCGTGAAACTGCACTTTTATTTTTTTGAAAAGGTTAAAAAGCCCCGTGATCTGCAATGGCATTAAAGATACTATAATACACACAAATATTTATTTACATGACAATTATGTTTTACCTAAATTATAATTATTTAAAAATTATTTTATTTTATCTATATTGTTTAGTGAATAATCATTTTATTTACTTAAGATGTAATGATTCTATGAGAGAAGGTGTCTAACATTTTAATAAGGTTTTTTTTTTCAATAATGTAAAAAATATGATTTAAATATTTAAACATTTTTAAAGTAATTAAATAGTTTTTTTAATTATTAATTTAACATTGAGTAATTGTCAAATTTATATCATTTTTTTTGTAAAAAAATTCTCTATTAAAACCTATCCATTACTACTTAATTATAATTTGTCTATTTTATTTACTTATAAAAATGCATACTGATTTCACATTAGAACACTACCAACATTACTTTAGTAAATAAAAATAGGCTATAAAATTTACAATAAAAAAAACCTAACTATTTATATATTTCAAAAAAATTATAATTAGCAACACTTCTTACAATAATTGAATTAGGGTATTATTATTATTAAAAGCAAAAACTTTACTTCTATGGTGATGAATGTCATCTTTCTATAAAGCCTAAAGAAAATAAGCACCAAATTATATATTTGAATAATATATAAAAAATTGTAAATTTTTTTTTCATTTATTGTAAAATTTATATCTTTTTAACAAGTATTTAATGCTAATTATTTCATTTGTTTTATACTTTATTCAATTTATTAAAAATAATTATTTTAATTTCTTCTAAAAATTGTATTCATGATCGATTATTTATTCTCCTTCTATTCTATAATTATTACTATTTCACTCCATAATTCCATTATTATTAGAGGATAGATTTATATTACATGAAAATGAAAATGTTTTTTTTTTTTAAATTACTTACAACAAGAGCCCAAATAGAATCATGAAAACAAAAATGACATGAATACTAAAAACGAAGATTTGTCTTGTTGGCATTGAACTTAAACCTAGAGGTCTATGTTCTGCACTTCCAGACAACCAGCAACGACATTTTGAATTCATTTCTTATTTTCTCTCAATGTGGATAGAAGCTCGTTGCTCGCCATTTGTTGACTTCGAGTATTTGTCGTGCGTTGCCTGACAGCTGTTAGGCTAATGTAATTGAATTCCCACAATAAAAACTAATTAATAATATTTGTAAAATTCTTTTCCCATATCAAATCTCATCCTCACTATTGATCACGAATGGAATCATAGATAGGGATTGATTTGTCTCATTAAGCTATTAGGATTACATTATAAAATGATTGTATTTTATTTTTTTGATAACTAAAATTCAATCTGAGGAGATTGCACCTGTAGTAGTCAAATAAGAAGTCTTAGCCTAGCCCACACCAAGTGATGCCACAAATGGTTGGCTTCATCCTCAAAAAAATCACCAATTTATATAATCCTCTTGATGGGATACAAAAAAGGGAAAACATAATAAAGGTTGTACACCTATGGAATTGCACCACTTTTTTCATGCAAGCAAAGATGCATATTGAATGCTACCTCATTTTTCCTCATTTTCCTTTGCATAGTTATCCAATTACCTTCTAATGCCCCATCCTTCTAGACCATAGTTTCTATCTAAGTGGATCTTTCCTCACCCTGATTGGATGAAATTCTTGAACTCTCCTCTTGTTCAACTATCTTCTAGTAGGTATTAAAGAAGCCACATCATTTTCTTTCCTAGTTTAATTGAAGATCTCATTAACTGTTGAGATTTACATAGTGTAGTTGATTGGCTATCACCCCCTTTGGATTTCTTAGGGGCCTTAGTGCTATAATTTTTAACTAGGATTTGATCCTCCTATTCAATTGAATATTGATGAGGACAAATATCCTTCCATAAAGTAGCTTTGCTACTATTTCTTTTTTAACACATTGGGTAGCAATATGGCCAATATTTTTTATTAAGGGAAAATAGGTTTGATGGGTCCCTGAAACCTAGTACAGAAGGAAGATCAAAAGATAAGCATTAACGCACAGCTAAACAAAAGACAACAGCTAAAGAAAAGACAGTTGATGTACAAAACGCCAGCAAGTAAACGATCAAAATAGACTAAAAACCAAAAATGACTGACAGAAGCCCACGCTTAGGTCAAATTTTGAAGCGTCTTCGCTGCTTCCAACTCCAACTGACCCATAGTTTCCGCAGCCCGCTTGATGTCCTCTATTTCTTTGCTCTGGTTCTGCATCCTTTTAGTACTCGCTCTGGTTCTTCTTCCGAGCCCAATTTCCTTATCCTCAGGGGTGTCATCTTTGACCTCAATAATACCCTTTGTAGCGTTTTTCCCCTTAGTAGATTTCCATCTTGTAGACGAGGGTTTTCATGCTCGTCGAGGTAGCCTTCAGGATCCTATGGCTCTGCTCCCCAATTTTTTTAAGTGTGTTCTCAATACCATCCAATATGTGATTAGTAGCATATGCTCTGTTTTCCAGGCAAGTAAAACTGTTGCAGTTGGCATTTATAATATCCTCTGCATTGCCAATTGCCTTGGTTAGCTCACTAAGACAATTTGGGAGGGAGTTGAATTTTCTGGAACCTAGGGCCTATAGGGTTTCAATTTTCCCTGCTTCATCAGCTTTCTTGACTTTTATGCCCTCGATTTCCTTTTGAATCCAGTTGAGCACTTGTTTGAAGTTCTGCGTCTCGTTATTTATGCAAAGGCCTATGTCCACTTGATGCTCTTCGTAGTTCTTGACATACATGGTGTTAAGATTGACCTCTAGACTAACCTCTCTGTCTTCAATGTTTTGATCATCTTTCATTGTCGTGTCCTCCTCCATGACATTTTTCTGCTTCAAATCAGACTTGAGAGGCGACCTTTCTTCCACCTCCCCACCTTTTGAATTCTTCTATCACCAATGTTGAAGAATGTTGAAGAATCTATGACATCTAAATAAAATGCCCTTGTAGTTTAGCGTTTGTTTCTAGCACCCATTTTTAGTGTTGAGAGAAATATATATAGAGAGTTCTTTGGTAATGTCAATATCCACAAATATGCAAGAAAAATTAGTATACATATAGTCTAAAGAATCCTCATCAACTCCCAAAAATTTCCACATTGAATTGCCAATAACATCAAAACTGGAATCAAACCAAAACTGTAATGGAAGATTTGGAAGCCTTACCCAAATTGGGGTTGTAGAGAAAAATTCAGTAGCTAGTTTCAAAGAGTGTCAAGGTTGTAGCATTAGCAAATGTTGATCACAATTTCATTGGTAGTCACACATAATAGTGCAACAATCCTAAGAATTGTCAAAGACACAATGAAAAATCCATGTGCACATGGATATATTTGCATACATGCCCTTTAGAATAGGATACCAAGTTTCTTACTTAGGTTTGCCCCTAGAGAAGGGATTAAGGCCCACCTAAGTTTGAGATCCAATTGGTGAAAAAATGGGGAAAAAAATGGAGACATGGAAAACTAAATGGCTTTCATGGGTAGGAAGAGTCACTATGTTAAAGGCAACCCTTTTAGCTTTGCCAATTTATTGAATGTCCTATTTATCTCTTTAAATTGGAGCTAACACAAAGTTAGGGAAGAAAATGAGATCCTTTTATTGGCAAGGTATGGCTAAGAAGAAGAGAAGACCTAAAAACCTTCGAGGAGTTGGCTTGAGAAACTAGCTATGGAAAGGTAAGGCCCTAGAAGCCAAACTTGTTTGGAAATTATACAAGGATTTGAATTTGCAATGCGTCGAAATTATTAAAGGAAAATATTTAGAAGATATGAGTCTGAAAGGCATCTTTAGGACTCAAAATCGCCCAAAAGGGTCAAGGGTATGAAACTTTTGATTAAAATGTAGAGATCTAAATCATATCAGATTTCTTGGGATGTGGGAGATGGTCTTAGGGATATATGATTTTTTTTTAATATATGTTTTATACTAACAATTTTATGTAAATCTATAAATGAAATGTCCCCAGACCTATTAGGTTACAAATGTTATGCGAGGAAGTGAATAGTTGGTAATTAATATAAATAAAATCAATGGATTTTCTTAAAGTCATAAGGTTTATCTATAATATTCTATACTTTTATTTTTCAAATATAATATTTAATCTAATGTCTACTACTTTTAAAAATAAGATGGACTATCCAAATAAATTTGATGACTTTGTATATTCAATTGTAAATGTCTTACAAAACCACAAAATTTTTCTTATTATTTTGTAGGATGATACTTAAGATTTTTCTGAAACATCACTTATCATATGAGAAAGTTCACTAGAATCCATTTGATCTTGTTAGCTATTTTGTTTCAAGATTTGAAAAATCAGGATATATATAAACTTTACTAAAGCAAGGGTGCTCACATCAACCTTTTAATTCAATCTTTGATATTGACCTCATCTTTGTGGGAGTTGTGTGTACACAAGCCAATAAATATGAAAAAAACTTATCATCCTTCTCTTTGTGAAGGATCTTTTCATTTTCAAAGATTTTATCCTTCTTTGAGAATGGGTATATGTCCTTTTATTTCAATTGAGGCATATTTTTATTGCTTGTGATAGTTATACAATAATTCTTCGCTTTAGGTCTTATAAGGTTATATGTTTCAGTAATTCTTTGTTTTAGGTCTTATAGGATTATATATTTGAAATTTAATAATAATTTTTTTTAGATATTATAATGTTATACATTTTAAATTATACATAAAAATTATGGATTTGAAAAAAGTAGACTCGCCCACAACATCAAAATAATCACTCAATATTGATATAACCTAACAACCATTAATATCTACATAGCAAACAAGATGCATCACCAAGTACGCTCACTTCTTTGATCCTTTGTGACCACTATACTTTACATAACTATTGATTATTAGATTTTTTATATAATTTTTTTTATTTTTTAAATTTGAGAGGAATACAATATGACCTAGGCTACAAAAGCACCATGAAATTTATATATTCTTGAAACATGTGTTGCATAAGTTGGCTAGAGCTAGTTTTATTTGGTTGGGTTGGTGTGGTTTTAGTGGAGGTTTCCCTTATTCTAACAACATTATTTCATTAATGGTAGTTTTGGATGCCAACATATGTGGATGAACTAATCTTCTCATATGGAATTTCTTATACAATTTAGAAAATGGGCACATGAAGTGCCCATGAGATGGAAAATCATCTCCATCTTAGTATAGTAGAAACAAGAATCAAGAGATATTATAGATGATTTATTACATGTTATGTGATATCTATCTAAGCAAATTATGTTATTTTTTCGATTTTACTATTGAAAACTTCTATCCTCCTTAATTATAATTTTGATGGTTAGAAGAGATCAATTTGAATATGAATTTTTGATCCTAAATTAGTTTTTCCCTCTCAATACTCTAAATGATAAAATAAGAAAATAATTTCATGTACTTTTATTTTTTTAATCCATAACTAATATATGGGAAATGCTTAGGATGAGCGCAATAAGTTTAGTGAATAATAGAACATATGCTATGATAAAAATTAAAATTAAAATTGACTCTAAAAATAACACTATTCTATATACTTTTAGTTGTCTTATCCATAACTAATATATAAGAAAAGCTTAGGACAAGGGAAATAAGGTTAGTGAATAATAAAACATATGTTATCATAAAAAAAATTAAAATTAAAATTAATTCTAAAAACAACATTAATTTATCTAAGTAAATTTTTTTTTTTTTTTCAATTTTATTGTTGAAAACTTATACCCTCTCTAATTATAATTTTGATGGTTCGAATAGATCAATTTGAATATGAATTCGTGATTCTAAATTAGTTTTTCTATATCAATATTCTAAATGATGATCTAAAAAAATAATTCTATATTCTTTTATTTGTTTTATCCATAACTAATATATGGGAAATGCTTGGGAGAAGGACAATAAGGTTAGTGAATAATAGAACATATGCTATGATAAAAAATTAAAATTAAAATTAATTCTAAAAATAACATTCTTGTTTAAATAAAAGTTTACATAAAAAATTATTTTCAATAGGTTGATTGCTCCTGTATGTAAAGCCACAAATATCTTAATTGCTAAAACTTCCTTGATTGCTAAAACCGAAAAATAAAAAATCCTTAAAATCCTCCCTCGAAAAAAATAAAAAATTCTAATCTTTGTCATGACTTGCTTGAGCACACAAATCTCTTAAAATAATGAGCCTTGTTGGGGAATGAATCGAGTTATTTGGTGTAGTACAACACATCACTGCTTAATCTTTAACAAATATTTTGTTCGTTAAAGAAAATGATTCAGTGGCATGAGATTTGTGTTCTAAAGAGCTTCTTGGATTTAAATCCAAAGATAAGATTCATCTTTATTTTTCATATATCTTTTAAGATTTAAACAGATGGAAGCTCTTGGGATTGAATCAAAGCGTCCTTGAAATTTCTACTTAAAATAAAACCAGCTAATGCACATGGTCTATGTTCTCTTGCTTAATAGTTCATTTTGGTTGTGGAGAAGGCAGAGAAGTAACAACCCAAACATGGAAATAAATATATTAAAAATAAGAGAATAATAAGCCTCAAATATTATAAATTAGCAGACACCATTTTTCATAACAGTATCATAACATCAATATTAAAATAGTTCAAAAGGTTTAAAAGAGAACAGTGTCACAGAGATTCGGCAGAATAGAAGACTGGAATTGATGACAATAAACTAATAGAATCATCTTACTGCCCAAAATACTGAAATGCAGAACCAAAATATTGAACCAAAGGCTGCAACACGACCAAACGTTGAACAGATGAAGATGGAGACTTATGATGAGTACAGAGATGCATAAAATTGGAAGTCATGAATTGTTCTCCTACGAGAAATAGCTTTAACATTCTTTCTCCCAAGGCTTGGAAATCCTTTCTCAACGCCTGTGCTCTAGCATCTGGCCAACACATTAACTATCAAAAGAGCAGCATTTACTTCTTTCACACTAAGTCCCAACTCCGAGATAAAGTCTACAGAATCCTTGGTTGTCAAAGGGCCTCCCTTCCTAACACCTACCTAGGTCTCGCCTTGACTATTAAAGATGTCTCTGATTCCTTCTGGATCTCTATCCTTAAAAGAATGCAAAAAAAGCTAACTAGTTGGAAAGGTAGATTCCTTAGTAGTGTTGGGAAATTGCAACTGCTTTCCTCCTCCCTCCAGGGGATCCCTGTGTACTTTCTCTCCATATTCAAGATATTTGCGGCTATGGCTACTAAGCTGGAAAACATCCAAAAGACTTTCCTCTAGACGGGAATGGAAGAAAAGAAGAGGCTTGCCTTGGTGGGCTGGGACAAAGTTTGTCTTCCCAAGGCCATGGGTGGCTTGGGAAGCCATAAGATCTCAAGGTACAATAAGGCCCTTATGACTCAAATTTCCTAGAAGCTTTTGAACAAGGATATAGATTGGAGTAGGATCATCAGGGCTAAGTACTTGGGTAATGTGGACTTTTCCTCTATCCTAAAAGAGGAGGGCCTTCCCAGGGGTTCCAAAATTTGGAATAACATCTTGAGCTCCAGGGACCCTTTATCTCATGGTTTGAGGTGGCTTATTGGAAATGGCGGGAACATTCTCTTCTGGGAAGATCGCTAGTTAGGAGAGAGACCCCTTGCTTCTTTCCCCTCCCTGAGACGGCTTCAAGATGCCACCAAAAGCTTCTTTGGTAAAAGGGTCAGTGACTACTTCAACAATTGCACTTGGAGGGCCTTGGAGGACTGCTGTATTGACCTTCCCTTCCTCCTCCCTGCTGCTAGAGAGCTCAAGAAGCTTTTGGTCGGTGTATTCCTCCCCCTTTTTCCTAGGGAGGACGGACTTAATTAGAAGTGGGACCCCTCTGGAGACTTCTCTGTCAAAACTACCTACACCAGCTTACTTAGGGAACCTGTTTACTCCTCTATCTAGAAAGAGGTCTGGAATCCCCAACTCCTCCCCAAGGTTAATTTCTTCTAGTGGACTGCTCTCCTCAACAAAATTTTGACCCAAGACAACTTGGTCAAGTGGGGATTCCATTTCCCTAACAGATGCATCCTCTACAAAAATGATGAAGAAAGTCCTACCCATCTCTTCCTCTACTGTGCCTTCACTCGGAAGCTATGGGGGATGGTCTACAATAAGCTTAATATATGATGGGTAATGAATGATAATTTTTTAAATCTATCTCAGGAATTTCAGGGGCCCTCTTCCAACCCCTTTATCCAACAACTATGGAAGCAGATCCCCCCCCCACGTGAGCTGGTGTATCTGGAAGGAACAAAATGACAGGATATTCATAGATAAAGAGACCTCAATGGAAACGATGTTTGCTCGATTCCTTATTTTGATTCTTGAGAAAATCTTTGTTTCTAAAACCCAGAGAGTGTCCAAGCCCCCCTCTACCTGGGACTAGGGAATTGCTAGATGCTAGAACCTTCCCCCCTTATTCTCTCTTGTTGACTTCTCTAAGAGACTTCTAAGACAAAGCACGATCTGGTTCCCCCCGGCAACAAATTTTAAACTCAATTTTGATGGAGCTGCTAGGGGAGGCCTAGCTGCTGGTGGAGGGGTGATCAGATCCCATCTGGGGGCCCTTGTTGCTACTTATGTGGGTAACCTGAATGGGCATTCCTCTAATCAAGCTGAAGAGATGGGCTTAGCTTGGGGAATCCACATTGCCCTTTCCATGGGAATCAAGATTATGGACATTAAAAGGGACTCCATGCTTATCATTGATGTTGTCAAAGCGCGGAATAAGCTTAATTGGACAATTGAGGGAACCATTAGGGACACATTGAGCCTCATCTCTAGGCTTGACTCATTCAGAGTTATGCATATCTACAGGGAAGGCAACCATGTGGCAGATGCCATGGTAGCCATTGGCCTAAACCTCTCAGGGCTAAGATGTTGGAGGAGTCACAACTCCCTCTCAGACCATGTTAACTTCCTCCTCTAGGAAGAGAAATCCAAAATCTCCACTAATGATTGAGCGGTTGGTAAATGCTTCCCTTACCCTCCTCTCTTCCCTCAGGGCAATCTGGAGGTGGTGGTTTCATAATAAAAACAATGGGAATATTCCTCTGATCTCTTGTGGTGGTGACTCATTTGGCCAGGTTGGCGATGACGCATGCATTGTTGTGCTGACATTTCAATTGGGCTTGCAGAGCCATGATGAGCTATGACTGGATTGGAAACGTGTTGGTTGCCACCGGTATTTGCTGACTCTTAATGCCTCGTAACCAGGAAATCATTTCTAAAAGTGACTTCATTTTTTCCCATGCACCCAACTTCATTTCTCATTTATTGATGTCGGGCTTGCACATTTCCCATTTTCTCTTCCTGGCTTGGTTCTCAAAGGGTCTCTTCAACTTTCTCTATTTCATGACTAAAGAAGCTTTGTTGTCGAAAGATATGGGAGGCGATAGAGTTATATATGAATCGGATAATTTGAATGATTTTAAAAATGACCCCCTGGTCAGGAACTTCTGTGTTGAAGGTGGGGTTGCCGATTTTCTGGATTTCCTGAAGGGCCATGATGAGCAGCTCTCAGCTTCTTTTGCCTCCTCCTGGTCTGGGAGGTGGGTCTTAGTTGGTGGCATTTCCTTTGATGTCTCTAAGGAGACTATTTCCCAAGCTATGAAGCTAACCCTTGATGGCCACCGCTAGAAGCATACCAGTCATGTTGCAAACAGTCATGAAATACTTCACTCTCGAAGGCAGGTATAAGGTATTCTACTACTACCATTTGCCCCTCCTCAATCACTTCCGTAACAATGATTTGTTTTGTCTGACGTTATATTTACTGCACTCTATAGAGAGCTCTGTTAAAGACACTATGGACCCCAAGCATGGGGATAAGCCTCTCTACCTCCTCCACTAGGGACTTATTTACAAGTTGTATAAATTCCATGAGGCTCTCTGACCCCCCCCGGAATCTTTTGCTCTCTCAAACCCCCATGCCGACTTCCAAGCATCTCGCGGCCCTGTTTATGGATTTCCCTAGATTCTTTCAATATCCCCATGAGGGCTTTGCTATGACCACCATGTCCCTACTTGCTTATGCCTTGGTTGTTTCCTTATCGATGGTCTCCCCTATTTTAACTCTTCCTGCCTCTTCCAGTGCTTCTCGCTCCCTATCCAAGGGCAAAAACAAAACCCCAGCTAAACGCAAATGCATTGTCTATGATGACAATTCTTCCTCTGAGGACACTATGAATGACAACCCTTCCCTGGATTCGGAGGTTAAAAGGAGATTCTTCAGACTTGATTCCTAAGGCCTCAGAAAGAAGACCCCCATGATCGAGAATCTGGACTCTAGGGAGAACCCCATTGTGGACAAGAAGGAGGAGGACCCTAATACTATGGGGGGCCCTGATGGGGATGTTGTGGATGTTAATGTGACTAGGGACCCCATAGTCCTGACCACTATTGGTACCGCTGACATGCATATCTCTGAAATGAAAACCTAAGATATCATTGATGATAAGGATACAACCCCTATGAACATGGACACTGAGGGTCTTATGGGCGTGGAAATCCCTCAAAACAAATTTCTGGAATCTGGTAAATTGGATTCGGATTTAAAAATGGTTGAACAGGTGATGCATTCTATCCCTCTGATGGGTCTAGTTAAGGATAGGGATAACTCCCTCGCTGGTGGCATGCCCAAAGAGACTGAAGAAACTATGGATGACTTGGCTGCTAAGAACCCCCAGGATGTCCCTACCCTCCAACAAATGGAAAAGTTGAGCACATATGTGCTAGACATCATGCGGATAATTGAAAACCTCGGCCTTGTTCTTGATTTGTAGACTATCAAGGAGGATGTCAACCAACTCAAGAACAAGATGGAGGCTTGGGAAGCCCAAATGGTGGGCCTGAACAAATTCCGTGCACAGGTTTTACATAGTTCTGTGCTCACCCTCTCTCTGCTGAGGAAACGCTATGTGGACACTGAGGAGGACAAGCAGGAGGCAAGGGACCTCTACAAGTTCATGTCTAACAAATGGAACAGTGCTATGGATTCCACTGGGGTATGCAAGGCACCCTTGTAGTTTGTTTTTGTTTTCTAATGTTGTTTCTGATTTCTAAAGACTTGGTTCCTTTTTGCTGATAGTTGTTGTTAATTGTTGTTATAGTGTTGTTTCTGTGCTATGAATTTTAATAGTTTTGCTATGTAAAGGGTTAGTGCCCTTGTTCTCATTGCTTTATTAATCAAAAACATTCTTCCTCCCATGGAAATAAACAATAATTAACAATTGTCATTAAGTTGAGTGTAGAGATAAGATGTAGATGTAGACAAAATTTGAGAGCTCCCTTCATTAATATTTCTTAGATTACTGGTAACCTCAAGTAAAGGTGAGATATCTATGGGAAATGAAAAATTCTAGGAGTAATAAAAAATACATTTTTTATTTTATCTAATCTCTAAACAGTCTCCATCATAGTTAGACGTTGGTGTGGATTCTCCCTTTTGCAAATCAACCTTATTTGCAGGAATTCAGTAAGACATGTCAATACCATTGTTTGTTTGTTTTTTACTCCTCAACATCTCTAAGTAGTTGGTTGTCCACCACTTCTTTAATCATATTTGAAAAATGGATGCTTGCTTATTTTTATCAGTTAATACCTTTTACAAATATATTATCCGTTGGCCTTCTCCTTATCAACAATTCTAAAAGTAGAATTCCATAATTATATACATCTCCTTTTGTTGAAATTTTTCCACTCATTCCATACTCTACAATAAAATATAATAATCAATGATTTTCAAGCTATATGAAATAATTATTAAAATTAAAGAAAAATCAATGACAATTTATATCTCAATAATATAAAATTTTGTACCTGGTGAAAAGTAGTGAATAGATCCCTTGAGTACATTTGCATAAGTCATTGAATTCATTGAATTCTCAAAAAAGAGCCTTGTAATTCCAAAGTCTACTATATATGGAGTCATATCATCGCCTAACAACACATTATTAGGTTTTAGGTCACAATGGATGACTTGCACAAAGCAATAATAATTTAGATATTCCATTCCTTGTGCTATCTCCTTTGCTATTTTTAATCAGTCAGCCAAACTTAATTTATATTCATCTTCTCCCTCATGATATAACCACCTCTCTAAACTTCCATTTGACATGAATGGAAGAACCTATGCTTTAAAATCAAGGTTACAATAAGTTGAAATGATCTTGATCACATTACAGTGCCTAACTCTTTTTAACACATTGCATTCTCTTTGAAAACTTTGGACAGCATTTTCATCTTAGAAATTGAAAACTTTAACAACAATATGTGTACCATTGTTGAGAATCCCTCTATAAATAGATCTAAAACTACCAATCCCTAGCTGATTAGTTTGGTTAAACCCACTTGTTGCATTTGCAAGTTCTTCATATGAGATTGTTTTAGGCCCAATGTTGAAGCCAAGGACATTCTGATCAATATTGTCTCCTTTTAAAGAAAATTAGTAGTATAGAAGATATAATAAAGATTGCAATGCCAATCATAGCTAGTACTACCACCTTTTTGGAGGTTGAGAATTGTTTGTGCTTGGAATCCAAGCATGGTGGCAAATTAATCCTCTTTCCACAAAGGCCAACATTTCGAGAAACTACTGACTCATCAATCATTGCAAAAATTCCTTCCTTTGGAACCTCTCTTATTAATTTGTTTAAAGAGAGATTAATATGTTTAAAAGAATTTTTATTTCTTAAAAAGCCATTGGGATTGCAGTAGACAAATTATATCTTGAGAGATCAATGGCTTCAAGATTTTTTAGATTTGTGAGTGATGCTAGTATTGACCTATAAAATGAATTCTATGAAAGATTCAAATATTGCAAATTTGTGCAACTTGATAATGCTTCTGGAATTTCATGTGAAAAGTTGTTGAGAGAAATATTTGTAAGACTTGTCCACCATTAGAATTATCCGCTCACTTTGTGTGGTGCCTAGTGCATAACAAAGACACGTACCTACTCTTACAAAATCGTCAGAAATTAACAAAGACACCTACCTATTTGTGCATTGACAAGAATTTGAGGAACGATAGGAACGCTCTCGAGAGGTGCACTTAATGAAAGGGGCTAAAAATTGTCTCTCTGTATCACCCAGAATAGTATTAATTTATAAAAATTGTTTTATTTATTATTGTATCGAATAATTTATAAAATATATTACAAAAATAATATTTCTTTCAGGTGATTGGTTAAAACAATTTGGATGTTATAGGAGAATTAAATATTTTTTTAAGTTTTTTATATTTCTTTATGTTTAAAATATATATATGTATTTTAATTTTGTTTTCAATTTTTTTATTTATTAAATTATAATTAATAAAATCAAGTAGCTATTTTATCTAGGGGTTTAGATTCACACTATAAAAAATTTAAATAAGCATTATCATTATTCTCATTTTCTAAAATTTATTAGCTTTTAAACATAAATAAAATATACAAATAAGAATTATATCAAAATTACTAAAATCATTATAATTGTTAGTAAAATGATAATTATAATCCTAATTATTTTATGGATTAATGTGGGATTTTTAACCTGGCCCAAACTAGAGGAAATACAATAAAGCTTAACTTGGCTTGTACCAGGTGAGGCCACAAAGAAGGGAACTCATCCCCACACAAATAATCTCTACCAATGAGCCCATGCAATCCCCTAAACGGGATTATAACATTTTAAGAATATAGTAAACAAATAAAACCCATTAAACGACACTTAAAAATTGGAGGCCCGTATACACTAACAGTTATCTCTAATAACACAATTGGCTCCACATA
The DNA here is from genome assembly GCF_030272615.1 of Cryptomeria japonica. Lineage (NCBI taxonomy): Eukaryota > Viridiplantae > Streptophyta > Pinopsida > Cupressales > Cupressaceae > Cryptomeria > Cryptomeria japonica. The sequence continues at coordinate 239,994,647 of NC_081415.1, forward strand.
CACAACATAGGAAGCCCCTACCACAAAGATACAAGCCTAATATTTCACTTCACCTTTGGAATGGAAGTGAAGAAGCATGTTAAACATTACCTCATTTTTCTTCCTCTTCCTTTGCACCACTATTCAATTGTCTTCTGAAACCCCACCATTCTAGACCACATTTGGTAATTCTATAGCTTTTCCCCCACCCTCCAAAGACATAATACCTAAGCTCTCTCCTTGGTTAGTTACTTGTTTGATTGAAAGTTTTTCAACCTCAATGTTGTAAATTCTTGTCTGAGGGGATTCAATCACAGTCCTTAATATAGTCATCATTTTACTTGGTGAAACATTTTTCTTACCATCCCCTCTAGATTTAAGTGTCTCAATGATGGTTTTTCCCTTGTAGCTTGGATCTTTCTTTTCTACCAAATAATTCTGAGGAGTAAAATCTTTCCACCAAGTAACTTGTCCACCATAACATCACTCAACACCTTGGGTAGTAATATGGCCAATGGTAAAACATCTACGATATTGAAAAGGATGCCTTCATAGTCTAGAGTCTAGATCCAACATTTGCTCTTAATGTTGAGAGATATCTTTGGAGGTAGATCTTTGGAGATGTCAATCTCCACCAATATGGGGCTATAAGTGGTAGGCAAACAAAATGAAGAGCCCTCATCAAAGTAGAATAGGTTTTTGACCATGGGATTTGACCATATCTAGGGAACTCCAAGCACATAACTCTCAAGCAAGGTACGTAAGAAAAATAGAATTGAGAGAAAAATCATGATTTCAAAAATGGTTTAGTAGAGGGAAATGGTAGAAGTAATAAACCTTAAACATACCCTCTAAAGTAAAAAATCTTCATGATCATGAGACACACCTTCTTCCATGGCGTGGGCAATTTTTCACGAGCATAGCCACCCTGCAACTTCACAAGTTCTTCTTTCTCCCTAAAGAACTAGCTCAAGCTCTCATTATCCAAGACATGACTTTGTATTTTCCATTTTTTTCCTTTGGTGGAGAGGCCAATAGCAACATCAATGGCATCCTTAGTCACTTCAAATGAAACCTCACCAACCAAAACTTTCCTACCATTTCAGGATTTGACGAACTGAATTGATATATTTTCATCATAATTGATATGTTAGAGTTATCTTGTATTAGCACATAGAGTTTAATAGACTAATAATTAAATAAATATTGTAGGTAATTAAATAAATATTGTAGGTATTCTAATTATTAAATACACATTATCCCTTTAGGGTTTCTTTAGGGTTGCATATCTTGAGGGTTTCTATTATCCTTTTATAAGGATTGTATTGTAGTTTTTCAAAAATTGATTCCCTTTCTGAATGATAATTTTCTTCTTCAGAGCATTTATTCTTTTTTGCTTTATGTGCCTCCATTCTTCTCTTGTGACAAGTATTTGCATGCAAGTGTTCTTGGGATCTTTGAAGTTGTATTTCATCAACTTCTTCATGGTATCAAGTTTTCAGAAGATTTTTTGGAGGAGGGTTTCAAGTTTTTTCAGAATTTTTTATTGGATCTGGGGTAACTGTTTTGTTTATGATCATTTTGGTCTCAAACGAACCTCACTGTTGAGCTCAGAACGCCCCAAAACCCTGATTTTCATATAAAAATTTCACAAATTTGGGTTCTGAAATTTTTTCTTTGGTTTTGCCTTTTTTTGGCATGAATTTTGAAAAATTCGTCAAAAAAATCATTAAAAAAAATCAGAGCATTTTGGGCCAAAACAGACCTTACCGTTGGCTTTTGAAGGGTGTTTCCATTCATTTTGATATATAATTTGACCTATTTTTATGACAAGTGCATCTGGGCCATGATTTTTTCATTGGCATGCTTTACGATGCACAAAAATCCGTACGTCAAAAAAAATTTCGTAAAAAAAAAAAAAATAATAATTTTTTTTAAATTTTTTTTTTTTAAACCTTTTATGTCCAAAAGGAGGGGTTTTTTTTCTTTTGGCTATATCTTGGGCATACGGAATCAGTTTTTCGAAAACGAATAGGCGTTAGAAAGCCGGTTCCGAGCTGGACCTCGCCATGTTGGTAATTTTTAAAAAAAATTCTGTTTGAATGTGTTTTTTTCCAGTCAAAGTGAGGTCTATTTTTTGCACTCCGAGAGCCATAGAATAAGCATCCGAACTTCATTTTTCAATGAACTTATCTATTTTGTTTTAGTTCATCTTTGATGAACTTTCTTTATTGAGCTTTAGAATAGAATTTCCTTGTATCTTCACTCTTGATCTCCTTTCAATCCATACATTTATCCTATATTGAAAGCATTATTTTGTAACCTCTCATGTTGTTTGGAAGGTTTTAGGGAGTGAATATTTCATCATGGCATGTGCATTCCATCCCTAACTCCAATATTATCCTATAAAGTTAGGCAATCAAATTTAACAGAAACATAATTGTTTAAGAGAGCAACCTGTATTTCGATCTTCGTTTTTTTGTTTCCCATCTTTTAGAGGCTAGGATATATGAACAGAAGGTGAGCCATGAGATGACAAGCAGTTAGGCTTTTTTATCATTTACTATTTAACACCTGGATAAAGTTTTATTCGGCACGTAAATAGGTGCGTGGCTATTATTATTATATACATTATTATCGCGATTATTAGAGATCAATGTTGCCTTATTATAAACTTTATTATCATTGCTATAAGCTAGATGAAAAATTTGAATAACATAAAAATAAATTAAATTATTTTTCCTTGAATGTGCATGATAAAAACATTATCGAATCCCAATAAAATTTGAATAACATAAAAATAAATTAAATTATTTTTCCTTCAATGTGCATGATAAAAACATTATCGAATCCCAATAAAAAATTGCCTCCATTTTACAGTTGCTGACAACTTTCCTACATTGCACAATAAAACATTAATGTCCAAATTCATCATATTACATAGTGATGGGATGCTCGTTGTCGTTAAAATCAAACATGTTTAGGGTTTGATCGTTCTAAAAACATAAATACTAATATTTTATTTCTTCGCAATGTTGTAAAACTCAGCAGCACAATTACTGTCTCCATCCATTTTTTTCCGGGTGTGTGAGACATTTCAGGTGGGCTATGCCCACGTTAAATATCCTATCGACTAATTAATAAATATTCATTTAGCTTTGCATGTAGTAAATATGGATTGTTAGTCATTGGTATTACTTGGTTAATATATTAATTCATAAATATTGAGATATCTTAAGAGAATTTTAGGGTAGATAGATATGTCAATTTTTGGGTAGTTATTTAAATATAGAGATTACAAAATCTAGTTATCAGATGAATTATATTGTCTTAACAAAGCAAAGGATATGAATCTCATTTAAATTAGAAACATAGTAGAATAAATGTGTAAACAATATTAAGAAAGTGGAAGTATCATGTTGTCTAGGAAATAAGTCTTGAGTGTATTAAATCTGGGTTATTATTATAATTATAATGAATAATATAGATTAATTGCATAAAATTGTGGAAAACATGTCAGATTTTTTTTGTATTTAAAATCGAGAGATCAAAATATAGAGAGTTTATACAAAAAAATCATGGGAGGCAGAGCCTCAACCATCAAGCAGTAAGGTCAGAGACACTAATCGACTGAACATATACAATCATCCATCTACCAAAAAGAGTCACGAAGGAAAGTATTTAGCATTATGCAGTATTCAAGAAAGCAAACTAGAAACACACTAATTGTTACAGCAGTATACTAGACATCTATTGGAGAATCTCATCCTGATTTTCCAACCACGTGGTCCAGCCTTGTGGACCTTCCATCCACACCACCTTCTTCCGATCCAGGATCTGAGTAAACATCTCGAGCTTGTCAAAGTAGGGACCTTTGTTATCCTTGAGTTCCTTGATCAGCTTCTTTAGTGCATCATCGAAGGCAATCTGATTTTCCGCAATCCTAGCCCATTCAAATCCATCTTTCATCTCATAAATGAACATAGTTGCATGGCCATCCCTGAGGAAACGCAACAACTTTTCCCTCTCGACATTCATCAAGAAACATATTTGCATAGCAATTTTATAACATATGAGTTTTCTAAAAAAGCCGGTAAGAGATCTATCATTGCCTTGGAACTTTTCCTCATTTCAAAATTTCCAAATAAACCAAAGTATGAAAGAAGAAAGAATTTGCCAAAATAGGTTAGCATCCTTCTTAAGCCCATGAATGAAACCAGTAATAATATCAAAAGTACAAACATGTTCAGTAAGGGCGATTCCAAACATCAACCAGACCTCTCTAGCAAAAATGCAGTTGAGAAAAATGTGTAGTGTAGTCTCAGGCTTCCTACAAACAGAGCATAAGTCGTAAGCAGCTGAGTTATTCCTAATAGGCAGTCTATCCAGCATGAGTTGCCACCTCAAGCATTTGATCTTAGGGGAGATGGGATACTGCCATAGTTTCTCAAAAGTTTTCTGCCAAGCAGAGGTATTAGAGTCAACATACCAAAGGGAGTTAATGTGATTGACCACCGAGGTGTCATAGTTGAGCAATTTGTAATTAGACTTGGCTTTGATCTTGGAGAGGAGGGAACCATCCTTCCAAAGGAATGAGAGGTATCTGTGAGCATCTACATCAGTGTTCCTGGGAAGATTGACACAAGAACGGGCATTTTTAAGCATATTGTAGGTTCTCTTATGCGAGGCAGGGAGGCCATACTCATTACTAAGATCCTCTCAGCTAATGAGATTATCATGTTCCAAGATGTCCATAAAATACTTAATGCCCTTATTATACCAGCACCTAGCAGAGCATCCTTGGGTTAAGGCAAGGGGTTTAGAATTATGGTAGATATTCCACCATATTGATCTCTCCCCATGCAGAGTGTTATTACAGTCAATGCTAGAGTTGACAATAAGTTTGTGCACATGCTCTCAAGCTTTCTAGATGAACTTAAACACTCAAGTCCCTTGGACAGACATAGAGAAACCACTTGCTACCAGATCACTAAAGGGGAGGGCTTTCCAAGATTTGGCAAGCTTGGGGACACCATTTTGAATGTTATTTCTGACAAGAATCTTCCAAGGTCCTTGTCCTTCCAAAGCATGAAATATCCATTTGGCAGCAAGGGAAATTCCTTGCGTTTTGAGATCCTTAAGACCTAGCCCACCAAGTTTCGTGTCTATGTGGAACTAGATCCATTTGATCGCGTGGGCCTTTCTTTTACCCTTGCCATCAGACCAAAGGAAGCATCTGATAGATTTTTGGATTTCAAAAATTTGGTAGTTACTGAACATCCAAATAGAGGAGTAGTATATACTATAGGAAGAAAGGATCTTCTGGCAGACTTGAATCCTACTAGCCAAGGAGAGAACCCTATTGTTCCACTTGTTAAGCTTTTTATCAATCTTTTCTTTGACCCAAATCCACATGTCTTTAAGAGAGGGAGAGATAGAGAAAGGGATACTAAGGTATCTAACTATTTTATTGGGTCATCCCCATGAGTATCCAAACTATTGAATCTAGTCTGGGGGTTTCTCTTTCCACCCAAGCAGAATAGATTTGGAGTTGGAAATACAAGCACCAGAGGCTCTACCAAAGGTGTCAAGTTTTTTATTGAGGGAGTCAATGTTATGCCTAGAGAGCTCCAGGAAGAGTGAGGTATCATCAGCAAACTGAATGTTGAGCAATTCAGAGTCATCCGGCATCTTAATGCCATGAACTCCAGTGGATAGGGTGTCATCTCTTAGGAGGTAGAATAAGGCATCCAAGGCAATAACAAACAGAGCAGAGGCAAGAGGGCAGCCATGCCTAATGGATCTAGAAAAAGGAATAGGCTGAGAGAAAGTCTCATTAACTTCAATCAAGGCAGAGGCATCTTTAAGGAGGATTTGAACATATTTACAGAACTCGCTAGGGAAACCAAAGGTTTTAAGCATCATGAGGATGAAGTCCCATTCCACCCTGTCATAGGCTTTCTCAAAGTCAACAAGGAACATGGCAGAATCTTGATTAGAAGTCTTGGCCCATTCCATATATTCCTAGCTAGTGACAAGGTTCACTAAGATATACCTACCTTTAATGAATCCAGTTTGGGTAGAACAAATGAACTTGGGAAGAATTTTCTCAAGGCGAGAAGCTAGGGCTTTGGCTAGGATTTTATATGAGACGTTAAGGAGGGTAATTGGCCTCCATTTTTTTATGAGGGCTTTGTCCCCATCTCTTGGGATAATTTTAACAATTCCCCTATTGATGGACTCCCCAAGGGTGCCAGTATCAAGTGCTTCAGTGTATATGTCATGGAGGTCTTTAGTGACCCACCCAATATTGGATTTGTAGAATTCAACAGGGAGTCCATCAGGGCTTGGGGCCTTATTATCCTTGAGAGCCTTAATAGCATCAGCAATTTCTTGCATAAAGATTTCGGTCTTGAGAAGGAGAGCTTCATTCTCAGAGATCCCTTTTGGGATAATGTTATTACATCTATTTCTAGCATCTTTCGAAGCTTCATTATTCTATGAGGTAAAGAGAGTCTTATAAAAAATTTCAAAAGCATCTTTGATATCATTGATATTCAGGAGTTCCTTGTCCTCTACTATGATTCTATCAATTTTCTCTCTGTTCTATTTTTGTTTGAGAAGGTTAAAGAAAACTTTGGAGCCTTTGTCTCCAAATTGGAGCCAGTGATTATGGGCTCTGATGAAGGCACCCCTGATTTTGATCTATTGATGTTTCCTAAAGATGTCTCTAGCCTGAGAGACCCATTCAACCAAGGTAGAGGAGGAAGGTTGTAATTGAATTTCATGTTCCAAAGAGTGGAGTCGATTAGTGAGAATTTTTTCGAGAGATATGTAATCCTTGGCTTTCTTCTGACCAACAGTTTGGAATATTTTTTGCCAAGAGGAGATGTTCCTATTTCATCTGAGAGTGCGGGATTGGGGATGTTGACTCTGCATGTTAAAGAGTCTAACCATTTTAATGGCAATTAGGACATCCTTGTCTTTCAACAGGGAGGTGTTGAGGATAAACTTCTTATTGCAAGGATTGTTGCTAGAGATGTAGTTCCTAGTATTAATGATAGCTATGATAGGAAAATGGTCGGATAAAGTCACCGACAAGATAGCCACCAAGTTCCCCAAGTGGTTAGGGGAAAAGGAAAATTAATCTTTATTGACATAGAACCTATCTAATCTGGAGTAGATTCGGCTAGGGCCTTGTTGAAAGTTACACCAAGTGTACAGTAGGGCAGAGGTTTCAGATTTGTTGCCCTCAAGGGGGTCGAATAGCTACATTTATTGCTTAAACCTATCCCAATGAGGATTCTCTAGGTGTTTCCCTTCAAAAGGAATACCCCCGGCCTTATCATCTTGGTTTTCAATCATGTTAAAGTCTCCAGCCATAACCCAGGGGATACTCGTGAGGGATGCCAGCCAATTCCAGAGGGACATTCTTTCCCTATAATCATTAGGTGCATATATAGAACATACACCAAAAAAAGAGCCTCGAATATCTAGGGTAGCCTAGGCCACTCTGTTACATGGGGAGATGCCCCTAACCCCAATGTAATTCACCCACTTAGAGTTAATGAAAAGACAAAATCCACCCTTTCGTTTAGGAAGATTGGTGATATTTTGATCGCATCTCTCCAAATAAAGTCAAGCGCAGTGTGAAGAGAGAACTCAACAGCTTTAAGTTCTTGAAGCATCAAAATATCTATATTTTTATAACAATTCAGAAACCTTTTAATAACAAACTTCCTATCAGGTGACTCCGGGCCTCTAATATTCCATGAGATGTACTTCAGAAGAGAAGAGGATTAAGAGGGACTGCTAGGGAGACCATTTTGATCTCCAGACTTTTTCTTATTCTTGGAACCAATAGGTTTACCTTTCTTCTTAGCCATGGAGGATCCTTTCATGAGGTCATCATCATCCTCACTAAGCTCAGTTGGCTCAGTCTTACCATCTGCATTTTCTTGAATGTTAGACCCAGACACTTGGGAGCTTGGAAAGCCAAGGAGCATTGAGCTAGACTTAATGTCTTCTAAACCCGTATTAGCATAAATAACTTCAATAACATGGTTTTCCTCTATCTCATTGAGCATAGACGATGTTGAGGGGTTGGTGGTGTTAAAATCAGGGGTAAACCCTGCAGATAATGTGGAGTCAGATCATTTGGGAGTCCCAGACTTGAGCATCATTTTCGCAGGATTATCACTCATGCTAACAAGTTGTAAACCAATTGAGCATCCATCTTGCCAATGCCACAATCCTTAAGATTTTCTCTTAGCTCATTTGCTTTTGTGACATAATCTTGGATTGTATCAAAATCCTTGGGATCTAATGTTGTGAGTTCACTATCAAGCTTGTAGCCCCAAATATCATCAACTTGATGATACAATTTGGCATAAATATTCCAAGCCTTTTTAATTGTAGTACACTTCTCAATGTGAAAAATGTGGTCATTTGATACATACTTTCTCATAGTTCCAAGTGCCATAGAATTTTTCATGATCCATTCAACTTGAGCATTAGGATTAGCCTTAGAATAAGGTGTTGTTTTTTATTGTTCCATTTACATAATGAATGAGTCATTTTTCCATTAACTTACTCCATGCTTTAATTTTCCATGATGCGTAATTATGTGGAGTTAAAAGTGGAAATTTAGGAGAAACCATCGCACCAAAATGAAAAAAAAAAAAAAAAAAGATAGAGAGAGGCACAATCACACAATAACCCCCACCCCCCCTAGAAAAAAAAATGATGATTTGGCACTTTATACTTAGTGTGTGTACTATGGGCCACTTGCAAAGAAGGGAAAAGTGGACTTTTGATTTCAACTTTACAACTGCCTTAAATAGGTTATAAGAGACTTCAACAAATATTGCAAGAGATCTAAACTGAGATCCAAGAAAAATACAAGTACCAAATAGGCCAGAAATGACCAACAACTGAAAGTACAATTTCTACTCAAAATGGTGAAAACAGATAGCACCACATGAAAGTAGACAAAAAATTATGCACTTTCAAAAAAATGGCACATGAAAAGGAGGTCGTATGAGCCTGAATTAAGCCTCTAAAGTGGAAAATTGAGGATTGGATAGGTACAGTCATGAAAAACTGAAAATTGTGAAAAAATTATCCATTAAAATAAAAAAATCCCACCACCACTATGAACAACACGAAAAATTAGCCCAAATAAAAAAAAATTGCACCAAAAAAGGAACTAAAATGAGCAATTTATGGGACTCCAAACTTGGCCTGCAAAACTAAAAAGCTCATTGGAGAGGGGGTCCAAATTGTCAAAGAAAATGTTAATGCAGTGCCAACATAATCATTTAATGATGTTAAATTTGACAGGTGTCTAGCCATCACTAAGTCGTCGCACCCCGTTTTTGGTCATACACATTTGCTGACATGGTAGGCTGATTGGGCATTTGTACAGATGACATGGAAGGCTGACTGGGCATTCATATAGATGATGTGGTAGGCTGACTGGGTGTTACAACTAGTTGATGTGACAATGTACAAAATTTGACGTGGCACTGTACAGTTGCTGAGATGGTGGATGACGTGGCAAGCTGATGTGGTTGTCTATACGACTGACTGGACTGTACACGTGATGGTACAGTTGGACTATGTGGCACTATCATTGCATGGATAGTGACTTGGTGTACACGTGGTAGTAATGTGGCCACATGGACAAATCAGAACTAGCCACATGTCTCCTGACTAGGGGTACTTGGCACTTACTGGGCTGGGTCCATTGTTAATGTGGGTGATTCAAAGGGTATCGTATGGTGCTGAAGCCTGCGTGGAGCAACCGAGGTGGTTGTTGGTTGTTGATAGGAGGTATCAGGGAAGCAAAGGAGGAGCTGGTGATCAGTGTTGGGCGCGGTGGCTAACGGAGAAGTTCGTCGGTGATGAGGAAGTCGGGGCGGCGAGGAGGTTGAGGTGGAAGGAAGAACTAGATAGCAGGAATCATGGGCGGCAGTCGATGCAAGTACGCTGGCCCCTGCACAAAATAGTTTTGCAGTAAGAAACATGTGGGGAGGGAACAAAACCCCCCACGATATATATTTTGATTTTTTTTTTTAAACTTTACAATCAAATTTTAAAAAAATTCGAAAGTTTTTAGAAAGGAAATTAAAAATATTTTTCATAGAAAATATAATTTTTTTTTTTCAAAACCATACCCTACTACCCGAATTGGATAAAAAAATCTTCCAATGCCTAAAAAGGTACTTTTGCCAAATATAGGTGAATTTGTGTACTTGATTTTTATGGAAACGACCTTCTAGACTCAACGGTGAGGTCAAAATTGTTGTATGATGCCCCCAAAAAATGCAACTCCTCAGATCCAAAAAATGAAGCCCTCCAAAATGTCTCCCAAAGACTAATCAATGAAGCCCCAATGGCTCTGATACCATGTAATAATTTTTTGAAAATAGCCAAGATCAAGAGCACATTGAATAACACAATAAGAGAGAAAAATAGATTTGATAACAATAAATTTTATTCTAATCAAGATGCAAAATACTGATCAACTGGATCATCCAAAATTACATACAATGTAGATGAGCCTACTAATAAAAGCAAGGCCATATGGATATGTGACCACACAATCATGGCATGTGGCTAAATGAGAAACAAGGGTAGGTGAGGGTAGGTAGGAGAAATAATATATTATTCCACAAGAGGTGGATCACGCACCAAAGGTGGAATGTAACAACAAGAAAAGACCACAAAAGGTGGAATTTCTCCTACATACATCATCCCTAAGTGTCTCATATCCAAACTACGATGAAATGCATTTACCTAAGTCAACTTAAGTAAGGGGTAATTATATCCTATATGAATAAATAATTACACCAACAATTTGTTATTCATTTCTTTTATAAATCTTTATTCTACTTCTTTACATCTCTATTGTATAGTATTTGTTGGTATATTTTTTTTTTTTGGGCTATCCAAGTTCTTTAAACATAGAGTTGTCTTTTCTCCATTTTTTAAATTTTTTGTTCATGGTCCATATGAGACTACAATACGCCATGCAAATGTCTATGCACTGCACTAGTGTCCTTAGTCGAGACACATACTCCCTCCCTAGAGGAGTTGTAACTATGCTATGATGCAATATTAAATATTCTTTCTAAGCATGGATATAAAAGAAATGATCTTGAGCATATGCAATGAGGAGTTAAGGTCCCTTTAGAATCAAAACCTATACTCTTTTACAATGAGTTTAGATTACAATTTTGTTCTCTTCTATCTTCATCCCCTCCATTATCAAATATTTCTATGTCTTCTTCTTTTTGTGAGGAATCAAACTTTTCTCTACAAGAGAAAAGGTTGCTTCTTGCTTCTCATCCTTTATCTAATCAAGAGCTTATTTTGTTGACGATTCTTAAAGCCCACTTGATTACTCTTCCTCCTCCTACATATAAGAAATTTCATAACAATGATAAAGAAAAGATTTTTGTTTGTGCATATCATCAAGTGCTTGGTCATTCCACTAGTGAATGTAAGGCCTTGAAGGACGAGATACAACAACTTCATCAGTCAAGTATCATCAATCCTTCATATATTGATACACCTTCTTCTTCTTCTTCTTCTTCTTTGCATAACAATTGATATTGAGGTTCACCTATGTCCTATCCTTTCTACACACTAAGCATTCTCACACTTGTTCTATTGTGTCACTCCTCACTATATGGAATTTGTAGCTTCATTTATCATTTTCATTCATGGTAGTACAATATTGTGTATAACCATACTTTCTTTATGGTAGCAACAAAATACTCTCTAACAATGTTGTCCTCCCCTATACACTGGGGACAAGCACTTGGAAACGTGTTATAGGATCATCCCTCTTGATGTTTCACTCTCTTATTTTTTCTTATTTTCCTTAAGATATCAACATATTCAATATTATAAAATCTTTAGGGGGGCACACACTTCTCTCACTTCTGTGTTGTAAATCTGAGTTTGTGTGGTTGTCATTCATGTCAAACTTGGTCGTCTGGATGGCATCTTGTTTGGATATGATTTTGTATTGTTTTTGGTTTCTTTGTCTTTTGTTTAGTGTTGGTTGTGGCAAATTTATTATGTAGGAAAGAGTACTTAACGTATGTAGGAGACAATATTTAATGCCCCATTGGTAGAATGCTTTACATTCCTTCAAATGGTAAATATATTTTTCTATGGATGTTGCATTAAAAGGTTTTCTATTTTGTGGATTGAAGATGTTTTCTATTTATGTTCTCTAATAGTAAGGGTGTCTGCCAGACTGGTCCCAAAAGTGCTTGGTGGCCCCCATATATGTTGAATTTTATGTTATAGTTTTGTGGACATGGCTATGTGGCTTGTATAGTACTTTCAATGTGACTCTCTCATGATATTTTTGTTCCACAAGTGAGTTATGTTGACTTATGATTGATATATTTGGTTATGTTATGGTTCTATGTGTCCGATTGGATTATCTTGTTTGGATCATATCCCCTAGTCTAGATATGCATTGGAGAACGAATTGGAATGTTGTTATGGGTCTCACCATGGTGTGTGGATACCTGCAGTAAGTTATTTGTATTAGAATATGTCTTTTAGTTGATTGAGTGCTACGCTTTATTGCCTATGTACACATTTTGTTTGATGGCGACTTTGGATGATTTGTTAGCATGTGTGGATGATTGGATTTGACTTGGAAGGATGTAATGTGGTTTTTTTGGGTCCCTTCTTTCTCCTGGTGTGGACCACTTAGAGTATATTTTGTCTAGGGTTGTCTTATCTTGTGTAATAATGCTTATTCTATTTTTGGCTGACCGTAAATTACGTTTGTTATGATTTGTCTTATATTTAAGGAGTGTGGATATATGATTTTTATATGAGATAGAATGTGAAAGTTAGTTTGTGCAGTGCTTTGAAGATGATATATTCAATGAGATAGTGTGTTGTGACAGAGGTGATTATTAGATATTTTTGTTATGATGTTGGTCACTTACATAGAGTTTCACAAAAAATTTCATGATCAAGAGATTCTTCTCATATCACTTCTATTCTTTCTATTGTTAGAAGACAACGTTTCTCTTAGCAGCCTGTTGTATATATTTCCATGCAGTGTGCCTCAGTTGAGTAGGTTCATGTATCTTGTCATAAGCCAGTGTACCATAGCTTTTTAAGTATTTTAGGTTCATGTTTCTCCTTGGATGTAAGTGTAAGAATTTGTAATAAATTTTATTTATATTATGAGTATGATTCTCACCATGGTTTTTCCTTAATTGGGTTTTCCATGTAAATCTAGTGTTAATATGTTGATGGTTTGTAGCGTCATAAAATTGTGACCCTTGCAATTTTCGACCGCATTTGGGTTTTCACATTGGCGAATGAATCCCTAAGCCTGATTGGAGACTCGAGACATGCTCATATCACTTGAAACATGCATTTCCTTGCATCCCGCATTTCTTGTTCTTGCTTCCTGTCCTGAATTAGGGCAAGATAAGGGCATGGTGCCCCTGTCCTTTCCCAATTTTGGGCCCTCTTTTCCTAAACCTTGCATTGGACTTGTCAATCATGAGTGAGAAAAGGCTTTCCTATGTCGACCTAAGACAGAAAATCAATTATAAACCCTAATTGGCAAGTATATAAGACATATTTTCCCCTCATATTTGCATAAGTCAATAAGGCATATGAGTTCAATAAGTTCAATCAAGTCAAGAAGCTCGATAAGTTCAATAGGTGAAATCAAGCATTCAAGAATCCATTGAGCATCTCAAGTCTCCTTTCAAGGCTAGGTGTTACATTCAAGTCAAGGATTCAACCATTGAACAAGAGACCCCTATCAACATTCAAAGCATTCAACTTCATATATCCTTTCAAACAACTCTGTCTACATTTCAATTGCATCCTCTCTTTAGGTTAATTCTACTCCATACATTTCCTTTCATTTACTTGCAAGTATTTTTCATCATTTGGTTAATTCCAAATTGGGGTTTGACCTAAAGATAAACCCCAAATCCCAACAACATTTCCTCTCTTTTATGTGTGTAGGTTGCAGGTGTGCAGCTGTATTTGTAGGTTTGGACTTCATTTTCAGAGATGGAAAAACCCTTTTCAGTGCGTGGATTTTTCGGAGGACCAAGTTCACTTTCAACTCGGTCTTGGCAACTTTCACCCAAATTTATAGGGGAGCTTCGTCTCAACATTTTACTGCTAATTCCAGGTGTACAACTTCATTCTGCATCTTTACCTCAAGTTATAATCATTTCTTTGTCATCTTTACATTTAGTCTCAAATTGCCTAATTCAACTTGTCCATTCTAAAAGAGGGGTACTTTGTCAATTCATTTAGCATTCAATCTATTTCTATTGAGGTTGGATCTAGTGAATTCATCCCCCTCTTTTAAATGGATCTAGTGATTTTGATATTCCAAAAAGATTGTTGTAGACACTCAAAATTGTCATATCTAATTAAATAAATATTTTATTTATTTAATTATCTAAACCTAATTCTTCTATTAATTAAATAAATCTTTATTTATTTAATTCATTCATTTATTCTCTTCTAGCCTTATTTCTCATTTAAATAAATTTATTTATTTATTTAAATTATCCTTTTCCTAAATTAAATAAATATCTTATTGATTTAATTATCCCATTTCTTCTATTAATTAAATGAATCTTTATTTATTTAATTAATTCATTATCTTTTTCTACACATGACACATGTCATTCATCTCTTAATTCCTACACTACCTACCTCTTTCATTATTTTATTATTTCTTCTACCTACCTTCTAATCCTAGCCAACCTCCTTTTTACACCTCTCAATCTTATCCCTCCATTTCACATTGTGTCTTCTATTTAAGGAGATGCTTCTTCATTATCAAACCCTAACAACTTGATCAATTGACTACACTACGATCCTACTTGCAACCACATTCCATTCTTTGTTGAGCTCTTGTGCACATAAAATCTGAGAGCAAATATATCAAGCAAGATCAATGGAGATAGGAAGAATGGAGATCAAAACCTTATTGGACATGTGATGGTATAATCTTTGTGATTTCATTTGATTTGCATTGTCATAGGTAATCTTCATATGTTATGGTGGATCTTTGTTGTTGTTAGGCTAGGGTTTGGTGGTTGAATTCATTTAGCCTTTCAATTTTGTTATTATTGTTATCCATTTTCACCATATACATTTTGGCACACCCGGTGGGACTCTTGTCCCTTTGCATTTAACCTCCTTGTTACAGATGTTGCGTTTTTGAAGTTGCAGATCGGACATTTTCGTCAGCATTTTAGGTATTTCCGCGTCTACACACTTTCGGATCGCATTTTTGATTTTCTAGCGCGTCTGCGGCATTTGGAATCACGTCTATGTTCTCAACAAATTTTATTTTGCAGGTTTCAGAAAAGAGCGTCTATGTTACAGAAACGCGTCTGTGTCATTTCTATCCGCATTTGTGGCTGGAAGGCGCGTCTGTGGTTTTTACCCGCGTCTGTGTCTCACAGAACCGCGTTTGTGTCTCAAAGTCACGTCTGTGTAGAGGGTAACCGCGTCTGTGTATCTCCTGTTTCAGAATTTTGAAGTTTTCATTGATTCAGTTTTTCGGATTTTGCACTTAGGGTTTCAGATCTGGTTTATTTTGAGCTAACATTTTTAGATCTAGCTAACAAAATTGGTGCAGCTTGTCTTGGAAGCAAAAACATTTTGTTGAAGGCCCCTATTTCACAAAGTCTTTTGGGTTTTAAAATTTACCTAGCTTGTGTGCTTGCAGGAAGGGGTGATTATTTCAAACAATCCAAACTACTAACAAATCTTTGTTGCAGGTCCTTGGCAAGGGTTTTGGATTTGTATTGTGTGCCTTGTTTTCATAGACTAGCAAACACTTCCATTGGTGCACTAAAATTGAATCATTGTCTTTTGTGTCTTGAGCAATAGGCTCTTTTTGTTTAGTCTTTAGAGGGCCTGTCTTCCTGTGTGGTCATTAGGACTACTAGTGAGAAGAGAACGACCCAAGTGGTAGCGAGGAAAACCCACCTCTTCTGAACCACTATAAACAAATGTATTCATGGTGAAAACTATGAATAACGTGTGTTGATTAGTTCATACCGACACTATGTCTCCCCATAAACTCGTTTGATCAAATTTATTTGATCATTTGTAGGGCGTAACCCCTACCGGCTGGGAGCCTTCTGTATTTACAGAGCTGAAAGTGTCGCATGTATGGCCACACGAGTGGATGCCCTTACTAGCACCTTTTTGTTTTAGAAGCCCAAATCCTTCTAGTTGTTGGGGTAGGAGGTCAGACCTCTGGTAGCGGCCCACACACATACGGTTCTTAGTAGAGATACAAAGTTTGCCATGGGGAGTTTTCATGGGGACTGATGCTTGGCTGACCCGAGAAGTGAGTGTCGAGGGTGGAGCCAGTGAGGTCAAGCATCTAAGTATCCGCTCTGAATAGCGTAGCCTCGAGGGTAAAACCCCATGTGGGATCAACAACTATTGTCTTGGCCAGCCATAAGAATTGTGCTTGACTTATTTTAAACATTCAAATATTCAAGACCAAACAGCAAAACATTGTGTCTTTTGTGTCTTCAAGTGTATGCAAAACAATTTTACATCAAACAACACACTTTTTTGGAGTCATTTTGGAGTCTAGACACTTGCCAACATTGAGTCCTCATCAACATTGTGTCCTCTTGTCACGAAAAATAGTCAAACAATCAGATTTGGTCACAAAAAAAATGACTTCACAGATTGGAAAAAATTGCACAAGGTTTACAGAAACACGTCTGTGTCTATTTTAATCGCGTCTGTGTCGTATAAGCACGTCTGTGAAGGGCAGAATCGCGTCTGTGTTTCTAACAGTGTCTGCGTTAAATAGAGCCGCGTCTGTGTCGGGGAACCGTGTCTGTGAAGTATACAGGCACGTCTGTGTCCAAAATTGAAAAAATTTTACAGTCCAACAAACAAACACAGTCAGTTTCGAAATTCTTGAGCTTCCTAGGTTGTTTCTCCAAGTTTCATTTAGCATTCAACCTGTCTTTGGGTCTCATATAGTCCATCATTGCTTCACATCTTGCTTTACATTCACACTTGTCTAAACTTGAGTCAAAAGGTCACTTGCTTGTCCTCATCATACTTTGTCAACACACTACATACAACAACACTTTGCTAGGTGGTCCCTCATCAAGGTTTCTTACCTTTGGGTCTCATTTGGTCTTACTTAGGGTCAAGGTCAGCTTACCTCATCAAGAGAAACTATCCTCTCTTTGGAAGTCACACCTACTCTACTACATACATACTTGGTCTTACACTTTGGACATTGCAAGTACACCTCAGATTCATTTACACTCCATACAACTCTTGGTCTTCCATACTTTTTCCATTTTCATCTAGTCTCACACATCTTGGTCAATACCTAGTTCATGGTTGAAACCCGTCTTTAAAAATCTAGGAGAGAAACTAAAGAGGCTCAAGAGTCCGCAAGCATGAGTTCTTATGAGTATGAGAATGATATATTTTTCAATACTGATCACACTACATTACCTGACATGGATGTCTATAGAAACATTCCAAATGTTGAGAACATAGACACTACAAACAACAATGCTACACACAATGAAAATATGGACAATTTTTCAATACATTCAGCAGATGTGGAAGAATCCATTATGAATCCCCATTTCAATCGGTTGGTTGAGGAAATAATGAGGAGGGATAGACAATACTTCTTACAAATGATGGCACAAAGTGGAGCCAAGATACCTCATGATTTTGACATGTCTCAAATAATGGAACATCGACCGTTGCAACAAAATCACTCCAACATGGACCAAAGGAGACCTAATAGTGGAGGAAATAGAGGACCATATATGGTAACTGAATCACCATCATCTTTGTTTCAAAAACTAGAGGTCCCACATACACATGGTCAAGCATATGATACTCACCTTCGCAGACCATTATGGAAGTCTTATGCAGACAGATATGCTCAATCACATACTCAAGCTACGGATCAACCAAAACAATTGGATATTCACAGGCATGCTCAAAATTTGGACACAAGGAAACCCCATGTCAAATTTGGAGGCAACACAATAGAACATGACATGCCTATAGAGTATGGTATACATGCACAAAATAGATATGGTGTTCCTCAACATGAATCTATACCAAGTGGTCCATATACGCAGCATCACTATAGACCTCCTCCATATGAAAATGTGTATGATCAATATCATCCATATATGCAACAAGCTCCTCCTCAAATTGGTGCCTCAAACATGGGGTATGCTTCAAGAAGTCGATCTCCACCTAAGAGCAATTTGGAGCAACAAATTAGGGACTTACAAAAGAAAATGGAGGACATAAATACACCAAAGCCAACATACACAATGAGAGACATATGTCCTTATCCATTCGACAAGAGCATTCCAATGCCCCCATTTCCTACACACTTTGTGACGCCTAAATTTGATAAGTATAGAGGAAAAGGGGATCCCAAGGCACACATAAGACAATTTTTCACAGCTTGCATTGAGGTAGCAATAGAAGAGACATATTTGATGAGATTATTCCCACAAAGCTTAGGTGATCAAGCTATGGAATGGTTCTCCCAACTCCCACCTAGTATTAAGTCATGGGGTGACTTAGCAGAGGCATTTATCCAACATTTCTCCTACAATATAGAGACAAACATATCAGTCACTACTTTATGCAACACCAAGCAAAAAGAGGGAGAGTTTTTCGCATCATTTTTACAAAGATGGAGAAATCTAGCTAGCAGATGCTCTTGTGAAATTCCACAAAAACAAATGGTAGAAATGTTCACACAAAACGTTAACAAAGACATTGGTTATGATCTAAGAAAAGCTTGTTTGTCCACCTTCAGGGACATTATTGAAAAGGGCTTAGCAACGAAAAAGGTCCTAATTTAGCAAGGAGTCATTAAGATATTCAAGGAGAACAAAGATGACTTTAAAAGAAAAGACAAGCCAAGATTTTGGAATAAAAACAAGAACACAGTCAATGATGGTGTTGTTGATGCCAATACAGTGCAACCCAAATTCATCTTTTCGGGATCAAGTTCTACAAACAATCAAGTGAATACTCAAACAACTTCTAGATCACGAAGGAAGTACACCCCATTGGGAGAACCACTTGAATCAGTCTTCAAAAAGCTAGTGGCAAACAAGGTGATCACAGTTCCAGATTTTCCTCCATATGAACCAAAGGTTAAACCGAATTGGTGGAATGATGATGAGTATTGTGAATTTCATAAGAGCAAGGGTCATAAGATGGGAAATTGTCATCGACTAAAGAATATCGTGCAGGATCTCATTGATAGAGGTGACATTGAGATTGAGGGACACTCATCCAACCAAGAGCATGATATGTTTAAGGAACCATTCCCAAAGCATGACAAAGGAAAAGCTAAAGTCACAGATGATCAAGCCAACTATACTAGAGCACCTTACAACTATGATTCAACTATCAATCACATCTCGATGGACAATCATGTCTCTACTATTATCATCAAGGACAAAAACCTTAAGAATCCTCCTCAAAGACCCAAGATTGTCCTAAGAGGTGTTGGATCTTCTTCCGAACCTACCTCTGAATGTCATGTTACTACTCGTCGAGATAAAATTACATTGCCAGGTGCCTCCACTAAAAATACCACTTCTTCATCAACCAAACCTGAGTATGACCTTGTAGAATAGTTAGGGAAGACACCTGCGCTCATCTCCATTCTTGAGCTCCTACGTATATCCCCCGCTCATAAAGCTATTCTTGACAAAATCTTGAGAGACACCGCCGTTCCTACTGATCTAAACGTGGACCAGTTTCAAGCCATGGTGGGATACCTTTCCGTTCCACACTCCCTTACATTCACAGAAGCCGATGATGCCTCCGTAAGTCAACCACATAATGCACCATTACACATTGAATCCTTCATACACAAACATAGAATCAAACGGGTCCTGATAGATGGAGGAGTTGGTCTAAACATTTGTACATTGAGTACCATTAAACAATTGGGATATTCTGATAAAGCTGTGAATTCAACAAATCAAATCACTATCAAGGCATATGATGATGAAGAGCGCTCATCCAAGGGCACAGTCACCTTACCTCTAAGAATTGGGCCAGTCACAAAGGATGTGGTTTGTCAAGTCCTAGATCTGGATCTCACTTATAATATATTGCTAGGACGTCCTTGGATTCATGAAATGAGGGCAGTCCCATCAACATATCACCAATGCATTAAGTTTCCTCACAATGGAGTCGAGGTAACAGTTAACGGTGATCCTAATCCATTCATATATTGCAACAACTTGAGATCACATAATGAGACCATTATTCCTAGTAATCGTGAAGCTGTTCCTTCTTCGACATACATTGATCCTGAGTCATTAGAACCCTCGACATCAAAGCAAGGTGAGCTTAAAGGCAAATTTCAAGACAAAGGCATGGGAGAATACACTTTAAATCAGACGATGTATTTATGACAAGTCATGAGCTCTCCAAAAGAATATGGAAGGCCACATCCTAACAAGCAAATAGCCATCATAGTATTCAAATGGGACCCTACTACCGTTCAAAGATGGGGCGAGCTGGAAGAGGAAGGTTTATACAAAATGCTCTACAAAGACATTGAAGATGACACACAAGATCAGATCAATATACCCTGTGAGAAATATGGCAAAGGCTTCAAGATTCTACAAAAATTCAGGTATGATGGAAAAAGCCCTCTTGGGTTACGAAAAGAAGGCGTTATGGAGCCCTTACAACCTGAATTGACTATAAAAAGGGAACGCTCGAAGGGACTTGGTTTCCTGATTTCCAAGATCCACACTAAAAGGACAGAAAAGGCATCACAAATCAAAGTGGCTGAAATTCAACAAGAGGATCGCTATTCCACAGATTCCAACGAATGGGAATGGGGTTCAAACAAATCCTCCAGTGACTATGAGCTCACCGAGACATTTAGAGAGCCAGATGAACCCACAGAAGAAGAGGAATTTTATAAAAAGTTCAGAGTTGGTCAAGAAACAACCCATAAGGAGGCCACACAGTCTTTGTCTCAAAGTTCTAGGTTGAAATCACATAGGATGAGAACCCCTGTCCCAGAATGCGCTACTAGTGACAACAATTTGGATTCACTCGTGATCGAAACTGATGAGGAGAGTGCCATCGATGACCTCGATGATTACCTTGATATACCCGAATATAACCACATCTTCACTCTTAGCCCCACTAACTCCGAGGATATTAAAGGCCTTCCCCTTGTCCACCATCAACTCATTGACTGGGATCATGAAGGACCAGCGCAGTTTGACACATTCCAAAATGATGAAGCTATTATTGACTATCTTGGCATACGAGATGATCTTCCCCTCGGGGACCATAAAGCAGGATACACTATAGAACTCAACAACCTGGCATATTTTGGTGAGGGTGTCGGACCTTCCAGTCGCAAAAATGTGAAAATAAGAACAAACCAAGGATCTTATGGCGAAAACCACACTGTGGCGCTATCTGACCCCAAAAAAGTAAAAAGAAAGGATGTATCTGAGGGCAAAAACCTCTCTGAGGCACCCGAAGATGGAAGGCTCGACATTCTCCCAGCATCATATGAGGAAAAGTCATCCATGTTGGTCGAAGGGACTATCAAAACAAACATTGGTACAAAAGAGGTTCCACACAATATATTCCTGGCTCAATCTTTGACAGAGTCAGAAAGGTCAAAATTCATAAGCTTCTTCAAAGAACGACAAATCAACTTTGCATGGTCATATGCCGATATGCCTGGACTACATCCGGATTTGGTAATGCATCATTTGACAGTCAAACTGGGGGCAAAGCCAGTGAAACAGAAATTAAGAAAAATGCATCCACAAGTGGCATTACTAGTCAAAGCAGAGCTGAAAAAATTATTGGATGTCGGATTCATACACCCAATTGATTATCTGGAATGGATCTCCAATTTAGTACCTGTCAGTAAACCGGATCGCAGCATCAAAATATGTATAGATTTCAGAGACATCAACAAAGCTTGTCCAAAGGATGACTTCCCATTACCAAACATTGACTTGATTGTTAATCTCACAGCAGGTCACGAAATGTTATCATTAATGGATGGATTTTCTGGTTATAATCAAATAAGGATCGCACCCAAGGATCAACACAAAATATCATTCACTTGTCCTTGGGGAATTTTTTGCTGGAATGTCATGCCCTTTGGGCTAAAAAATGCAGGTGCTACATATCAAAGAGCCATGACTACTATCTTTCATGATCTCATGCATGTAACCGTGGAAGACTATGTTGATGATCTCTTGGGTAAATCAGTAGACAGAGATACACATTTGGACATACTGTCAGTCATCTTTGATCGGTTGGAAAAATACAAAGTAAGGTTAAACCCCAAGAAATGTGTCTTTGGAGTAACCTCCCGGAAGCTCCTAGGATTCATTGTGTCCAAAAGAGGAATCGAAGCCGATCCAGCAAAAGTCAAGGCCATCTTGGAGATGCAACCACCTAGAAATATCAGTCAACTTCGATCCTTACAAGGCAGACTTCAGTCCATACGAAGATTCATAGCGCAACTTGCAGACAAGTGTAATCCTTTTCAGCACTTGCTACATAAAAACATAAAATTCAAATGGGACGATAACTGTCAACAAGCTTTTCAGACGCTCAAAGATTATCTCTTGAATCCACCAGTTTTGATGCCACCAGTTCCAGATCAGCCTCTGTTACTATACATTTCAGCTACTCCAACAGCACTGGGGGCACTCCTAGCACAACAAATTGCTGATGGCAAGGAAAAGGCAGTATACTATATCAGTCGCACATTGGTGGGATATGAACTAAACTACACACCAATCGAACGTGCATGTCTCGCCGTGGTCTTTGCTTCACAGAAATTACGACATTATATGCTCACTCATAAGACTAAGTTGATTGTAAGAATCGATCCGTTGAAATACCTCCTCAACAAAGCAACACTTACTGGGCGACTAGCCAAGTGGGTAATGATCTTGAGTGAATTTGACATCAAGTATGTGGACAGAAAAGCAATAAAAGGACAAGCAATCCCAGATCAATTAGCAGATGCCCCCATGATTGATGATGATCCTCTAAATTCAGAATTTCTAGATGAATCCATTCTAACAATATCACATGCAAAGCCATGGCAACTGTACTTTGACAGCTCATACACACAGCATGGGGCAGGAGCTGGCATCCTCTTTATAACTCCTCAAGGAGATTCTATACCAAAATCATACTGCTTATCATTTCTTTGCACTAACAATATAGCGGAATATGAGGCATTAACAACTGGATTACGCATTGCAGTTCAATGGAAGATCCAGGAACTTCATGTTTTTGGAGATTCTCAACTTGTCATCCGTCAAGCAACTGATGATTATCAAACAAAAGATGAAAAATTAATACCTTACAAACAAATGGTGGATGACCTGAAACAACACTTCACAAAGATAGATTTTTAACAGATACCAAGGGAGCAGAATCGTGCCGCAGATGCCATGGCTACAATTGCTTCACTGATCGATCTACCTCAAAATGAGACCTGCTATGAGTTCTTGGTAGATAACCTTCTGGTTCCGTCATATGAGATCACTCCTACTGAAATGATATGTGTTGTTGGTCCCGAATCCTAGTTATATGGTTCCATCTTCACATACCTTCGCGACAATACCCTGCCTCCCGATCTATCAAATAACCAACGCCGCACCTTCATTCGCCAATCCTCTCAATATGTCATTTTAGCTGATATCCTATACTGGCGAGGTCTAGATGGCACTCTTCTTAGATGTCTAGAAAGCGACGAAGCTCAGATTGCGTTACGTGAAGTACATGAAGGGATATGTGGTCCACATGCTAGTGGTCTTACCTTGGCCAAGAAACTCATCAGGACTGGATATTACTGGCCCAATATGGAAAAAGACTCATATTAGTTTGTCAAGAAATGTAAGCAATGTCAAATTCATGGAGACCTCATACATGCGCCAGCACAAGAACTACAACCAATTGCATCTCCTTGGCCCTTTTATCAGTGGGGACTCGATCTCATAGGCAAGATTCACCCTCCTTCTTCTAATGGTCATAAATTCATTATCACTGCCACAAAGTATTTCACAAAATGGATTGAAGCCGTGCCTTTCACACAAGTCACTGGAAAACAGATTGCTACATTCATCCTTAACTATATAATTTGCCGATACGGTATTCCTGTTTCCATTATCACGGATAACGGGCGTCCCTTCAAAAATCAGGATGTTTGTGAACTCTGTGACCGCTTCCATATTTCCCATCGTTTCTCCACACCATACTACCCCCAAGGTAATGGCCAAGCTAAGGCATCTAATAAAACAATCCTTAAAATCCTTAAGAAGACAGTCGACGACGCTAGCCGTAATTGGCATATCCAACTAAATCCTGCACTGTGGGCCTATCGCACAAGTGTTCGTACACCTACAGGCGCTACACCATATTCACTTGTCTACGATGCTGAAGCCATCTTTCCTATTGAGGTCGAGTTACCTTCTTTACGAGTCTCTTTGCAAAACATCATCAACGATGAAGACTATAGGGTCTTTCGCTTACAAGAACTGGAACTACTGGATGAACGGAGACAAACTGCTTTTAATCATCTCAAGGCTTACCAACAATGAATGAGTTGCAGCTACAATCATAAGGTCAAACCTCGTACATTTGAGGTAGGTGACTTGGTTCTCAGAGAAAACCCCAAGAATCAACAAGACAGAGAGAAGAAGGGCAAGTTCGAACCAAATTGGCTTGGTCCTTACATCATTACAGCAGTATATGGATCTGGGTCATATCAACTCTCCACTACAGAAGGTGAACCTTTGGAGGATCCTATCAACAACATGCACCTTCATAGGTTCTACACATAGCCCTTTGGAATATCTTAATTCAAAAATACAAAAAAATCAAAAAATTCAAAAATACAAAAAAATCAAAAAATTCAAAAATTAAAAAAAATAAAAAAAAATTAAAAAAAGTAAAGAGAAATAATTTCGTCCAATGGTGAAAACCACTTCAGTGGCGCCCTAGGCAAGTACCATGGTGAAAATTGGGTCACCAACGCCATGCGTAGAGACATTGCTCCTCCCTCCTTCAGGATTCACTTTCATCCTTTCACTTTGCACACACTCACGACCAATTCATCCATAATAAACTTACCCTTTCCCATCATGGCTTGTTATTGATCTACCCAAGATTGGTTAGCCATTCATAATAAACTTCCTTTCCATCCATAATAAATTAGATCCTATCTGTGGCTACGGCAATTCCTATGTCTAGTGATGGGTGTGGAACTAAGAACATCACATGTTTCGAGGAGTACAGTTTCTTCCAGCTTTCTTCAGTCTATCCGCGCACAATCCGTAATAAAACAACATTTGCATCACAGATCCGCAATAAATTTTTGTTTTCTTCGCAATAAAGTATCAGTTTCATGGATTCAGTCAGTTTCAGATGAGACATAGCAGCAACAATGAGCTTCAACAAATCAAATCTTTCAACAGACTCAGACAACATATGGTTCAGTGCTATCTATCCTTTTTGTGAAAGTAAACATTGTGACCACAATCAAATAAAACTTATACAAGTGACAAGAGACACTAAACTTGAGGACTACAGTGGATGTTGGTGTCGAGTCTTGGTTTTCTTTTGATTTTATCTTTTGGTGACATGTCTTTTAGCTTTTCCAGGATGTCTCTGACTAGAGATTCTATCTCCAAGATGTCTTTGACTAGAAAGGTGAGGATGGGGTATCGTCACCTATTTGTATTTGCTATCTGTGGATTGTCTTTTAGTAATGCTATGACTTGTCCAAGGATATTAGGACACTGTGAGTCTAGTGTGAACTGGGGCATTCCTTGTTTGTGACTATCTTATCTCCATGCAAATAGGTACAATGACTTTTTGGGTCGAACATATGCCTCGATTGTCATAACCTACTTGCCATAATAAAGCTTAATGATGATAATGCACAAGAAGCTCTTTCACGTTCATATCTTCTATCTTTCATCCCCCTTTTCTTGATTGACTTCCATCATCCTTCTCGAGTCCGTGTAGCCTGCTATCACATGACTGAGTATAATGACACATCAAAAACATTTGCATTTCATGTAGTTTGCACCTGCATTACCACATATAAGCATTTCATACATACATATAGATATCACAACTACATCACATCCTGCACACAACACCTGTTAGCACAATTTACATTTGCATTTTCATATTCATTTGCATTACATACATTCACATTTACATCATGCATACACATATAAAAACATAAAAGAACAAAAATATTGCATTGCATCATATACATATTTGCATCCATATCATAAGCATCACATAAGAACATCTCATCACATAGGTACGCATGCATATAGCTGCCGCAAAGATGAATCATCTCATATATATAATAAAAAAGTGTCATGATACAATGATGTCAAAATCATATGGCTACAATCACCCGCAAGTGTCTACATCATCATACAAAATGGTACAAAACTGATACAAAGGGAGCCCTTTATGGCTATGATGAACTCCCTCCCTCGAAGCCGCCTGGCCTCAGTGGAATCTAAGCCCCTGAGGGACCCGCCCCAAGATCGTCCTGCCTGTCTCCTCTATCTGGTGGTGGTGGAGGACCCATGACCCCACCACTAGATGCCTGCCTCCTCCGACTCCCTCCCGTAGCTGTTGCTGTACGTGATGGTCTATGGAAGCTCCTCGCCCATTGATCTGCTGGCACTGCACCATAGTAGAGGTCCCTCCAGTAGCCTATCTCCTCTCCTGCCCGCAGGACATATGCATATCCTACCCCTGTGTCCTCCGTCGCCTATCTCCCTGCCCTCAACGCTGTCTCAACCTCTGTGTAGCACTGAATCACTTGATCTCTCTCCCACTCAGTATCTCTGAGCCTTGTCCTGAGCCGATCCCTCTCCCTCTCCAGCAGATCTCCTTGAGCTCAATCAGCTCATCCTCCTCTAGGTCACCTCCCTCTGCCTCTGCCTGTGGCTCTCCCTCTGCGGGTGCCTGCCCTTGTGCCTATACCTATACCTGTACTGGTGCCTATACGAGTACTTGTCTCCGTACATGCCCCTGTGCCTGTACCTATCCCTGTACCTGTCCCTGTCTCTGTACCTGTGCTCTGGGACCCTGTGCTACTGGCACCTGTAAGGGCAATCCACCGCGACCCCTCACCACCTGAGCCTGTCTCTCCTCCCCACCCTCCCTCCGAGGTGCAACCCTCCTCTCCCTAACTACTCCCCTCCACCTCCGTCGGCCTCTGCCCCCATCACCTCCACCATCATCATCATCGTCCCCACCTCCATCTCCATCCAATAGCTCTCCTGGATCTGTCAATCATGGGAATGGATGCTCTACCCAATATGCTGTATACTCAGCATCCATCCTGGCGTCCTCGATCTCAGGCCACATATCCCAGGGTAGGGGCACCATCTCTGCCAGTTGTGTGAGTGCCTGATCATACGACAACAAGGGCCCAAACTGTGCCTAATCCCTCACTGTGCAGGCATACATGCCCGAGCCCCGTGGCATCCTCTGGATCCTGCCATACTGCTTGCAAACCCTATCTACAAGTTGTCTCTCTAACACATAGGGCGTACGCCCAATCAGGTACCTACTCCGAAAGGTGTAGGGCAGCTCCACTACGTCATCCTCCCAATCCTCACAGCCTAGATATGGTCTCCATATGACCACATCAATGTCATCAATCACCCGTCGCCAATGCTCCAACCTGCCAATCCGTGGCTGTGATGTGATCATGTCATATAAATGTACAAAGCTGCGTCCGTGACCCCTACCCCTAAAGTGTATCGGTCGGGTAATCGGCAGATGCTTGTAGGCCCATACCTGCAGCAATGTCACTCCACAACCCAATCCCACTGATCCATGATAAATGAATTGATGAAGCTCATAATACAAGTGGGCCAGCACACACAGTCCCCAGGCATATCTGGTGTACTACGTCACCAGTGTCTCCAGCGCTCCTCCCCAACCCACAGCCAACTCCCGTGTCGCCCTATCCAAACATAGGAACCCACTGATAGCTCCTCTGATCATTGCTGGCAATGCTAACCCTGTAGCTGTCATGGTGTCCCATGCCACATGTCCTACCCGCATCTCCAATCCTGGGTCTTGAAATACTCGTCTCAAGGCCTCTCTATCACCGTCTCGATCGTATGGGATCAAATCTCCATCGATCGATACCCACAATATCCTGTAGACATCCTCCAGGGTGACTGTCATCTCACCCATCGGCAAATGGAATGTGCACGTCTCTGAGTGCCATCTCTCAGCCAGCGCAGTCAGCAAACCCATGTTTGCCCAAAACTCAAGCACATACAGCACATGTCTCAGACCCATCTCCTCAATGGCAGCTCTATCCCCAAGTGTCAACTCAGGTCGCAATCTCTGAGTCAACGGGAATCTCTCCCGTGACTCCAGCATAGGCAAATACTCCTGCAGTCAAGCAAATCAATCATATCAATTATAGTGGCATTCACTGTTCATCACAAAATGCTACTTTTTATCTAAATGCATATGGCTATCTATCCTAGTGACACTCACTGTTCATCACAAAGTGTTGCTATCTATCCTAGTGGTACTCCCTGTTCGTCACAAAGTACTACGTGGGTGACACTCACTGTTCATCACAAAGTGTTACTCACATTTGCACTCCCTATTCATCACAAAGTGCTGCTCATACTTTAAGTACTCCCTGTTCATCACAAAGTACTCTATCTTGGTACTCCCTGTTCATCACAAAGTGCCTTGATCTATCTTAGTCTTCCCTAAAGGACCTACTTGAGTGTATCCTCTTAGCAGCTTATCCAATTGACAACGTATGTTCATCACAGAACTGTCGATTTGACCTAGAAGACAAAAACTTGCATTTTTTTGGACATAAACGCACTTACATGACATAAACGCGCTCACACACTGCATAGACGCGCCTGTACACCACAGACGTGCCTGTATTACACAAACGTGCCTATGCTATTCATAAACGCGACTTGGCGACACAAATGCCCCTGCATGACGTAAACGCGCCCGCATTCAACGCAGACGCGGTTCAAAACATAAACGTGCCTGACACCTACACAGACGCGCCTGGCGGACACAGAGGTGCCAGGCACCGGCACAGATGCGTTTAACCATTTTTTGACAATTTTTTACCCTAACCTAGAGCGCATTTATTGCTCTAACTAGCATGCATTAATGACAAAATTAAATGCGTCAAAGTACGAGGAGGTTTGGTAGTACTTACCGGCTCTCCTGCCTTAGCTGGCCTCTGAAATTGGCGAACACGATCGAATCTATGAATGAAAGCCATCGCTGCTGACTGCTCGCTCTGCAATCTGCTCTCGTGGATGTGTAGATAACAATGAGGATGTATTTTCCCTCGTGGTCTATCTTATAGCCTACCCTAGCCTTAGTCTTCATTTCCCGAGTCAGTCTTCTTCATCCCGTGACTTTGTCACTTTATTCAGTCAGTCCATTCTAGCCTTTCTTTCTTATCGAGAGATTGTCTGTCATCTTTTCAGACATTTTCATCCAATCTTTTGAGGGGGCATATCGTTCCCATATTGGGGCAACTCTGTATCAGTTCATCTTATCTTCTTTGAAACAACGCGACAAGCCGCATTGTCTCAAAGAGGGGCAAAATGTAGACACTCAAAATTGTCATGTCTAATTAAATAAATATTTTATTTATTTAATTATCTAAACCCAATTCCTCTATTAATTAAATAAATCTTTATTTATTTAATTCATTCATTTATTCTCTTCTAGCCTTATTTCTCATTAAATAAATTTATTTATTTATTTAAATTATCCTTTTCCTAAATTAAATAAATATCTTATTTATTTAATTATCCCATTTCTTCTATTAATTAAATGAATCTTTATTTATTTAATTAATTCATTATCTTTTTCTACACATGACACATGTCATTCATCTCTTAATTCCTACACTACCTACCTCTTTCATTATTTTATTATTTCTTCTACCTACCTTCTAATCCTAGCCGACCTCCTTTTTACACCTCTCAATCTTATCCCTCCATTTCACATTATGTCTTCTATTTAAGGAGATGCTTCTTCATTATCAAACCCTAACAACTTGATCAATTGACTACACTACGATCCTACTTGCAACCACATTCCATTCTTTGTTGAGCTCTTGTGCACATAAAATCTGAGAGCAAATATATCAAGCAAGATCAATGGAGATAGGAAGAATGGAGATCAAAACCTTATTGGACATGTGATGGTATAATCTTTGTGATTTCATTTGATTTGCATTGTCTTAGGTAATCTTCATATGTTATGGTGGATCTTTGTTTTTGTTAGGCTAGGGTTTGGTGGTTGAATTCATTTAGCCTTTCAATTTTGTTATTATTGTTATCCATTTTCACCATATACATTTTGGCACGCCCGGTGGGACTCTTGTCCCTTTGCATTTAACCTCCTTGTTGCAGATTTTGCGTTTTTGAAGTTGCAGATCGGACATTTTCGACAGCATTTTAGGTATTTCCGCGTCTGCGCACTTTCGGATCGCATTTTTGATTTTCTGGCGTGTTTGCGGCATCTAGAATTGCGTCTGTGTTCTCGACAAATTTTATTTTGCAGGTTTCAGAAAAGAGCGTCTGTGTTATAGAAACGCGTCTGTGTTCTCGACAAAATTTGCAACCAATTGTTTAACGATGAAACAATAGCCACATGTAATGTGCGTGATAAGGCTTCGGGTACTTCAATCTTTCCAACTTCAATTTATTTACCATCTCTTCTAAAATAAGATTATTTGAACTACCACTATCAATAATTACAACACTTACCAGATACCTTGCACCTAGTCTTGAACACATTCCTCCTCTGTAATGTCTCCTCATCATCTCCAGTATGACACAAAGCTCTCCTCATCACCAATAATTATCCATCTTCCGGCTTACTAGCTAATCCGGTATGGTCTTCTTCCACCAATTTTGTCCTTTGAGTGTTCTCGATCTTCTTACATTCAAAAGCATGATGTACTTATCCTCTGCACTTAAAGAATGTTCCTTTAAATACCCTTTTATCTAGTCTTCCGTCATCTTTTCTGTAACCCTCATTTTGGTAACCATCAATTTCTCTTATTTGGTAAAAATTTCTATCATCCTTTCGGTATGAACTATCATCTCTGCTAGCTTCCTTGTCCTTATTTTGATTTGTATAGGGTCCTCTTCCTCCAAAATAGCTTCTTCCTCCTTGAAATCTTCCTCCAAGAAACCTTCCACCTCTACCTCTTTGTTTTTACTCATGTCTTTTGTTCAACTTCTCTTCTTCTTTCAAGGCATATTGATAATCTTCTTCAACACACTACAACTTGATTAGATTGATTTCATCATGTATAGACATCTGCAATCCATTCAAATACCTAGCAACTTGTCTGACTCATCATCAATATGTTTAGATCTGATATTCAACTTGTAAAATGCTTTGGTGTACTCCTTCACACTAGATTCCTTTTTCTTTAGATTCTGAAACTTCTGGAATAGAATCACTTGATAGTCAGCAGGCATAAAATTTGATTTCAACTTGCTAACCATCCACCCCCAAGATTTGATCTTCTCTTTACCTCTTCTCTGTCTGTCAACCTGCAAATGTTCCCACCAAAGAGATGCATGTCCTTTCAACTTAGTGTAAATATATCTCACCTTCTTATATTTTGTGGTGCCTTCAAAATCAAAATAATTTTCCATGTTCATGATCCAATCTAACAATTCATCTAAATCCAACTTTCCATCATAATCCAATGGGGTATAACGTGGCTTGGTATTTGCTCTTAACAATGCTCTTATAAACCTTTCTTCATGTGGATCATTCGCCGGTGGATTTGCTTCTTCTTCTTCTTCTTCTTCTTCTTCTTCTTCTTCTTCTTCATCACTCACATCTTCCACATGTCGACATCTTCTTTGGTCTGTTTCAATAGCTTCCACCCGAGCTACAATTCCTCTCGCCATTTCCATGACAACAGGGTCTACATTTTCCATGTGCTCCACCACCTCTAACATTTCCTCTTTGCGCCATCTTCATGCCAATCTTTTGTAGCTATAGGCCAGATCCTCAATCCGCCACCCTACAAAAAAATCTTATAGGACTCTACAATCTTTGGAATGAAAACTCGCTTTGATACCACTTGGTGTAGACACGATAGGGAAGGCCCTCAAAGAGAACAATCCAGACTGTGCAACAAGATCTAACACAATAGAAGAAAAACAATGTGATGGAGGCAATGCAGATAATACTTTATTATATCATAAAAGTCAATTACAATCTACCAGCAACATGTAGGCTCACAAGATTTGGCACATAGGCCTGATTAGATACATGCTCAATTATAATATCTAGGCTCAAGTAAGAATACTAGCCAACTCTAGACCTCCTAACCTTAGGATTATTCTTCTATATGCTTGTTACCCATCTTTTGAAGCTTGGCCAAATTTTGTACTTTTTGAAACTCCACATAATTCTTTTTAAATTCTACTATATCCAAATCTCAAACCCTCCTACACCTCTTTGAATGTTTTTAGTTACTATGTGTATACCTCTTATGACAAAGTTTGTGGGAAAAATAATTATGGAGGAATAAAATGCAAAATAAAAAATATGTCCACCAATACAGAGTTGGAGGCAACACTAATTTAAAAGGAACATGTGTTATTGGTTAGCCAACATATAAAACTGATGAAGCATGCTCCAGTTGAAATACTTCAAGATATTCAAAAGATATGTTGTCAGCAGATGATGCGGAAATGTGAAAGTAGGCACTTCCAATTATATTGAGAACCAAATATGAACATAAGGAGGTATACTTGAGTTTAGAAACAAATTTCTTATTTGAATCCTTCACTTCGAATACTTCACATAGTTGGTGGACCTAACAAGCATATTTTGAAGATAAACTTAAAATGTTTGGAATCTAGTATGTAATTTGGATGTCAGCCTAGCCCCGAACTCCTAAACTAAACCATATGGTTCCAAGTTTGTAAAATCCCCCAACTCGCTGACACCATGTGTTGTCAGGCAATATTAACACTTTCCTAACTCTTGGAAAGCCCCGACATGGTTTGAATAAATATCAAGACTCTCGACACTTCACTCAAAAGCGACGAGGTACACTCAAGATCAGTGTGATGAGATTTCTTTCACCATGAAACGAAGTGCAAACATGTTGGCCGACACACATAGTGTGAAGACTCTAAAGTAGCTTTCTTTGGGGAAGCGAGGATTATCATCAGATGAATACGAGCGGCATGTGATTGTCAAAATTATGGTTTCAATCACTCTTGTGAAGTCATTTCTTGTAATCAATTTCTTTGATGTCATAATCAATTCATTTGGTCTCCCCATTGCAGTTCTCATAAGGAAATTTCAGTGGTGGATGGAACCAACTGGAGCAGTCGTTCTATCATTCTATACAATTACGACATGGTCAAACACGATTCTAGAAAACACGAATTCCTTGATGGGAAAAATAACTTTGCCTGATTATTCGCAGAAATTGACATATCTCTATTGGAATCATCACAAACCCATACAACATATTGATACAATCAGAGTTTACACATTTGGCTCTCATTACTTTGTTGAAGTTGACATTATGCCCACTAATTTGTCCTTGCAAAAGGCTCATGACATTGGAGAAGCACTTCAAGAAAAATTAGAATCTCTTTCTAAAATAGAACGGGTTTTTGTGCATATAGACTATGAATATAGTCATAGACCTAAGCATAGAAACAAGCATTCCTACTTGTTTACGATGAACTAACCTAGGACACCTCACAATGATGCCACCTGTTGAAGGAGATACATGTGTCGTTTCATTTTTATTGTAAGCCATATGATTTTAATGCTCATAAAACATTATGTGTAAGGGGAAGCCAGGAAGAGTGATTTTCAAGAAACGGTTACCCAAAACGGAAGAGTCTCTGAGGCTCTATTTATTATAATTTTTATCTTGGTAAAAAGGGGGGGTGGGAGATAGTTTTTTGCTTTCAGTCTTGATTTATTGTATAGAAACAAAGGCTTTCGACTCTGCAATTTGGTCCAAGAAATGAGGAGTTTCTAAGACTTTGTGCTTATTTATTCTTCTTTGTGACTGTTATTTTTGGAAGTTAATTTCAGTCATTCTTGGATAACTTGATCTGTTATGATAGATTATGAGTGTGGGTATTTAACAAACTTTGAATCTTGAATGCTTACACCATATGAAAGGGATTTCTATCATTTTCATGTTTATTTCATGTGGGAACTATTCGTGGTGTGGGTAGTTAAACTCTGTTATATTTATCTTCATTCACTTCCTTTAAAATCAGTTTTCCACATCTACTTTCATGGTTATGGGTAGATGTTAGTACCTTTCTTCTTCCAGGTTAAAAGCATATCCCATTTTATTCATTGTACATCTTTTGAAGGTAGTTGTGCCTTGTAAAACAATCAGAGAGCATTCACAAATACCATTGCAAGTGACTCGACTATTGGCTGGATTTGTTACTTTGTGGGCAAGAGAGTATTGAAATTGAAGTGACAAATATATTAACCAACAATGCTCATGACTTTCTAAATGCTTAATTACATTGATTTATATGATCAAGAATGACCTGCATCACCCCAAGATGAAATGTGTAAAACAACAAGGTCAGCCTTCGCCAAATAGATCCCTTCAAAAAATCCATAGATTGAATTGCAGACCCAAGGGAAGGTCAGCCACATGCCAAGGAACGTTGGAAACAACGAACTAAAGCTCCGCAAGCTATAGAAATGATCATCAAGATTCACCAATAGCAAATAGGTCCAAGTGGTTCCAGTGTTCTAAGCCAGAAAAATGTCTCAGATTCCGAAAGCGATAACTTGCCGAAAAAAGATCCAAATGTCTCACGAACTTAGGATAAGGTAGATGAACATGTCCACGAACAAAATCCAATTCCATAAGATTTGGTGAGAAAATGAAAAGAACCGCATAAAGAAATGTTCAAACTGCCAGAACGAGAAACAAGCTGAAAGAAAACATTTTTGGTTGATGCAAGATTGCCATGAATCAGGGATACTCCTGCATCATGTATCTACTCAAGGCTCTCCTTGGGTTTACAAATGGATTTTAATGCTTCTTATCTTATTTGACAAACCTTATTGTGGTCTTCTTTCAAATCCTTCATATTGCATTTTCTCTGTATAGCTAAAGGTTTCTTCTTTGAGTTCATGTTGCAAGAGATTCCCTTTCAAACTGCAGGAGATTGACAACAGAGGATCAAAACCCAATGGAAACCCCCATTCAACTTCTATCATCTAGGAGACATGGCATTTTTAGGGGAAATTAAGGAAAAAGGGATGAAGGAGCTTCTCAATGAATCAAATTTTGTCATTAACAGAGCAATAAAGCAAATTCTAGGAGATTTGTTTATGAGAACAAATCACAAATACAAGGTAAACATGGAAATCCTGACAATGTTTGTAACAAATCTCTGTCACTTTGATTTTCCTAAAGACAAAACCAAGAAGCTCTGCAGAAAAGTATTCAAGAAAGATTTGCTTGGTGGTTTGAGAAATGTCCTAGAGAATATTGATGAGAATTTGACTATCCCTCTACCAATTGATTTCAATGTAATTGTCAAGAATGGGAAACCTCCTCCAAGGTTTCCCATTTTATATTTTGAGGATGAAAAAATGCTTAAAGCAATGCAATTCATCATAAAAGAGAACGCCAATTTCCTCTGGACAATATTCAAATTGACAAAAGCCCCTGAGGAAAATTGGATAAGGAAGTATCTAGAGTTTCATGGGCTAACTGAATTAGCTCTAGCTGAGAGAGTGGACAATTGGGAAGAAGAACTGAAAGAGGTATTCTCTCGTGAGGGTCCTGAGCCAATGGAAAAGATTGATTTCTTCCCAAAACCTCCAAAACTAAATTGGGGAAGGAGGATTCCAGCAATTGTCAACGGGGTGGACACTTCAATTGCTCTTGGTTCTTCCTCCTCATCCTCGGGCCCATCTTCTCCCTATTGAGGTTCATCATGGTCAGGTTTGGCTAAAAATAAGCTTGTTTTTCTTTTCTATTTTATGTTAGATTTTCCTCTAGTTAGCTATCAGACTCCATTTTTTTAGTATGTTTTTTGTTTATGCCCCTATTCAAATCTAGGCATTCCTTGCATATTTTCTTCTGGGCATGTTTTTTAAGACTATAGTTATGACATTTATTATGTATTTTCTACGTATTTTAATATAATAGATTCGGCCTAGACCCTTTGTTAATTAAAAAAATAAATTTACCATGTAATATTATTTTTAGCATGATTTATTATGCAATTGAGCAAATGAAATGCACATGAGATAGAAAATCTTCTCTATCTAAATATAATAGAGACAAGAATCAAGAAAGATCATAAATGATTTATTACATTTATCTAAGTAAATTATTTTTTATTTTTTATTTTATGATTGAAAACTTGATCTTCTTTCTAATTATAATTTTGATGGTGAGAAGAGATCAATTTGAATATGAATTTGATCTAAAATAAAACTCTAGATGATAAAATAAGAAAATAATTCTATCACATGTCGTCCTTCATATTTTTCCTGTCACACTGTCAACTGCACCTGCACTGTAACTGACACCACAGTAATGGCGGGAAATAATTAAATAAAAAAATGCGAAGGACATCTATGTTAAAACGGTAGAGGACATGTTAATTATAAATTTTAAAATCCAAATGTACCAAAAGTTGGTACATCACGTTTTGATTGTTTCAAATCTCCATTAGTTGTAGCACATTCCAGTGTCATCTACGATTGTACACACGCTGGGACCTCTCCGTCCTATTTTGTTTGAGGCATTTACTTTCTCATAATGTTAAAAGCTTTAAACCAATTGATCAAGAATGGCTCCAGATTTTGTGCTATTTTTTAAAAATGTTTTTGATCACAAATAAAGGTAACGAAATCTAACATATAAACAAGAGCTGTGAGGCAGCATAGCATGAGTCCCTGCCATTAACTAAAATTTGTAAATTATAGTTCTTTGCCAATACAAGTAAGATGGTTTAACTTTCTACATATTCCTCTGTTTCAATAATTTGGAAAAATATTCCTTTGTTATATTTTTCATTCTCTGCTTTATGTAGGCTTTTCTGGTGGAAGAACTGAATTCTAAACTCAGTTGCTTATAAAAAAGCATCGTGTCAATAATTTAAATGCAAAAGGCATGTGACAAAACACATTATAGAGCAAAGAAATACAATTGTTTAATAAAGTCATATGCATCACCAGAATGGGTTCACTTTAAATGATTAACATTTTACATCAAACCTAGCACTCAGGGAGGATTTGTTAGATACCAGAGGATATGCAATCCTTAACAAAATAAATAAATAATTGAAGATGACTCGAACAACTTTTTTAAATATTAAAAGAAGTTTAACTATCAGTCAGAAGCAGAAACTTTGAGAATGGTGTGGAATTATATCTACAATGCACCCAAGCCCCATAGGTCCAGTGGATCTGATATCAAACTATATATATACTCTTTTCAGTCTCATTGCTTCCTTGAAAATACATCAACTTGGTAACAAAAGTTCATACTGAGTACCAATATGCAAAAAATATGAACCATGATAGATTTCTTTTATAAATTTCAATTAGTTAAAGTTTCACAATGTTTGTCAATTTGTACTCCTATCATAATATGTAAATTTAACCAGTTAGCTCTATCACACATCCTTTATGCCACATTTTGAAACTAAATAGTAAAGAATTGGGTTTATTTGATCCTCATAAGCATTATATAGATATAAGGGACTTTTAAAAATTCAGAACGTGAAAAAAAGTAAAAAACTAGAGCGAATATATTGCATCTAACTTTTAAAAAATAGTGCACACAATTCATCTAGATACAATTATATCTTAGCTCGGTTGAAGATAAATAATACCCATTTGACAGAGAGCAACGAACTGTAGAAATCATACACTCCAGATGAGCAAACAGAAAAAGAAACATAAGATCATTCTAAGTTAGACTACATTGCAGAAATTAAGTCATTGAAGGTTAAAATATCATTAAAGACAGTAAATTGGCTAAATTTTTTTTAGCAATATCAGTTAACTGTTTCCCACTCCTCTAGACTCAGTAATTGAAACATGCAACAATCATGAAAGAGGTATCGAAATTATTATGTGAAATATTTTTGTATTCGAAACAAATTTTCAAGTGTAGCAGTTCAGCTGGAAAAGTTAAATGTTTAAAAAACTAAAACACTATATGTATGCAAATGGGACTGTAAGCTATTCAATTGTTGCAGCATTGAGTTGTTGATTGTTGTCGGCTTCTATATTCAAATTTCTGCAAAATTAGACATTGAGAAGTATGAGTTGATTGTTGTCGGTTTCTATATTCAAATTCCGGCAAAATTAGACATTGAGAAGTATGAGTTCATCAGTAAGAAATAATGGATTTATAGCTAAAGCATGAAAAATATCATTTGGAGAAAATTTGTCTTGGTAAAATAGCACAAGAATAAGTGATAAATATTCCTTTGTATTCTAATTCATGTTTATATATAGTTTTATAATCTTCTATTTATTTGTAAAATTTTAGATTCTGATCTCTGTATAAAAGGTAAGTTGTTGACGAGTTTCAGAAATCAGTTCGAAGTATCAGGAATTGTTGAAGAGCTTAAAATGATAATCTCATACTTATGGAGTTTGAAGCAATGTTTAATTTCATAAACATAAATTTTGTCCTGTTGAAGTTCGGGTCTGAAAATCAAATATATTTGACATAGCAAGTTTGATATCCCTATTTTATGACTTGCTGAAAAGCATATTTCTATAATTGTTTAAGAGTAAAAAATGTATTGTATATTAGAAAATAAAAGGCAAATTGCTACACTTCTGTTTCAATTTGAAATGTTTATAGCTTTGACCATTTAATTTGTTTATGCGTTAAAATTCATACACATTATGAAATGCTTGAGTCTCAACGATTTTGAACACCATGATACTATTATCAAGTAATTTGTTTACAAAATCAGAGTCCTTTCCCTGCTCATCAATGAACTTCTCTACAGTTAAATGCAAAGGTTGCCTAACAAGGATTTGAAGGATATAATGGTTTAGTTAAAATTTTGATGCATCTTACTGTTTTTCAAATAGCTTGACTTAGATATTGCTGAAAGTAAAAAGATAGAATCAGAATGCTGTGTAGGAAACACAACATAAAACAGTTAAAACATACCTAATTACTTCTGCTTCTGATATTTTCTCCTACTTCAGATCTTTATGTATCTTTGCATTCAATGGCTTGAGAGAAACTAATCCAAAAGTCAGAAGTTTAGAAAATATTGAAAAAAAATAACATGAAACTAAAGCAAATTAAAAGCCCTTTTTAAGAAAATTTGAAAAAAAAAAATGATTTTACCTTTGACCAATTTCAAGTCTTTGCAGCACTGCAGCTGGCATTATATCTTTTGATTTTTGCTCTTCATTCATTGTTGATTTTTTTTTTTATCAAATTTTTTCTTAAAACCCCAGTCCTATAATATAATTTCAGAAACAATTGACAACTGATATTTGCTAGAACAATAATAACTGGTTGTAACCTGCCAAGAACCAATTTTCAAAATTACTATAAAATAGCAATTTCAAACCCTAATGGATATAATGATGTTTATTTTCCATAATAATTATGTCAAATAAGGAGGAATGCAGTGCAACTTAGGAATGAATTGTTAGGGTACCGGTTGAAAGCCCATGGGTATCTTGAATATTTCTCTCATATTGTATGGTTTTGTCTTCATGGAGCTAGTTTTTGCTAATTTAGCTGGTTCTTGGGGAAAAAATGCATGCTTTGTATGGAAAAGTGTTTCTCTTTCCTGCAAGACTATCTAGATTGTTATTGTACTATATTTTGATATATTGTGTCTTGGTAAGCTTTATCTAAGGGTGAGGGATATATATATGATATGAATCATTTTTTTCACAATAAAGTTTTTTCAATTGTAACAAAATGTCAAGCCCTAATCTACAAAGCCTATGACTAATGGAAGGTAACCATTCTATGGTTCATAAACGTACGAGAATAAGCCTAATTTGTAACCTTCATAATGAGATTTTTACTTTCCTCTTGAACTTTTATCATTGAAACTCCTTAGTGAAAACTAATAATGTTGCTATGACTTCTAATAAAAGTTAATCCATTTGTAAGCACTAAAAAATTGATGAGTTAATAAGCATTTGGTTCATCTTTCAACTCTAGATTTAAGTGCTAATGTGGATCATTGCTTCAACTTGAGCAAGCAATCTAGTAAATTTCAATGAAACAAAGATGTTGTACAAAGTAAACAGAGAGGTTGTAAAGAGAAAATTCAAAAGGAAACAGAGTGACTAACTGTGTTTAGGAAAAACAAAAGAAGTGACAAATTGTGGAAAAAAATCAATACAGGATACCCAATGCAGAGGGTGAGAAGGATAGAAAAAGTTTTCAGAAAATGAGATTAGAATATTTTTGGTCTAGCCAATATAAATTTGCTAATTGTCTCAAGAAATTGGATATAGGGATTCATGGTGAGAGTAAAAATATCAGACTTAAGATTATTATCTTTGCAAGAATGACATTGCATAGAATATAATGCTTATCAACATGTGTTCAATAAATGGTAATGCAAGAGGGTAGTGATAGCAGTAGTAGAGTGACATATAAGAAGAATAAAACATGCGTACAATTGATGTAGATGGGTCAAGGGGTCAAATCAGTTGTTTAACCAATGAAATAAAGCATAATTATTTTCAACTCCATTTTAATATAACTACAGGTAAAGCTTTC
Source organism: Cryptomeria japonica (assembly GCF_030272615.1). Classification (NCBI taxonomy): domain Eukaryota; kingdom Viridiplantae; phylum Streptophyta; class Pinopsida; order Cupressales; family Cupressaceae; genus Cryptomeria; species Cryptomeria japonica. The sequence goes on from NC_081415.1 coordinate 240,035,562, forward strand.
CAACCACAGCATACCTTTAAGGGAATTGATTACTAAAAATGAGCATTGTGGGCTGCAGTCAGGTTAGCTGTTATTGCCAGCGTTCAATATAATAATCTTATTCAATGAGATGCTCTATCACTGTTTCAAGTGGTCAAACAATTTACAGAAGCCTACATGCTTTCAAATTCAAATTACTAGAACGTGATTAATAAGTGTACTTGTTTACCCATTTACACAAGTCTGTAATTATTGGAGAACTTTGTTTTTTTTTCCTTTTGTATGCTTCCACATTTTGTACAATGAGCATTGCGGGTTGCAACCCGTTTAGCCACTATATCCACCATACAAAGAAAATCATATTCAATGAGTTGCTCTTTCGCTCTCTCACTTTTTGCCTTGTGAAAGCACATACTTCAGATTACAGATTTCGAATAATTGAGCATATGTAGATTAGTCTTCAGGGAGATTGTGTGTGCAGATTATGCACAGTGTGTCGGGTTATGAACTTGAATATGCACAGTGTGTCGGGTATCAAAATTTAAAGTTGTTAGTTCACTGTCATGCAAAATCTGCTCCAAACTTGCAGCCCCTAATGAGTAGTAAATTGAAACGCTTCAAGAGTAGTGTGCATTATTGAACAGTTCGTCAAGCACAAGGGTTTGTCCCACTAGTCTAGTCAAGCGTTCATAAAAGTTATACTTTTCAATACTTCTCTTTTCAAAGGTACTTCATATGGACCTATACTAACCATACAAAAATTAACAGCAGAGCATCATTGAGATCATGCCATACACTACAAAATTTAAGTTTCCAAGACCATGTATTATATTGTGGCCAGAGTTCTCCAAACAGTTGACAGAAATTGAAAGCCAATTTTTCTATATCTATAGACTAGACATAATCAGCCATTCTAACCCTCCTCTAATGTATAGTTGGTGTCTCAACTTAATGACTAGTTTCCGGCCCAACATGACCATTTATAGTTTGGATTTGCAATGATAGAGATTTTGCAAATAGGGTTTGTGTTGGCTTTACTTTTCTATTAATAAAATGTAGTTTTATTGTAAAGCCATGCCAAAGAACTTAGAGGAATGCACAGAAGCTAAGATATGAACAATTTACAAACAGTTAAACTTGCTATTGTTGTCTCTGATTTCTATAAGTGACCAATGGTTTGTTTCAATCAAAACGAGATCCTTGTTCAGCAAGAGAATGGTAGAGGGCACAACAATTAAAATTGGATTTTTTTAAACCCTAAAATGAATTAAATCTTATACTCAATAAAGATGTTGCAAATAGAATTTGTGGTGGCTTTACTTTTCTATTAATAAAATGTAGTTTTATTGTAAAACCAAGTCAAAGGGAAAAGTAGAGAACCTAACATAGGAACAATTCACAAACACTTACTCTCTATCGTTGTTTTGTCCGGCTGACTGCGTGCAGAATTATTACTTATTTTTCTACCCAGGTGACTGCTGCATAATTATTACTTATTTTTTATTATAAGATTCATTGCCAGTGAAAATACTCTGACCTCTGTGAGTGACTAGTACTTTCAATGAAGAGGGGATCTCTATTTTCTGAGCTTTATGGTCTATGGTCTTTACAATATAGCTACAAGCTGACATTTGAAGCTTATTTGTAGAGTTTATCTGGAAGCTTCCACGATAGGCATGTATGTTGGCATGTGGTTTTGTTGATTGGGAACATGTATCTGGTAGGACAGGGTTCTTTATTTATTTGGAAGCTTCAATGGTGGTCATTTATGTGGCCATGTGGCTTTGTTGGTTACAAATTTCGAGAGCCATACAAAGTAATGGCACTGGCTATGCAGGGGAAAATTTGCACCCCCGATCCCCGTGCTCGTCCTCCTTCCGTACGGATGCAGTCAGAATTCCTGCAAAATTCGTACTCTCCTTCAGCCTTCATTTGTCTTAAGGCTCCCATACGGTAATACGGTAAAGTTAAATATTTTTTTTTATAATATTTTTATTTATAGTATTTTTTTATAATTTTTATTTATTATAAAAATAACAAAAATTTAAATATTTTTTTAATGATTTATTTTAATTTATTTTAATAATAATATTATAATATACAATTAATTGATTTTAAGATATATATTATATGTAAATTTCAATAAATTTTTTTTTTATTTTAACTTTTAAAATATATATGTAGATAATAGTTTATTTTTTATAAATATATATTATTTTTTATATTACATATTGAACTTTTAAAATGAATTATAAAAATAAGTTATACGTTATAATTTTTTTTATAATTTTTTATTTTTATTTATATTTAAAATAACTATATTATAATATATAATTAAGTGATTTCAAGATACATATAAGTAAAAAAAGTTTTTGCTTTTTTAAATTATATTTTTGAATTTTAAATAGTAAATTATATGTTTAAATATTTTAAAATTTTGTTCTTATTTATTTTAATAATCATTATATTACAATATACATAATATATAACTTAGTGATTTTAGCATATATCAATTTTTTTTGATATATTTGAAAATCACTTAATTATATGTTATGGATGCTAATTTTTAATAATAGTTATACTTTTATTTAAGTTACACATAACTTTCAACCAAAAATTTAATTTTTTTTATATAAATGTTAAAATTGTAACTAGGATATGTCAAATATTATGTATGTTCAAAAAAATAATTGTATGTTAAAAAAAATTTGTATGTTAAGATCACCTAAATACATATTATGTGTGTTAATTTTTTACATTAGTTATATGTACTTTTACTGCATTAGTAAATTTTTTGATATATATTACCTATGTTAAAATATAATAACTATTTAAATTAATAAGAACAATTTTTTTTTTTTAATATATATTTTAAAATTATAACAAAGTTATTTATATATTATGTATGTTTATTTTTTTAATGTGAAAATTGTTTAGTTATATATTATTAATTTATTTATGTTAAGTTTTTAGTAAAGCTATTGTTTACTATACATATCTTGGAATCACTTAATTATATATTATAATTTAATTATTTTTAAAATAAAGAAAAATAAAAATTATAATTTAAACATAAAACTCATTTTAAAAATATATTAATAAATTTAATATATAATGTAAAAATAACATATATTTATAAAGAAAAGCTATTATTACTTATATATGTATTTAATTTTTTTTAAAATAAATTATTAAAATTTACATATAATATATATCTTAAAATAAATTAATTGTATATTATAATATTATTATAAAAATAAATTTAAAAAAAAATTAAAAACATTATTACAAAAATATTAAAATTTTCATTATTTTAAAAAACTATAAATAAAATTTATTATAAAAAGAACTATTTAACTTTACCGTAGGGTCGGGAGCCTTAAGTCAAATGGAAGCTGTAGGAGAGTACGAATTTTGCAAGAATTCTGACTGCATCCGTACGGAAGGAGGACGAGCACGGGGATCGGGGGTGCAAATTTTCCCCTGCATAGCCAGTGCCCAAAGGAATGGGTTTTGACGAGTCTGACATTGTTTGAGCTAGGGAGTGATGGTATACTCCGACATTGTAATATGGATCATGTACAACCTGATATATTATGTGAATCTAATCATGGAGTTGCAGGTGGTCCTTATGGGGGTAAAGCTAGAAACCGCAAGATTAGCCTGGCCTTTGGTGGCCTGTCATATTATCCTTATGCTGATGAGCTGAGCTGAAGCCGGTCAGGTCTTACCGGGACTAAGAAATCTTTCTCACTCGGGAGAGAGATGAAGTGAAATTTGAAACAAAGGGAAGGTAATAAGGGATAGAACTCTAGAATCAGGGGAATTTAATTAAATGACTGTGAAATGCACTATATCAGAGATTGTTTCCATTGAGCGCAACCTCTGTGGTTATGTTTATCCAGATTTCAGTCATTTTCAGCTCTAATAAGAAAGCGATAGAAAGTTGCAAACCCCAGATGAAATTTCAAAAACTAACAACAAAATATTCCTGCAATTTGGAAAGCAAATCATACCTACCTAAATGTAGTTTCAGAACCGCCAAAAATATCCAGGAATTTGGGAAGCAAATAATACCTAAATGTCAGCCCGCTGAAAATACTCCAACCTCTGTTACTATTAATGCTTCCAGTCAAGATGAAATTCCTTTGTTACTGATTAATGCTTCCAATCAAGATTCAATTCATCTTTTTTGTGCAGCACGAAAATAGTAAAATAGTGGAATTAATGAAATCTGTACAGCATTCCATAAGTAAGTAAGTACTGATTATAATTAAATCTGCATCAATTCATTTATTTTAAATCTCCTGCCTTGCTATCACCATGAGTCTGTGACGACAGATGCCAAGCTAACTTTGCTCAGCTTTGCATTTCTAATGTAATGCTTCTACAAATTCCACAATAAATGCACCTCCAAACAACGAAATCTGGTAACAAAATGAGTTATCTGGTCTTTGAGCGCACAGGCAAAATGTGATAGCGGAGACAGGAAGTATATTCCAGAATGCCAGTTGTTGTCCATTAAACCCTAAAAAAGCAGGTGAAGTATTTTCTAGAATGCCAGCTGTTGTCCATTATATCCTAAAAATAAAACCTTAGCTAATGCCTTAAATTTTTTCTTGCTGGTTGAGTATTCGTCAGAAAAAAAATCCTCAATTTTTAATTGAAAATTAAAAAAACCACTTGCAGAAATAACAAAGACCAATCAGAAAAAAAAAAAAATACCTAAAATTTCATTAAGAAAATGCCAACGCTACATATCATAGGAAAAATGGTTTAATTTTTTACTGGCGTGCTTTTTGAGGAAAGATTAATATGGGCAGACGAAAACATTAGTTTCCTACCTATATAGACAAGGACTAATAAGTTTTAATAATTGAAACAATTGAATATACCTAGTTTTGTTATTTAATTATTGTCGATTTAATAATATTAGTTTTAGTGGTGTTTGGAAAAGTTTTGGTATTAGTAATAGTTTAAAAAATAATATAAATAAATGATCATTAATATTGAGAAATTGTATAAATAAAATAAAACAAGAATCAAAATTATAAACGGTCTTTACGGAATTAAGATTTTAAAGATGTGTAAAATTAGCTAATTTTATGTTGATTAGTATAGTGTAAACAAGAAAGTTTTCTTGATGTTTAAAAAGAAGTTTATATAATAATTGTGATCTATTTGTTGTATCATGTATAATGAAAGATCGTAAAAAACTTAATAGATAAAAAGATCCTGAAAGAATTATGAAGTGGATCTCGAGTGTATCTTTCAATATATCATTTACCATATATTTTACTATTAACATAATTATTTCACCTTCTTTTAAAACAAGATTATATATATATATATTTAAACATACAAAAAGTTTCAAAATGTTTTAGCCCATTTCGAAAGTGAACCTCGTGATAGTGGTCCCGTTGGTGACCGATTATGCGAATAGGGCGGTTTGCTCTAATTCTTGTCAACAAACATGTGGTACGAGGGACATAAATGAACAAGAGAAATGCCCGCATCACACTTTTTTCCCAAGAAATTTAGTCCCTCTGCTAATTATTCGGAGTATCTTTCGTTTTATGTGGAATACAATTTTATCGTTCGTATCTTATGCAAGTGACCGATATAAAACAAGTGCAAGTGGCCGATAAAAAAACAAAACACTTCTTATCATTGCACGTGGGTTCGCAGCTTTTAAGGGCACTGGCTCTGGAACCAGGTAAACCGCCCCTCTCTATACGGTGCCGTTTTTTTGTCAGGTGCGGATCTAAGATTTTTAAAATTTGTTTTGAAGTGGACCCCGCTGGTCCACGGCAACCTCTATTTTATTCAGTATTCATATTGTATCATTGATCATATTTAATAATAAATTAAAACATAAACATCTATTCTATTTTAATTATTAATTAATTAAAAAATATGATAATTGATATAATATGGGTGTTGTGTACAAAGAGGTCTGGTCCAACGGAGTCCCCTTCAAAACAAATTTATTTATATTTTGTATAAATTTGATTTGATATTTAATGTATTTTATTTAATAAATTTTTATTTATATTTTTTAGTAATTTTTAATTTATTTTTTTTTGTATAATTATATTTTTAACTGTAGTTTATTTATATTATATTTTTTTTTATTTTAATATATTCTATTTATATTATATTTTTGTAGATATATATTTTTAATATGTTTTAATATATTTTTAATATTATATTATATTTATATTAATATTATATTTTTTTATTATATAATCATTAGACATAAGAGTAGACATAAATTCAATCATTATATTCCTAATAATTAGAAAAAATATTATCTATCATTTATCAAATACCATATTTTTATTTAAAATATAAGTCAAAACAGTTCTCATGTATTTTATATAACAATTTTTTTCATCTTTCTTTGGTTTGTTTATAAGTTAGTTTGTGAAAATTATTCAAAATCTTGTTTGGTTTGAGGTTTGAAACTTTGTTGTTTGATTTTTATCAAAAGAGTTAAAAGACACATAATACACTAATTAAATTTTAGGAAAATGGTATACCACTTAACATATCAAGATTTGTTAAAAAAGTTGAGCTAATCCTTGTGGTCCCATGAAAATAAATTAATTAATTAACTTATCTAAATTTGTTTTTAATAAAAAAAAAATCAAAACTAGAGGGTTGACCTGGATTACACAAAAGCCTCAAAGAGAGCATTAACAACACACACATGAGCATTAACTATCAAAAACATAAACTAACATTAAACCAACTAACCCTAGTAGTAAGCATATTCATAACCAGGGGAACCTTAAACAAAAATGGAAAAAAAAAACAACCATTATTCATTTTTTCCCGCCACCATGGGCTGGGAAAGCATATTTCACAATTCTGTTGAAATGCATATCCAGAGAGTCAAGCTTCTTTTTCACACTGTTCAGATCCTTCTTTTTCACACTATTCAGATCCTCGGAAATAGCTTTACAACCTACACATTCAACAACCTCCTCCTTTTCACCTCCATCAACAACAGTCTGAGCGCCCTGGGACTTCCTCCCATCCTCCTCACAGATCTGTTTACTTTTATCATAGGGGGGCAAGTAGCAGATAAAGGGGAGGTGTTCTTACTTTCTTCCTGCAAGGTCCTAGAGTCGGGTTCATTGGTGTCTAGCTTAGAAGACTTCGAAACCTCCATCCTCGGCCTTATCACTGTCCTCCTTCTTCGGGTCTTCCATATCATCTTTGACATAGTTTTTTCTTACAACAAGTTGTTTCATATGGGGTTTATGGGTCACACCATCTTCCACCTCAGACTCAACTAAAAGGATCTTGGGATCATTTCTGGGTTTTTTGGAGGCGACTTTGGGGGGATTGACATGGGGTATTGGGCTTTTTCGAGGTCTTCTTATTTCCGTTTTTAGCACCAGCAGGGTCAGCACGGTAAAATACTTCATGACGATTTTACACACCTGATCCCATGGATAAGGAAGACAATCTCTGTTGAAGCCCTCGTAGCTTAGCAAGCTCCTCACCCTTTTTGAAGAATCTATTAATGCCGGTTTCGTCAGTGACCCTATTAATCTTCTTCCATTTCCTTCCCTTGGTAGAGAGACCCGTAGCCTGGGCAATGACATCCTCATTTATTACATCCTCATTAATTTGAAAAGAGATATCACCCTTGACGACTTTCCAGCTATTAACAAACTGTATGGAAAGACTTTCATCAAATCCAATCATGGCTTCCATGAACGGAACAATGCTCCCTTCCTTGACATACATCCTTTATACAAAAGGATCATTGTGGATGCATTCATTAATAATGGCCGGCTCAACTGGAACTAAATCCTCCATATCGGTTTCTTCCAGAGTATAACATGATCACAAGCAAAACCAACTATTAAGAAAGAGAACATAGACCATGTCCGTTTTATCAGTTACAACAAATGCATTAACTGGTTTTATTTTTAAGTAGTCAAATTTCAGGGCTGCTCTGATTCGGTCCCAAGAGCTTCCATCTGTTTATATATTAAATGAAATCTAAAATTAAAAGAACCTTCGATTTAAATCCAAGAAGCTCTTTAGAACACAAACTCAGGTCTGGACAATGCATTTCTAAAAGAATGTTGGAATCGATGGGCTGAATGATTTCTCGAGTACAGGATCGTATCAGCAACATTGACTTTTTCATTGATTTTGCACGGTAATTTGTCCGCAGAATTTTGAGAAATTTAAGGGCTTTGATTTTAGGGATCTCAATGGATAAGTAAATTAGGTTATGGAAAATTTGATTAAATTGTATTTATAGGTTCTTTTGTGAGTGGGGAGATACTTCAAGACTATCAAAAGAGTTTTAGACAAGTTATATTTAGAATTAAAATATAATATAAAATTCAAGTAAGGAAAGAGTGGTGAAAGAAATCTAATACAAGGTGTGGAAGAAAAAGATAAAGAAAAATGTTTTGAGATCTAAAATTGTTTTCTTCAAAATCTTATAAAGATCGGTCAATTTACTACTTGTTTGTCAGATATAAAGCAAAGCACTTGTCTATACATACAAATTATTTCATTAAGTCGAGAGGCTTTTACAATGGTAGCAAATTTATGTCTATTTTGACTGTCAATTATTTAAGACTTCAAATATTTAATTGTAGAATATTTGCAAAATCATCATAATCTTCAACTTCTGGAACCCTACCTGGATTGGTTCTTCAGATACAATCATTGAAACTTCATTTTGTTTTCATTGAAAAGGTTATTAAATAATGAGGATCAGCCATTAGAGTTAAAATTTATACGATACAAAAATAACACTCAACACAATAATGTTTGATTTGTCGGCAACTGTCAATAACTCAATCAACATATTCTTTTTCTGTTTTCATGAATTGCTATAATATGCATTTGGTTTAGTGCAAATTTTAAATCCAAATGAAATCATAGTTGGATGAAAAGGGGGACCATTTCTAAAAAACATATAATATCTTTTTATTTACTATTGACCGTATAACATATCTAACTGTAAGAACTTGAGCAACCGTACACTTCAGAGATTTTAGAGAAAAATTCGAATAATTTGTTTTGAAGATCTTATATTTAGCTTTCCTTCAAGGTTAGCTATAATGAATTTAAAAAATCATTTAGATGAATACTATGTACAACTATCAAAATAATGCAATTGGAAAAATATAAATTCTATATATCAAGTCACCAATTAATGAAAAGAGAGAATTAGAGTCAAGATTAAAATTAGAATGAAAGATATAGATTAGGATTCAATTTAATGTTAATATAGGATTCATCAACCACCATGTTAGAGAGCAGATTGACATGCATTGTTATTTTAAGCCTAATTTTAAAATATTAGAAAGTCTGGAAACAGATTTTAAACGGTATTAATTGTATAAGAATTCGTATATTGTTTGCTTCTAAAATAAATTCCATATACCAAGTAATTTCCTATCTCATCAAATTCAATATTCAATATTGTAAGCTTTGAATACTCCATAATGGTGGAGACTACTTTGGTAGCCGCAAGAATACAGTCTATTTAATTTTTTTTGTAGCATGAAGGTGTTAGGTGCGAGATGGATATGATTTGTTCTTTTAAGCTTTAGTTTAGAAAATTACTGAGTGTCACACTGTTTTGTAAAATTTCACTTCTATAAATGTTTTGCAAAATAAGCTTTCATTTCACTCACGATCTTCTGGTGAGGTTCTTTACCTTTAAACACTGTTTTGATTGGAGAGTAAATCTTGGAGTTTATAAGTATATTTAAATATTTTTATAAGCTATTTAAATCTATGTAAATCTGTGTAAAACTGTTTAAAAATGATGGAATATTCATTCTTTGTTTGGCATACTGCCAAGTGAGACAACATTCCATTTCGGGCAAATCTGGAGATGTGGACTTTGAACTATCAAAGTTTAGATGTGATCAGATTCAGCGAATTGTAGATGTAGTAAACTAAATGATACAATGAAGACATTAATACAGCTACACGTATTAATCCAAATCCTAACCTTATCTAAACCCTATCTCTAATCCTAATCCTAAATCAATCTTATTCTTAAATTTAATTAAATCTCAGATATAAGCCCAATCATGTTCTAAAATAATGCAAATCGAACTCTTTACAATTTATTTTTTATGATCTTACATTATATTTTTCTGTAATGATTTCACAAATTACTTTTCATGCTTTTTTGAAAGTGTCTAAATAATTGGAATATCGGTTTCCAGGGACGAATTGGACAAGTGAAAAGCATGTCTTCCAACAAAGACGTTTTGCTTAGCTGCATGGAGATAAACCTTGGAGGGAAAATGTAGAGTCCAAAGTGAAAAAGAAGGCAAAGAAAATTGTAGAGCTATGTGACATTTTTTTTTCTTTTTTTCACAACTTATTTTAAATTTTTAAGCAATTGCTACTCCACAAAAATAGGAAATAGGAAAAGGTTGTCGATTATTCTTTTCCTATTATAAAAAAATTACATACTGATTGGCATGGGGTTTGAGCCTACCACCTACTTGATTATATAGTTATATAGTTATTATATTTATCACAAATATATATAATAATTATATATATGTATGCAACGGTCTTAAATTCGATATAGATATGCAAGACAATAGAACAAATCTCATCCTTCATTGCTTTCACCGTTTTTCATCTTACTCTATCTATTTTCCTTTCTAGTGGATTTTTTGTATTGCTTTGGTAGGTTTTCATAATATTTTTCCTTCAACTCTTCTCACTTTTCCATGTTAGTATTCTTGACAACAATTCACCTAACATGCATTTTAATTGCTCAACCATGACAATGACATTAACTTTAGATAATCAATCGTTTCAAAGGAAATTTAGTTCTATATGTATCTGCCAAAGAAGTTGGACCAAACAGGGTAACAAACAAGAGATGCATTGCATCATGTTCCTACCTACATAGTTGCATATAAGGTAAACTTGTTTATTGTTGGAGTTAGATTAGTTAGTTATATTTGAACATAATAAATCTTTGTAAAGTATGTTGTAATATTTAATAGAATAGATTTATACACTCTACCAACTCTAGTATCCAAGAATCATAAATATGAGGGAAAATAATACAAAATCTTATCAATGCAAATTTAATGTTTTAGCTTCTTGAAAGTATTAGGAAATATAGTTATTCTCTAAGATAATATTAGTTTTTATTTGTTCACATCTAATGTCTAGATTTCATTGATGTAAGAAATGTCATCCAAGGAGACAAACTTATTTTAAAGTCAACAATCTAATTTATTATGATGTATATAATATGTTGATGTCACACAATTCATAAATAGAGATGAAATTTAATTCAAGAAATTAAATCCAATCAAAGAATTACTAGAGAGACAATACATAAAATAGGTAGATATTATTTTATTACATAGTGTCTAAAGATTTTTTTAACAAATTATACATTTAATTGTATTGATTTGAATGACATAAAAAAATTTATTCAAGGAGGCAACATAATGTTAAATAAAAAATATAATTTTCTTATGGGTACATAATAGTTTTGATATGATAAGTGTTATTAATTGAGTTGACAAATGATCTAAACATTTGAATGCATTGGACATAATTTATATAAAAGATAAATAATGATTTCATTTTGCAATGACTAGATAATTCCAACGTCAACAGAGAGAAAAATAATTATATTTTTAAAAATATTAAATAAACAGGTAATTATAAACAATAGAATTGTTGCTCAAATTTTTTAATTATATACAATTATTGGATAAAATAATAGAAAAAATTGAATGGAATGGATGCATTAGTATTTCTATGAAGGGTGGGAACTAATTTGTGTGTGTGTGTGCATACATATACATATACCTATACATATGCATATACATACATACATACATAATACATACATACAGATAAAAGATTTATAGCCCCATGTCCCATGTATTTACATTTTATTCATAAAATATTCACATTTACATGAAGTATTTACTAACACTTACCTTCTATTTAAGTCTTCGTTTTATATAATATATCATGTTTTTTATTTTATTTTAAAAACAAAAAGAAATTTGTTAATGTTAAAAGATTTTTTAATATTTGTAACAAAATTAATTAATTAATAATTTAAAATTTTAGATTTAATAAAAATTTGCATGAGGAATAACTTGATTTTTAACATATATTTCATTCTATTAGAAAATAAATTAATTTGTAAAAGATGATTAAATGATTTGAAAAAATTGATTATAATATTTATAAAATTATCTCAGATCAAATCTCTACCTCACCCCTGATCATGAATAGAATCATAGATAGGGATTGATCTATCTCATGAAATTGCTAGGATTATGTTATAAAAAAGTAAATTATTATGTTATTTTTAATAAAAAATTCAAAAGATATTATAGTTTTAATATTTTATTAGAAGTATATTTTTAATTGTTCTTTTTATTTTAATTTAGTTTATTTGAGAATTTTATTATATCTATTCTCAAATTTATGATAATTTTTTATTTTGTTTTGATATATAAAGTAGAATAGCAAGGGTTTGACCCTATAACAAAACAGCATGAAGGCAATTGTTCCAACAAGCCATTAACAACACATTACCAGTGCATAAGTATTGTAAATAGTCTTAAAAGTACTAAACCAATAGAAACACATATACCATAGGTGATCAAAACAAAAAACACCACCCATCCAACAACAATGGGTTAGACAAAGAGTTCACCCCAATATTCAATGAGGAACATGAATAGTTTCTTATGCTTCCCATCCTTGACACCACCTTTTACAAACTTCATTTCTTATAGCAAATAAAGAGTAGTGGCAAAACTATTGACACAGTCAGTAGCTTCTTTTCCAAGTCTAAAAACTTAGTCTTGAGCTTTACAAGTTTAGTAGCATTCATATCAATTTTGGTACATATATGGGCATTTGAAAGAAGGTCTATCAAGGATATCTCAGAGATATTAGAGTCGTGTAAGTTGGTGCTCTTGGGACAGTTACATTGTTTTTAGAACTTTCCCTATTATCCCTCATTTCATCATAATCTTCCTTAGTTTTTAAACTCTACTCACTACCAATATCAACATTTACTACCACCTTTCCTTTAGTTTTGGGAAACCTCGCAATTCCATTGGATCTCCTAGGGTTAGTAGTAGTGGCATCCTTGACCTCCTCATCCTTGTTATCCTTGGGCACTTCACCCCTCCATATTAATTTCCTCAATGCTCAACTTCAGATCTTCATCTTCTTGGCAGAAGGCATTTTTTATTTCCCTTGTTTGCCCATTTTACCCAAATTCTAAGAAGAGGGGTTATGTTTTAGGTCATACAGACCTTGAGCCATTAATCTATGTTTAATGTGAGGAGTTTTAGGGATGTATTTTCCACTAAGAGAAGTAAGGAAACTATATGTCATGCAAGTGGCTAGCCAAGAAGGATCTTTACTAGCCAAAATGCTAACAAAGGGGTAGTTTTGGCTAGAGCTAAGGCATTTAATACATTTCTTCTTTCTATAAAGGCCATCGAAAGTTTCCATTTAGAAAGAATAGGGTCATCAACAACAACAAAAACAACAATGGGCTTAGGGGTTCACAAGACAAGATGGAAGTGATAGATATGAAAATTAAGTCTCTAGTGAATGAGGATGGACATTTTGTTAGAGTTTTCAGCCATTTCTAGGGCATTCAAAATAGAGCTTTCCAATGAGATTAGAAGGAAGAAAGAAAGGCTAATTAGTGAGTTGTGGTGAAAATGGTTGAGCAAGGGAAAATGATAGAAGTAATAAAATATAAAACTTTCTTCTAAAATAAATATTTTATAAGTATTAGGCATTACTTGGCCCCAAATATTTTACAATTCCTCTCCATCAAACCCTCCATGAAGTTTGATGGGTTTTTCTGCCTTGAAGAAAGAGGAAAAACCACCATGATCAACAAATCTACTCTTCTTCTTCCATTTTTAGCCTCTAGTAAACATACTTGTAGCCTTCCCAATGACCTTTTTATTAAATTCAAAAAATCAAGGTGCCCGCAACAAGTTGAGCTCCTAGAAAGTGCCTAAAATGAAATTTTGTTTCTTGATTTTCCCGTATCTCCCCATATCTCCCTCCCCATCCCCCCATCTATCTCTTGGTAATCCCACAATAATAGGTTAGAAACGTGGGACATCTTCATTTTTGCCTGAAATCACATAGTTTTTAGAGGTTCCATTTCAAGGATTTTAATTAAAAAGGGTTAGAGTAAACCATCATAGATAGAAACCCTCTAGCCTTAAATAGTATTTGCAATGGAGTGTCTTCTATACCTAACAAAATGTTGACAAAAATTCACTTTTACTTTACACTTTAATAAGTCTATTTACTTTTATAACATTCTAATTTCAATAATAAAACAAAATACTCTTTACTATTAAATAAACTCATAAATCCTTTAATAAGTTCATTTACTTCAACTATTTTATCCTTATCTCTATATGATCATTCCAAGGATATCATAATATATGTGAATTTCTAGAAATGAAATAATGATTCTTTATTCAATAAGGAAATATAAATAGTATTTCTACAAATAGTCATTCATGGTATTTCATTCATTCTATGCATCATTCAAATCTACATACAATACTTAGGCCTTTCAAATGCGTTAAGTTCAAATAACAAGAATAATACAAATAAGGGATGAGATGCGTCCAGTGATCTTGAATCCAAAGCTATCTTCAATTCAATCTGTAGAATGAAGACGAGAACAAGATTCGGGTTCTTTTTCCACCCAACTTGGAAGCTTACACTTCTCCAAAATTCTTATTCTATAAAGAATACCCGACCCTGCATGAATTTCTTAGCAAAAAGAATTCGATAGACAAGATGGAATTTGGTGCATGTCTAGAATGATACATGTCATATTGAAAGTATGAACTAGAAATCGCACCTTGGTGTGCAATGAGTATGTCGAAGATGTGTGGAAAGTCAAATAGGAAAAAAAATGGTCTATTTTTTGCATGTGTTTGTTTAGTACATGAGATCAATTGGTAGCATGATATTTAAACTATGATGGTGTTTCTACAACAAAGACTTCAAATGAGAAGTGATAGCTTCGAATAAACTATGCATCCACTTATATGGATCCAAACATACTGAAATAAAACTCTTAAATAAGGAAGATAATGAACGATGCAACATGGAGAGTGAGAGAGAGGGGGAGAGATGAACAAAAAGAAGGGGAAGTGTGTGTGTGTGTGAGTGAGAGAGAGGGGGGGGGGGGGGGAGATAGAGATAGGGAGGGATATGGAGAGAAGGAGAGGGGAGATGAAGAAAGAGGAGAGAGGGATATATAGAGATCGAAGAGATATCACTAAGTCAAAGAAACAAACCACCAACAATATTGTAACTTCAACGTTTTAAACATCCTCATCTAATCATTAAATACATTATTCTCTATCTCTTCTATTTCTTCTTCATGTTCTACCACTCTTTCTATATTATTCTCTTATGTTGCATATATTGTACTAATAATACACCAAAGAAATATAAAATTTAAATTTATAGGAAAGAGGAATCTTCTCTTCTAAAGAACAATCTAGGTCTATTTTCATGACCATTTTTGAGTAATTTAAATAATAAGCAAGTGCCACATAGTGGCAAGTACGTGCCATTTAATATTATTGTATAGATTTTTATATATAATATACTATATTATTGATTATATTATTTTATTATATAATTTTTATATTATTAAATTGCATGAGGACAACTAAAATAATACTATTAATTCATATTTTTTCTTATTACATACATGTGTGTTTATTTACTTATATAAAGCTTTAAAAGATAAATATTCCAAATAATTTGAATAGAAAATATAAACATTCTAAATATTATTTTAATGTACCTAAAAACTTTCCAAAAAAAAATTAGTTACTAAAATGTATTCCTAACCTCTTTGAATCCTAACCATAATTTAACCCTAACCCCAAATTACCATTATATTAACAGGTGTATCCTATTGGGGAAGCTAGTGTCATTTCAAATGAGCCTTCTAAGCAAGTCAAAGATTAGAGTGTGTTGTTTAAGCTTGTTTATTTGATGGAAGTTTAAAATTCAAGAATTTAACTAGATCTATTATTTAGAGTCACTTCTACAAGTGTAGAATCACTATGCTTGATAGTAAGGATCTAAAGCTATTGCATAGATATGAGCTTGATAGAAAAAGTGTTGTTTAAGCTTTGCCCATTTGATGGATGTTTTAAATACAAGAATTTGACTATCTTTTATTGAGAATCACTTTCACAAGTGTAAAATCATTATGCCTGACTATGGATCTAAAGCTATTGCATTGATATGAGCTGGATTGAAAAATCAAATGGGTCTACAAATGGCTTACACCATATGTTACAGTATAAAGGACTGCATCATACTCCATACAATAGGCAGCTAACTATGTTATAATTGAGGTACACGTACCTTACCTCCTAGAAGATTTGAACTTGTAACCTCTCCTTCAAGAGTACAAGTTGTCTACTATTAAGCCAACTCAAGTGTATATTTTTTCATTTTAAATTATTATTAATTTGGATCCAATTAGAGAAGCTAACATGATTTTATATGTGATTTTAGATGAGTCGTCTAAGCAAGTCAAAGATTACAGTGTGTTATTTAAGCTTACCCATTTGATGGATGTTTTAAAAGAAAATAAAAAATTACTATGTATTATTTCCAATTACTTTTACAAACATATAGTGAACTCTACTTGACTATGTATCTAAATCTACTATGTAGATATGAGCTGAATTGAAAAATCAAGAGTTTGAATTATTTTGGCCTAAACAATACACTCTAATCTTTGACCTATTTGGGTAGCTCATTGAAATTACATTAACAGATGGGTCCTAGTAGAGAAGTTAACATGATATTAGATGGGTCATCTAAGAAAGTCAAATCTTAGAGTGTATTTTTTAAGCTTGCTTGTTTGATAGATGTTTTAGAATCAATAATATGACTATATATCATTCTAGGTCACTATTATATGTGCAAAATCACTCTATCTACTATGGATCTAAAGTTACTACATGGAGATTTGAGATCAAGTGCATAGATTTGAATTGCACTACTTTTACCACTTGGATCTCATTTTCTTGGCTCTACAAAACTTATGTTTGCAAAGGGTGGTGTCTATAAACACTATTTTGAAGTTTGTTAGGAAATAATTAGTTCTCTTTTTGGCAACCTAGGGATGTCCACACTAATTTAACAATAATGTAGGCACATGAAATATAATAAGTAATCATGCATGAATGCATATATGATTTTTAAGTAGAGTAATTGTAGTATGCTTAGTATAATTTTTCATTTTAATGCATTTGATTCTTTGATTACCATGGTTATAAGTGCTACTTATATCATTTTAAATGAATGACTATATAATCTTAAATATAAATCCAAAGGCAAAAAGTGAAACTTCTTATGCTTTCAGTCAACACACAATGGCTAGTTAAATGAGCTAAATTAAGTAAATTAAAATTTAATGTTTATACATTTGAGGTTAGTTGAAATAAGATGCACAGATGACATAAGCCAATTGTATAAATTATAGATATAGGATTATATAAGAAAGGATAGGTTAAGGATCACAATCGATTAATAGGAAAATGCTCATATGGGACAAAGTAAGGCTGGGTTTATGCGGTAACTCTCTATGAAATTATGCTATTTGTACATGTGTCATTGTGTAAAGGAAAATTGGGCGAAAAAGACACCAAAAAAGGAAAAAGTGCTTGGTATATGAAATTTTTATTATCACATTATGCTCCTATTTTGACTTGTATAATAATACATGTGAGGATGTATTGTGAGGATGCATTTGATGGTATAACGAGATGCTTGCCGAGAATCCTACTAAGACGATCATGAAAAGGGCACGTGGGTACTAACCCATCACACCTACGCCATGGGACAGATGAGGACCATCTAGGGACCTGATTGCCTAGAATTCAGGTTGAAGAGGTGGTTCAACGAGACAGTCTTTATGCTCTGTGTATTTCTTTCATGTTTGCGGCTTTCCAAGGTGGGCTTTGTGTGTGCCTCGGCAAGGAGATGGCCTTCATCCAAATGAAATACATCTCTATCTCTGTAATTTTGAAGTTTATTTTGTATCTCGTTGATTGCCATCACTCTCCCAAATGTATTTCCATCTTGACAACCAACATGGTTTGTGGGTTTCCTGTTGTTGTAGAGACTGCTAATAGTAATGGTCTATAGTGTTTATTAAAAGAATAAATAATGATTTTGGTTTAAATGATATATTCTAAGATTTTATTTGTTTTGGTAGACTATTAGAAATGGAAATGGATCTTCAGTAATTGTAGTATGCTTAGTCTAATTTTTCTCTTTTAATGCAATTTGTTTTTTGATTATCAAGGTTTTAAGTGCTACTTATATCATTTTAAATGAATGATTGCACAACCTTAAATATAAATATAAAGGTAGAAAGTGAAGCTTCTTATGCTTTGATTCAACATGTAATGGCTAGTCTAACACTCTCCCCTTTTGTCATTGATGGCATGTAGAGATGATTTACAATATATGGGACTCACAAAATAGATCTTTAGTCTATAATATCAGACTAATTGTTTTTGGGTCTGTAGATGGAGATGGATTACAATATATGGGACTGATAATCTATTTTTGGGTCTGCAAATGAAGATGGATTACAATATATTGGACTAATGATCTATTTTTGGGTCTACAGATGGAGATGGCTTACAATATATGGGACTGGCAATTTGTTTTTGGGTCTAGAGATGGAGATGGCTTACAATATATGGGACCGATAATTTTTTTTTGGGTCTTATAATATATAGGATTGCCTCGTAATCCATGGAGGAGACACCTAACTGTGCTACAGATGAAGTTCACATATCTTATCTTTGGAAGATCTGAATTTGTGACCTTTTCTTCAAGAGTACAAGTTATCCACCATTAATAGGTGGATCCAATTGGAGAAGCTAGAGTGATTTCAAATGAGCCATCTAAGCAAGTCAAATATTAGAGTATGTTGGTTAAGCTTTCCCATTTGCTGGATGTTTTAAAACCAAGAATTTGACAAATGCCTCACACTATATGGGATTGAATCATACTTCATGCAAGAGGCACTTAAGTATTCTGCAAATGAGGTGTACATGCTTTACTCCCTTCAAGATTTGAACTTGTGACCTCTCCTTAAAGAGTACAAGTTGTTCATTATTAAGCCAACTCAAGTGTACATTTTTTCATTTAAAATTATATTAACAAGTGGATCCTATTGGAGAAGGTAGTATCATTTCAATGAGCCTTCCAAGAAAGTCAAAGATTAGATCATGTTTTTAAATCTTTTCTGATTTAATGATTTATTTTTTAAATTCAATAATTTGACTATCCATTATTGAGAGTCACTTCTACAAGTTTAAAATCACTATGCTTGACTATGGATCTAAAGCTATTGCATAGATATGAGATGGATTGAAAAATCAAATGGATATATAGATTCCTTACACTATAAGGGACATCATCATACTCCATTCAAGAGGCACCTAACTATCCTATAAGTCAGGTACACATATCTTACCTCCTAGAAGATTTGAACTTATGACCTCTCCTTCTAGAGTACAAGTTGTCCACCATTAAGCCAACTCAAGTGTATATTTTTTTATTTTAAATTATATTAATGTGGCTACAATTAGAGAAGATAATGTGAGTTTAGATGAGCCATCTAAGCAAGTCAAAGATTACAATGTGTTCTTTAAGCTTGCCCATTTGATGGATGTTTTAAAATAAAAATAAAATTGACTATGTATTATTCCGAGTCACTTCTACAAACATGGAGTGAACTCTACTTGACTATGTATCTAAATCTCCTATGTAGATATGAGTTGAATTGAAAAATAAAGAGTAGTTTGAATTATTTTGGCCTAAACTAAACACTCTAAGCTTTGACTTATTTGACTAGCTCACTGAAATTACATTAATAGGTGGGTCCTACTAGAGAGGTTAGCATGATTTTAGATGAGCCATCTAAGAAAGTCAAAGCTTAGAGTGTATTTTTTAAACTTGCTTGTTTGATAGATGTTGTATAATTAATAATACATATGACCATCTATCACTCTAGGTCACTTTTATATGTGCAAAAACTCAGTCTACCTTTCTATGGATCTAAAGTTACATCATCATTAAACATGTTCACACAAAAATGAGTAAGTAGCAAATATTGGATTGGTTGAAGAGATCAAAATACTTAGAGGGGGCTGAATCAATATTCCCATATATTCTAAGACTTCCTCTGAATCTTAAACCTTTTGTTGATATATCAAACTCATCAATTAAGCATATCAAACATGAAAAATCAACCACAAACAAAACACCAAATTTTATATGTGGAAAAACCAAATGGGAAAAACCACAGAGAGTGTTAACTCTCAAGAGAATATAACTAGTTATATGTTGTTTACAAAAGGGTGGTTCACTACCAAATGGTGCACAACCAAATTACAAAAATGACTCACTACCAAAATGCTCACTGCACGATTATAGAAACTGCAATGCTCACTGCCTTAGGTATGATTTAACTAAAGAAATTTTGTGATGTTCCCTGACCATACAGTGGTGTAACTTGTGAGGGAAGAAGGTCTGTATCGCAAGATGGAGGGGTCATACGGTGACACCAAGAGGTAGCAACGGTAAGAGGGAGTAGGCATACGGTGGTGTGAAGAGGTTGAATAAGTGGCGAGGGAGACCGTATGGTGGACTTCAATGTGTGGTAGGAGGGGGTCGTCATGCGATGAAAGAGATCGTATGGTGGACATAGTTGTAGGTTGGTTCAGTGGGCTACCTTTCGTTTCAAGGGTTGGTCTTCCGCAAGCATATCAAGTATTGAACTTTGAATGATAGGAATCCTTGGACTTAATTAGCATGCATGTATACCAGATAAAAATATATGAAACTAGAAGTAAAATTTTATTCAACAATGATGAGGTTCCAGATCCAAAATAAGTACATAGAGCAGAGTAGGGTGAGGGATGAATCTCGCCGAAACTGCGATTAGCCAAGTAGGGAAGGTCTTTCACTTCTGAAATGGAAAACAGAGCAGAACTCCCACTAGAATTTGCAATGATAAAAATAAGTCAAGTCACATACCAAATTCAACCTATACTACGGACATAAATACCCCAATGGAGGGAAAACTTCGAAGGGAGAAACAAAGTGCCGACATGGAAAAACAATTCCTATGGTAAATAAAGAAATGGGCCCGAGATAAGAATTAATCAATTGGGACCCCAAAACAATAATAATTATTTATTTTATTTTATGATGGGGATATTATAGTCCTCTCATCCCAAACATTTCTTGTCCTCAAGCAATCGCAAACTGGGGTGTTCCAGAATATGTTCACCCTCCTAGGTGGCATCTTCTAATGACAGATCCTTCCAACGCTCCAGAAATGGCAAGTGTTGGATTGGTTGAAGAGACTGGAATAATGAGAGGGGGGTGATTCAGTATTCCCACAGATTCTAAAACTTTCTCCAAATCTTAAACCTTTTATTGATATATCAAACTCATCAATTAAGCATATCAAACATGAAATATCAAATGCAAGATAAACATGAAAAACTCGACCACAAATAGAACACCAGATTTTATACATGGAAAACTCAAATGGGAAAAACCATGGAGAGTGTTAACTCTCAAGAGAATATTACTAGTTATATGGTGTTTACAAAAGGGTGGCTCACTGGTAGATTACAAAAACTGCTCACAACCAGAATGCTCATTGCAAGATTACAGAAACAACTTACTGTCAGAATGTATGATTGAACTAAAGAAAGTTGCATCTCAAAATGTATGATATCAGCTCCAAGTTAAGCTCAAACCACAACTCACAAACCCTACATCAAATCTGCTAAAATATCTTTGTACACTTATCCTCAAGCATTTGCAACAGATCTAGTGAAGGATTACTGCAACATTGTCTTCACTCTAATTCTACACCAATTACCTTCACTATCCGCAACTCACACCTATCTCTTAGTTACTTTCTTCTCTTCTATCTCAATCATATTTCACTCATATTACACACTTCTATAAATATACCAGAGGGCTCACAAACTGGGACAATATGTTGGCCTAGCTCAACACATTATCCAATAAAACCTTAAACATAAACATGATAACCAATTCGGCCTTTGCAAGATCTCTACATGCTTCCCTTCACACAATTCATTCATCGATGCATATACCTTAATTACGAGAATGAGATAGGGGTCAACCAAGCCCATAGATATTGACACAAAACTCCAAATATGACGTCTCCAATCTTCAAAATTCAAATTCTACACATACCATAGATACCGAACCATGATACATGAAGAGATACATCTGATATAAAAAAAATAGCTAATGCCAGAACAAAATAATTGATACCGAGACCAATGATAACACAACTCAAAATTTCATAGATAAGGATCTTTCAGAAATGACTCTAGTAGATCAACTACATCTTATTGCATCACCCGCTCTCTTGTACTTGCATCAATACAAGAACTTGCATCACCTGCTCTTAACAAAAACTGCACACGCCAATTGCATACAACAGCATACAACATGCAGACCAAACTTGATAACTGGTTTGACATCAATATACTGCATACACTATCCAGACCAAACCAAATAATAGGTTTGACATCAATAACAACAATATTCACACAAGTCTAGCAGTACAATGTTTAAAGACTTAATACATAAGCATGAAATCATGAAATTTCTTATGATCATCACAAGAAAATATTATGTCACTCACAAATATTGATGTTTATGGAAATGAATCCTATGTAATTATTTATTTTGACAAAGTAGCCAAAGATATAAATTACACATGGACCAAACAAATTTATTACAATTATTTTTCTCTCATGAAAATTATTGAACCCATTTTTTTCCTCTACTAATAATTTATAGACCAAATAAACCCTTTTAGGATTATAATCACAAGCAAGAAGATCAATCTCCTCTAAAGAACAAGGTTAGTTAGCTAGTGTAGAAGCAAGGGTAGTATGAAACTTAAGACTTATCCCATATGAGAAAATACAAGAATCCTTGACAAAATAAGAAGCCTTAAAAGTCATCAAATTTAGACCAAACAACATCTAAAAAGAACTTACTTAAAGGGTACAAAAGAGGTAAGATAGAGAGAATCAAGGTAAAAGTTCATGAATCAATCTAAAAAGAACCTAATCACTGAATTGAACAATCCAAAGTAGGCCTTACTTAACAAGAGAAACACCATTCTTGATGGTATTCTCATTCATTTCAATTCTTATAACCTCAACAACCAGCACCATCTAAAATAAATTTAAGCAGCTAGAACTTAACTATGAGGTTTTTGTTGTCTAAAACCAAGATCTCTTCTTTACTTAGAGCACCAAGTCTTGTCCCAACTGATTAAGACTCCATTTTAAATTTGTAGATTCCTTGTGCACATAAATCTTTTAGATAGAGAGTCAAAATTCTTTAAAAAGTTTTTAAGAGTTGAAAGCATCAACAATTTATAGAATTGTGAAATATATCATTCTTTTTACACTTATTAAAAAAAGCAAAATATAATCATTTATTAACTAGATTACTATTAATGTCTAACAATTAAAGTAAATAATATATAAAGAAAACTAATACAAATATATTAGATACATTTATTTTTGCAAACATAAAAAAAAATTGTCAATTTTGAAAACTTATTTACTTTAAACATAGGTTTTTAATTAAAAAAAATCTTACTTTTACTATAAAATATACGAGTTTTATTAAATCTATATAAACCAATAAAATATTAAGATGATATTATTTTTTCGAAAATTGATTTTAATGTTTTTTTCGGTCAAACTTGACCCGTATTATCATTCAGATAGCAGAACAAACCCTCTTACATATATCTTATCTTTTCTTTCCTCATTCACTGATAATAGAATTAAAAATCATATTACAGCTTTCCAAAAACTGGATGTATAGCTAATGAATAGAATTACAGTCATTCACTGATAATAATGATTTAATTTTTTTATTTGTGTCCCAAAATTAACGCTTGTTTAAGACTGGCAATCAGTTTGGTTTCACTACTCGTAGAAATATTCTTACATAGAATAAACAATTGCCGAATATAACAGGTGGCCTATGGAAAAAGATAATTAAAATTTAAAAATAATATTATATTGAAAATTTAATATATTTAAATATCAATATGGTTGTAAATGTCTTTTAATATACATAAAAATATGCAAGAGAATAAATATAAATCTTAATATTTGTATTTCATGGATTTATATTTATTTAGATAATTTTGTTTCCTTTTTAATTTTTGAAATCTTATTACAAGATAGAAGTTTTATATCTAGGTTAAGATACTTCAATAGTTTATGTGAGGTTTCTTGACTCGGAAATCTTAGGGTGGGAAAAGTTAAATAATATCAATTAAGAAATATTGTTCAGGATATTGCATAAGGTATAGGTGCCTTAAGTCTATTACTTTTGGTTCTTAGAAAATTTTTCTAAAGTGTCTCATAGAAATTGAAATCTTGGATGACATAGGATGAAAAAGGAAAAGTGTTATCTAGGAAAATTTGGCAAAGATTTCTTCAAATAAATGAGCTTTCACAAATCTAGGTATGGCTAGGCAAGAGAGAGTTTTAGATGTCTACAAGTTGATTAAAAATATTTGATAAGTAGGAGGTATTTTCCACAGCAAGTCAAACTCATTGACCCATGTTTTATGAGTAGTGGTTCACAAGAACCCATCTCTCATGAGAAAATGGTCCACTTAGCACTCATTGCATCTAGGTGATAAAATTTATCAGAATAATGTAAAATTTTATAGTAGGTGCAAAGTAGCTTGGAAAAATCAATGAATTAATTGAATTTTCAAAAAAAAGTTTGGTAATGCCAAAGTCTACTATATATGAAATCATATCATCTCCTGACAACACATTATTTAGTCTTAGATCATAATGAATAACTTGCACAAAACAAAAATAATATATATATTCAATACCTTATGCTATCTCCTTTCCTATTCTTAAAGGAATAACCAAACTTGATTTACATTCTCTAAATATTTAAGTATTCTACGTGCAAATGAATTTATTATGACACTCAAGATATACCATGTAACATTATTTTTGGCATGATTTCTTATGCTATGTATCAAATGAAGTGTCCATGAGATGGAAAATCCTCCCCGTCTCACTATAGTAGAAACAAGAATCAAGAGATATCATAAATGATTTATTACATGTTATGCCATATTTATCTAAGTAAATAATTTATTTATTTTTCAATTTTAGTGTTGAAAACTTCATATCCTCTCTAATTATAATTTTGATGGTTAGAAGAGATCTATTTGACTAAATTAGTTTTTCCCATCAATACTCTAAATGATCAAATAAGAAAATAATTCTATATTCTTTTATTTGTTTTATCCATAACTAATAATAGAACATATGTTTTGATAAATAAAATAAAATTAAAATTAATTCTAAAACTTACATTTTTGTTCTAATAAATAAATTTTTTGATTTTTAATTGATTGATTTCCAAATTACATTACTATTTGATTTTGTTTAATCATAGCATTTTTAAAATATCTTTATCACATTATACAAGATTAACAACAACAAAAAATTCCAGCATCTCTTTTTTACCATGAATTAAGTTACAAATTTTAAAAGATCATCATATGTAATAGTGAAATCATTAAATCAAAATTTAAAGCCATGATCCTGTATGTAAAGCCACAAATATCTTAATTGCTAAAACTTCCTTGATTGCTAAAACTGAAAATAAAAAATCCTTAAAATCCTCCATTGAAAAAATATAAATCTTGATCTTTCTCATGACTCGCTTGAGCATGCGAATCCATACATCGCTGCTTAATCTTGAACAAATATTCTACTTATCAAATCCAAAGTTAAGATTCAATTTTAGTTATTAGATTTCTTTTTAAGATTTAAACAGATGGAATCAGAGCAGCCCTGAAATTTCTACTTAAAATAAAACATTTAAAATAAAACCAGCTAATGCATTTGTTGTAACCAATAAAACGCACATTTGTGTTCTCTTGCTTAATAGTTGATTTCGGTTCTGGAAAAGGCGGAGAAGTAACATCCCAAACATTGAAATAAGATAACATTAAGCCTCAAATATTAGAAATTAACAGACACCATTGTTCATAACAGTAGCACAACAACAAGCTTACAATAGCTCAAAAAGGTTTAAAAGAGAACAGTGACACAGAGTTTTGGCAGAATATAAGACTGGAATTGATGACAGTAAAACAAGTAGAATCATCACACCGTCCCAAATACTGAAATACAGAACCAAAGGCTGCAACACAACTAAATGCAATACACCTAAAGATGGAGATTCATGATGAGTGCAGAGATGCCTAAAACTGGAAGTCATAATTTGTACTCTATTAGCAGTAGCTTCAACATTCTTCCTCCCATAGAAAGAAACAATAATTAACAACTCTCATTAAGTTGGGTGAAGGGCTAATATGTAGATGTAGACCAATTTCCAGAGCTCTCTTCATTAGTATTTCTTTGATTATGGGTACTCTCAAGAAAAGGTGAGATATCTATGGGCAAATGAAAATCTCTAGGAGTGCCAAGAAATAAACTTGTTACTTTTTCTAATCTCTGGACAATCTCCATCATAGTTGGGCGTTGGTGTGGATCCTCCCTTGTACAAATCAACCCTATTTGTATGACTTCAGTAAGGCATGCCAATACCATTTCTTTATTTGACTCCTCAACATCTATGAGTAGTTGGTTGTCCACCACTTCTGTGATCTTATTTGGAAAATGCATGCTTGCCCATTTTGGTAGATTAATACCTTCTACAAACATGTTATCTGTTGGCCTCCTCCTTGTCAACAATTCTAAAATTAGAATTCCATAACTATACACATCTCCTTTTGTTGAAATCTTTCCACCCATTCCATACTCTACAATACAATATAATAATCAGTGGTTCTCAAGCTATATGAAATAATAATTAAAATTAAAAAACAATCAATGACAATTTATATCTCAATAATACAAAAATTTATACCTGGTGCAAAGTAGCCAATAGATCCCTTGAGTACACTTGCAGAAGTCACCGAATTTATTGAATTCTCAAAAAAAAGTCTTGCAATGCCAAAGTCTGCTATATATGGAGTCATATCATCGCCTAACAACACATTATTAGGTTTTAGGTCACAATGAATGACTTGCACAAAGCAATAATGGTGTAGATATTCCATTCCTTGTGCTATTTCCTTTGTTATTTTTAATTGGTCAACCAAACTTAATTTGATTTCATCTTCTCCCTCAGGATATAGCCACTTCTCCAAACTTCCATTTGACATGAATGGAAGAACCAATGCTTTAAAATCAGGGTTACAATAAGCTGAAATGATTTTGATCACATTGCGATGCCTAACTCTTTTTAACACATTGCATTCTCTTTGAAAACTTTGGACATCATTTTCATCTTGGAAATTGAAAACTTTAACAACAATATGTGTACTATTGTTGAGAACCCCTCTATAAACAGATCCAAAACTACCAACCCCTAGCTGATTAGTTTGGCTAAACCCACCAGTTGCATCTGCAAGTTCTTCATATGAAATTTTTTCAGGCCCAATGTTGAAGTCAAGGGTATTTTGATAACTATGTCTCCTTCTATAGAAAATAAAAAATAGTATAGAAGACATAATAAATATTGCAATGCCAACCATAATTGGCACTATCACCTTTTGGAGGTTGAGAATTGTCCATGCTTGGAATCCATGCATGGTGGAAGATTAATCCACTTTCCACAAAGGCCAACATTTCCTGAAACTGCTGATTCATCAATCATTGCAAAAACCCCTCCCTTTGGAACCTCTCCTATTAATTTGTTTGAAGAGAGATTAATATGATGAAGCATTTTCATTTCTTGGAAAGTCTTTGGGATTGCACCAGACAAATTATTTCTAGAGAGATCAATTACTTCAAGATTTTTTAGATTTGTGAGTGATGTTGGTATTGAACTATAAAATGAATTCCATGAAAGATTCAAATATTGCAAGTTTGTGCAACTTGACAATGCAACTGGAATTTCACCTGAAAAGTTGTTGAGAGACACATCTATAGCTTGGACCATTGCCATTTTATTCATTATTAAAATAGAACCTTGTAATAAATTGCTAGAAACATTGAAATAGAATTGGAGATTCACAAGATTTGCCCAATCAAGAGGTATGGTTCCTTGTAGTCTGTTGTAAGATAAGTCCACCTTTTCCAAAGTGATACATCTCCCTAAACTAGCTGGCAGTTTCCCTGAAAGTTGATTGTGATGAAGAATAAAATCCCTCAATTGTGGAAGATTGCCAAGAGCATCTGGAATTTGACCTGAAATCATGTTTTCACTCAATGATACCAATCCAAGCCTTTTTGCACGACCTAAACTTGCTGGTATTCCTCCACATAACTTATTTTTGTCCAAATACAATCTTTCAAGATTCAAAAGTTGACCGAGAGTGGATGGAATAGTCCCATTGAAATGATTATCGGATAAGTCTAAGACTCCCAAATTTGTAAGATTTTCAATGCCACTTGGTATGTTTCCCCCAATTTCATTGTGATTCAAATTCATGTAATATAGTTTGCTTGATAGTTGGTTAACAGAAGAAGGCAAAATCCCAATGAGATAATTAAAAGACAAATCTAGATGTTGTAAAGAGGAGCAATTAGTCATGGATGTTAGAAAAGACAACTCATTGTTTTTGCTCTTGAGATTATTTCCCGAAATCGAAATCCTTTGAAGTTGGAACAATTTTCCAAACTCCAATTGCAGTAAGCCATTTAGTTGGTTGTCATCTAATTCAATTCGTTGAAGTTGAGTACAATTGGAGAGGGAAGTTGGGATTTCTCCAGTGAGCTGGTTTTCCCATAAAAGCAATACTTGTAACTCCGATAGTTTGCCAAATTCATAGGGGATGTGACCAATTAATTGATTAGCATATAATATCAAAACTTGGAGGTGAGTGCAATTGGAAAGGGTAGTGGGGATCACTCCTAACAAGTTGTTTTCACCAAGCCAAAGTTCTTTGAGTTTAGTGAGCATACCAAATTCACTAGGAATCGGTCCAGATAAGTAGTTTTCTCCTAAAAAAATGATTTCTAAATGTGAAAGGAGGCCCAGCTCAGATGGAATGTTCCCATTCAGATTGTTGTAGGATAGACTGAGACGTTGTAAAGAACGACAGTCAGCCAAAGTAGAGGGAATGAAGCCTTCTAATTCATTTTTAGACAATCTAAGTATTTGAAGACGAAAAAGCCTTCCCAGCTGAGTCGGAATTTGGCCATAGAAGCTGTTATTCCAAAGAGCAAGTACTCTAAGAAAAGAGAGATTGCCAAGGAAAGGAGAGATGGTGCCCACTAAAGACATACCTGTGAGATTCAAGGAAACCACACGTTGATGACGAGAAGAGCAAACAACACCAGTCCAATTGCAAAAAGAAGAATTGGAAGACCAATCATGTAAACTATTGTGAGAGTCAAGAGAGAGAGAAGTCTTAAAAGCCAAAAGAGCATCTTCATCAGAATGGGAAGAAGGAGAAGAATGTGAGACAGGAAATGCAAATAGAAAGAGGAGTAGGAGACAAACCATCTTCATCTTCATCTGTATTTGGGTCTTTAGCCTAGATCAAATTATGTGTGTTGTTGGTAGGATAGGCATCTTTATATAGCTCTCTGCCGGATGAACAAGCTAAGAAGTAAGATTAAGATTAGTTCACTGCCGCGTGGTGTGCGAATATTTGGAAGACTTGTCCAATCTTGTGGAAAAATATTTGGAAGACTTGTTCAACTTGGACTGAAATTGCGTAACAGCTACCCAGATTAAGATTGCTTTAGTGCCATGTCCAATCTTCGTGGAAAATATTTTTCCATGCCGTGTGGTGGAAGGAATACGAGTTTGGTCTTGTCCACACACTCTCTTATAAACTGTACCGTGCAATGATGACAAATGTTTTTGTTTACCACATAAACACTTGCACAAAATTGTATTCCACATAAAACAAAAGATACTCCGTCCTCGTAAAAAGGGGTTCTCATACGGACACTTCTCTTGTTCATTCCCTCCCTCTCCAACACGTTCTTTGAAAATTGGAACTACAATTTTTGCTTAGTTAAAATAAAAATAATTTTTAAAATATATATATTTTTTTAATTTAATTTTTATTATTATTAATGTGTTTATCAAATTTTCAAATTGGTGTATATTAAAAATTAAGAAATGTGTTTTCAAGATATTTTCATTTATAAAAATGTTTAAATTTCAAAGAAAAATATTAATTGTTATGAATTTGGGATTTTAAGTCATTTCTTTAATAATTGTTATGAATTTTGTTAATTTTAAAATTTATTTATAACAAAATTATTTTTATTATTAAAGAATTTAATTTTTTGATAATAATTATGTCCAATGCATATTACACTTACATATGATTGCTAAAAAAAATATTTTGTTATTATTTTTTAAAATTTAATAACATTTTTGTTACAACGTTAGTACATTGACATTCTTAATGAATATATATGACCTGATAAATCATTTTCATTAAGAGTAAGTTCTCTCAGTTGAATAAGCATACTTAATTTGCTAGGAATTGTCCCTGACAAGTTGTTTGCATCAAGAAAAAGTTATGTGAGTTGAATAAGCATGCTGAATTCAATAAGAATACCACCATGGAGTGTATTATCATATAAGTCAAAGCTAGTTAAAGAAGATATGTTTCCTAGAGAAGGTGGGATTGTGACTATCAATTGGTTTGCTCCTAAATAAAGGGTATCTAATTGTGAAAGAAGACCTAGCTTAGAGGGAATGTTGCCACTCAGATTGTTATCAGCTAGAATGAGATCGAAGACATTGTAAAGAACGACAGTCAGCCAAAGTAGAGGGAATGAAGCCTTCTAGTTCATTTACAAATAATCTAAGTATTCTAAGGCGAAAAAGCCTTCCCAACTGAAGTGGAATGTGGCCATGAAAACTGTCTAATCTTCCACTATTTACAGGACTTGTTGAATGTCGTGTGGCTGAAGGAATATGAGTTTCGTCTTGTCCACTCACTTTGTGTGGTGCGCAACACTCTCATCTCTTAGAGAGCCCGTGCAATGATGAGAGTTGTTTTGCTTTTACCGGCCACCTGCATAACAAAGAGTTTCTTTTACACTTCCCAACAAAATTGTATTCCACATAAAACAAAATGGGTTGAAAAAAAGTGGTCTTGATAGGGACGCTTCTCTTGTTCATTCCTCTCCATCGTACCACACGTTCGTTGACCAGAATTAGAGGCGATCGCCCTATTCGCATAATGGGTCACCAACATAACGGGCTACAATATGCTTATGATTATTAAGTATCATTTACAAGAAAAGGAGGTGTAAAGATTAAAATATGTTTTGAATAGTAAATTTGAATGAAAAAAATATATTTTGAATAGTAAATATGGAAAAAAAAAAACTTTGAATGTAATAGACATAAGGTTTCTACAATTCATGAGATCTCAATCAGCTGTTTTCGGATTTGATTGTGTGTAGATTTTTGTATAATAAAAAAATGTTTTGGATCACACTCCATGATCCATTAGGTTGTAAGAAGCTAGAGTGCATGCAGATATGAAAAATGATTGAGTAGAGACCAAGGAAGTTAAAAAGTGGGAGAGAGGAGGCCCAAAAATCTAGGAAGAGAGGAAGACTAGTCAAAGAGAAAAGAATACGAATAAAGAATGAAAAATAAAATAACAATTAAAATAAAAATGCAAAGAATAGGAAGTTAAGAGAAACAAAAAGGAATAAAATTAAGAAATAAAAGCACCAAAATAACAAAACAAATCGGGCCAAGAAGAAAAAGGACAACAAGGGAAATAAAAAAGAGGAGTATATATATACATAAGAAAAGAATGAAAGTATATATATATATATATATATATATATATGTACATGCATACAACACACACACACACACACACACACACACACACACATAAGGGGTCCAAGGGAAAACACCAAAAAGAGCACAACACGACAAAGAAAGAAACAACAAGCATAAGAAAAATAAAACGAGGGGGAGGGGGCAGGGAGGGGGGGCAAATAGGCAAAAAACTTAAGCAACTAAAGAAACAAGAAATATATGTGAGAGAGGCACCTAATGAAGGATAGGGGGAGAGAGACCCTAACGAGGAGACAAGAAGGGAAGGACAGTGGACGGAAGCAAAGAGAGCAGATGACAGAAAAGAGAGAAGCCAAAAAAGGGGGGGGCGATGTCAAGGTTGAAGATGAGGGCAAGAGCGAAGGTTTGAGAACAAAGGCTGCTAGGTATGACGAAGACTCCATCCCTTGTCATGATTAAGGTTGGAAGAATGGTTGTTGATGTCAATGGCTTCTATGAGCTTGCGCTTGAAAAAATTATCCTCCTTGGACAAGATTTGGGTGTTTTCTATACAAATGTGGTGCTTGGTGGAGGAGGCATGCTCAGCTAAGGCGGATTTGGAAATATGCTCATGTCTAATGTCGGCACTAATGCAAAAATCAACACAATCAGATCCAGAAACAGCTAATTGAGATACTTTGAATAGTAAATTAGAAGATACAAAATAGAATGTAAAATTGTATCTAGTGGTAATTTTTATTTTTTATAACATAAATTAAGTGATTTTAAAATATGAAAATCTAGAAAACAAAGTGATTTTAAAATATAAAAAATTTAAATATTAGTGATAATCATTTTTTGTAATGTAAACAAAGTGATTTCAAATATGAAAATCTAAAAAAATGAAATAATTTTAAAATAAAATTTAAATATGAATGAATTAAAATTAATTTGAAACTATAGAATCCAGTTTGAAACTCACTTGTAATATTTAGTGAACATTAAATTTTCAACAAAGCTACAAAGTGAGTTTTCTTTTTTTATTTTATCTATTCTTTTAACCCTCAAATTTTATTTGATCGACTTCTAAGATCTTTTCCCCATTCTTGAAATACATGACAATGTGTCCTTTCTTAGAGTCCTCTATGTTAGTGTTTGTAAATTTTTATCTTTTTA
The DNA here is from genome assembly GCF_030272615.1 of Cryptomeria japonica. NCBI lineage: Eukaryota > Viridiplantae > Streptophyta > Pinopsida > Cupressales > Cupressaceae > Cryptomeria > Cryptomeria japonica. Next base: position 240,068,676 of record NC_081415.1, read on the forward strand.
TTTTATCAATTGAAATTATTTAATTTAAGTCCTATTTTTTGGGTTTTATGGATTGAAATTAGTTAATATTCTATAGTCCTCTTCTAATATGACATGTTTCAAGGAAACCCTCAAGGATGACAATTTTACCTCAATAGGAAAAATTGCTTGTGAACCGTAGACCAAAGAGTATGGGGTAGCTCTTGTAGCTATGCAAACACCTGTTTTGTAACCCCAAAGTGCACAATTTAACTAAAGATGCCAATCTTGTCTAGCTTCATTGACAACTTTCTTGAGGATTTTGAGAATTGTCTTATTTGTTGCCTTTGCCTGACCATTGCTTTCAGGATAGTAGGGGGTTGCGAAGTGATGTTGGATATATAATTGATCGCATAACTCCCGCACTTCCTGGTTCTTAAAAGGGTATCCATTGTCTATCACTATACATGTTCGGACTCCATACCGACAAATAATGTAATTGAGTATAAACTTTACTATTTTCTTGCCGATTATGTAAGTGAGAAGTATTGTCTCGACCCACTTGGTGAAAACCTCAGTGGCTGTCAAAATGAACTTGTGCCTATTGGAAGAGGTAGGGTTGATTTTCCCTACGAGTTCAAGTCCCCATTGTGAAAATGGGCATGTTGATGTGATGGGTTGAAGATCTTGAGCCGGTGCATGAATTAGATCTCCATGTATTGGGCATTGTCTATATTTTTGTACAAATTTGTAGGCACCTTTATCCATGGTTGGATAGTAATATCTAGTATGCAATAATTTGTTTGCCAAGGCAAGGACACTAGAATGGGCACCACAAATATCATTGTGTACATCTTGTAAGGCTAATTGTGCTTCTTCAGAATTGAGACATCGAAGAAATGTGTCATCCAGTCTTTTCTTGTATAATGTGTCTGCAATGAGGACATGTCTGGAGGCTTGATGCATAAGAGTTTTGTGTTGATTGCGAGAGAGATCAAGAGACACATGTATTGATCATGAAGATATGTATATATGTCATTATACCATGGTGACTCGAGACCCACTATCATGCATACATATTTTGAAGGAGGGATCTCATATGTTGGTACCATCAATTTCTCAACCATGTACTCAAATTACATTACATTGCTAGGCATAACAAGGAGAGATCCTATGGTTGTCATTGCATTTGCTACTTTATTATGTAATCTAGGAATTTTCCCAAAGATAATATGACTAAAATGTTGCTTGAAGTCATCCACCATCCATTCATAAGGCATCAAATTATCATCTTTGGTGGTATAGTCATCATTAACTTGGTTGACTATGAACTGTGAATCTCCATAGATGTGCAAGTCTGTTATTTTCCATTGTATAGCAATGTGAAGTCCTTAATGAGGGCTTCATATTCAGCCATGTTATTGGTACATGGGAAACTAATTCTATATGATTTCAGAATTGAATCACCTTGGGGAGTGACAAAGAGAATTTCGACACCTGCTCCATGGTTGGTATAGGACCCATCAAATTATAATTTCCACATTGTGGTGGTTGTCAATTTGAACACCGACAAATCGGGAAAGTCTGTTAACAAAGGATGATTGTCTTGTACAAGAGTTTCTACCAACTAATATGTTATTATCTGGCCCTTGATTACTTTTTTGTTGACATACTCAATGTCAAACTCATTGAGTATCATGACCCATTTAGCCAACCTTCTCGTTAACACAACTTTTCTTAAAAGTTACTTGAGAGGATCAAAGTGTGCGATGAGTCAAACCTTGTGGATAAGCATGTAGTGTCTAATCTTTTGAGATGCAAAGAAAATTTCAAAGCATGCTCTTTCTATGGGAGTATAATTTGGTTCATATACCACGAGTTTCCTACTGATATAGTAGATATCCCTTCCTTTTCCTTGGTCATCATGTTGTCCCAAGAGTTCTCCTAATGAAGAGTTTGTTGTTGAGATGTACAATAGAAAAGGCTTGCCCGACGTTGGAGGCACTAGCACTAGTGTGGAAAAAAGATAATCTCTCTATTTAAATTTCACCCTTCTTCAAAAGATGCTAGAATATGCTGGTGATTTTTCTTATTACCCTCAATCCTAATAGAAATTATAAAACCTTAGGCCATGGGATTGAATACCTAGGTAACATATTTAACCCCATCAATAGATTGAGGACAAGAAAATGCAACATAACAAGGCTTTCATATCCTTATTCACTTTGAGCTCCATCACACTCAAGAGGGTAATCCTAGTTTTGGTCCTGCATTAATAATAATCCTTTTAAATAACAACAACCTACAGGCTTAACAAAGATGGATTGTTCTCAGATACATAATCCCACATGCTTTGAAAACATCTGAGAACAAATAAATTATGAATAACTTATAAAACAAGAAAGGGAAGGGAAAAGAAAGATTATTTTGATTTGAAAAGTTTCTAAAACCAATCATAGACAAAGCAACGAACCAGTGTCTATTCTAGGGCATTGAGTCAATTTCTAGATTAGGAATGCAAAACTAGACAATAGATCACTTCAAATTAGTGAGCCTTTCAAACATTAATGCCTTACACTAATACAACTCCTTTTACTGTTACATAAGTTCCATTCTTACATTTCCATAACGTATTCCTAGAATCGCTGCAATTTGCACAGACTTTAATTCCTTCCTTGAAGGAAACCCATACACACAATTACACATTGACAGAAAAAATATCAAGATAAATCAAAACATTCTTAACATTTTGATTCATATGAAGTCTAAAAATATAAGTGGAGACAATTCCTACAATAATTTAGCAATTTTCTCATGAACTAATTGAAACTACCAAGAGATCTATACATTCATTCACTACAAAATTATCCCAACACTAGACTATACACATCCCTACTATATTTGCCCAGAAAAATGAATTTTTTTAGAATTGCCTCTAATAGCCTTAGAATTACTTTTATAATGGTAAGGAATGCAATAAGCTTCAAGCTATTTACATGTGTCCAGTTTGTTTTACCTAATTATTCCTTCTATAAAATTATAACCTAATGGAGTCAGTTGCCTCTATCTTGTCCTGAGGTGTAGCCACTAAGATGATCACTTATGGAAGCCACTATGTCGAGATCAAAGGGCTTTCACGGGAACTAACTATCTTATGATTCAAGTCACCACCAACCATGGGTGGTTATAGATGCACAGAAAGCCAGGATACAAGATTCTCATTGTTTGTCCTGGCAAAAGAGACCTCTAAGTGTTTCTCATATGTGGATTTATGATGCTACTAACCCACTTCACTAGAGAACGCACCCTTCGATGTCTCCACAGTTCCCTGCTTCCAAAGGGAGAATTTGGCCACTACAGAAAATGATAATATCTTCAAACTGCAAAGCAGTCTTGCAAGTACACTTCAAGCCCCTTGTTCCTCTCTGACAACCATGTGAATTTTCAACACCCCTTTGGTTTTATGAAGAACTCCTCATGCATGTCACTTTAGGACTTCTGCATCTTTTTTGCAACATAATCCATAATTCATAGGGCCTTAACATACCTGCAACTCTTTCAAATCCCATTATCAACCTTTTTAAGAACTATTAATCAATTGCCATTTTATTATTATACTGCCTATGTATTTAACAACAATCTTGCCACCTTTGCTTGAGTACTTCACGCAAAAATGCATAATTGTGACAATTATTCGCCTTACTTCACACATTTGATATGATCCCAACAATCAGTTTTATTCAGCTTTTCCGCTTCAAACTCATGTGAAGAATTTGTAATATCCTTGCTTTATTGACATATGTACCTAACTTATCAAATATCAAAACCCAAACAGCGACACTTTTGGCATGATCATTGACCCGGATCCACACTAACCATCAAAACATATACGAAAGATAGGTTCTCCAACTAACATATTGTCCACCTCATTGCTTTCATTCTCTACCCACTTGACCACTCGATCAACAAAGATAGAACCCCTCAACAAGTATCGAGATAAAAACTCTAGTCACACATACTCGAGAACTTGGCAAAACATATTTCACCCTTCCACCGAGTTCCAAGCTCACACAAAAAGTGTTACATATGTCACACTAGACATAACTTGGGGCTCATTAAACTATTATGATCAACTTGACTAAGTCCCGAGTTGGCCCACTATGTGCCACACAAGGAATCATCCATGGCCCTTTTTCTTTGTGGATAACTCGGTCAAACAAAAACCTACTCGGCCCTCGACAGGAGGAGACAACCCATCTCACCGAGTCTCGAGTAACCTTATGCATTGTGTCCATATCTTTTTCATGAATGAGATTCCAAGTCATCAATTCAGAGGAAAATAATGAATACCGAGAACAGGGCTTAACTTTTTTAATGTTCCCATTATTAAATGGAATTTCTCAGAGGCACTTCTCATGATATTCATCGAGATTCAAAATGGAGTTCTCTTAAGTGAGTTACTTGGGCAAGATACTGTAGTGACTTTTCTAAGTGCATAGGCAAAATTTTATATGGGCCCTAAAAAATTAGCTAAATTTTGGAGGTCCCAATAGTGGCCCTAGTTGGGGATGCATGTCCCCTATGGGAATTGCAAGAATCCAAGTATCTAGTAGAAGAAGATCATGTGCCTTTATTCATTAGGCTCAGAGTCACTACATACATTGTTTCCAAGGATCAAACTCAAACTTTATTTAGTGGCCCCAGGCCATCAAAAAGGTAGAACCAAAACTTTCCTTTATCATGTCTGATTTTCATCACACAACAATATGCTGAGTTTAAAAACATCATTGAAAATGATTTGATCACACTCATTACAACTGACATTACCTATCCATTCACCATATTCATCATTGTCGGCATTCTTAACACTTATAGGCATCCTGGGCCAGCCAAGTGCGGGGGAGAGGCTAGGAATCACTTTGGTCTGCTGGTTTCTGCAGTGGTACTCCCCTTGGTCACCTAGTCTAACCACTACGCAGAAGCCACCGTGGCCCACATTGGGTTACACATGGCTAAAAGAGAAGGCTTTACTAAAGTGTGGTTGGATTCTGCCTCGCTAAACACTATCAACTGCTTGAGTGGATGCACGGATCCTAGCTAGACGATTGCCAGCCTGATCAAGGACTACCAAAATATAATTAATGAGCTGACAAATTTCAAAATATTGCACATATACCGAGAAGGCAATAAGGTGGTGGATCTACTAGCCAATCTAGCAGTGGGATACATGGCAACCAATTGGTGGAGTAGCAGGGATGCTTTCCCCGAAAATCTATGCGAGATGGTACATAATGATTACTGCGTTAATCAATGATCCCTCATCATGATATGACTGAGTTGATAGGGAAACAACTCTTTTTGGTTTTCCCTAATCAAAGATCTAGAAACCTCCTCGACGACTAGATTTCCTATCTCATTGTGTGGTTTTTCTGCTACTGTTTGGATATTTTTTGGGTCTGGCCCATTTTCAGCAACTGGTTGGTGTTAGTGAGCCCCATCTCCTACTATTTGGTGACCAGGACCATAATGGAAGGGGATAAGTATAGACAAGATCCCTCTACTTGCGAGAAGTGGAAGAAGAATAAAGATGTTTGGCAGGAAGTCGTAGATGGTGGTCTTGTCCTCTACTTGGACCGGCTTCACGGCCCCTCTCCTCTTCTTACAGAGACGTTGTTAACGGATGGAAAAAAGGGAGTCTCAGGGCTTATGGTGTTGATTATCAAATTGATGAGTCTTTGGTGGCAACGGTCACTAGTCTAGCTATGATTGGAAGAATATTTTATAGGGATAGAAAACTGGGAAGGAGGACTTGTCAATTTTCTTTGACAAAGACAAGGAGCGCTCCAAAGTCACCAAGATGGCCAATGGCGGCTATAATAAAAAAGACCTCATGGCCCCCTGCGTTGACATGGCTGAGTTTATAGTGAGGTATATTACCCTCGATGGTAGGTATGCAAGCATCTTTTCCTATCATTTCACTATCTTAAATCATTTTAGGCATGGTAAACTAATCTTTGTTCCCTTCTATCTGGCCTCCTCCCTTGAAAATATCTTGGAAAAACATCTGGAGAACCCTAACAACCTTGTTCTCCATGAGGGACTTATTTTCCTTATCATGGAGCACTCTAAATCCCTTGAAATTTTGTCCCCTCTTGTTGAGATTGTCCTGTAGATGGATGTCCAAGATGTCTTTGACTCCGAAATGGACCTAGAAGAAAGTGGGGTTCCTATTGATGACCCTGAATATGAACCTGTGGATGAAGGAGAGATTATGGTCACTCCTGGGACGTTCGGCAACAAGAATCCCCCCAGATGGGCGGCTAGCAAATACAAAACCAACAGCAAACTAATCTCCAAGGCCGAATCCCTCACCAAAAAGAAAAAAATGGCAACTAAGGACCACAACCCGAAGATTATAGGCCAAGGGATTAAACTCGACATCCCTATCAATGTACAAAAAGAAAAACAAGGGACCATAGCCAATGAAGAGAATTGTGGGAATCAGAAGATTGGTAACCTGATGAATCTGGTCATGGAAGCTACCAGAAGCTAGGAGAGCTGCTAGAAGTGGGTCGAGTGCGAAATTGACACCCTCAAAATGGGGGTTAAAGAAATAATACATTACATGCCTCTTCTTTGCTATCTAAACTATTTAGATACTTCACAAGGGCTTCACTTAGTGATCCTATGTTATAGCATGTGCATTCATGGATAAAGAATCCCCCTATTTTTTAAAAGTATTGCCCTAAACTATTGTTTGGTCACCTCCTCTCAATACACGGGTTGAATTAAAAGGCCCCCTATTTTTGCCAACGATTGCATTTTTTCATAGCTCAAATTAAAAAACCCCCTATTTTCACTGATAGGAAATATATTGTATCCTCATTTTTGGGATATTAAACCCCCCAATATGAATACACGTGATATAATATTAACTAGCCAATGAATCCCCCATGAGATACTTAAATATTTGTCTTGTAATCGGAGCATCAGATTCCCATATCATATTTTCTTTAGCCTAAAGGGATCCCAGACAATACTTGACCAAACAAACAAGCAATAATCCAAATTGGAAGGGCTAATTCTATTCTTTTTTCATCTTAATGTTTTCCAATAACAATTCCTTCAATAATTCACACAAGTCGAATGATTTTTCTTCCATCACAAGCATATATGCCACATACACAGGAATTGCTGAAGTGGCTCCTTCCCTATTCTTGAAATAGGCCTTATAAGAAATGTCATAGGCAACATACCTTACAATATGATTGATGATCTTGTCAATGATTAAGGCTCATTAATCTCCCTTACGCATGTTAGGGTTTCTACTTCTCTATTTTTAATCGATTTCTTAGCCAGAATATTTCCATTGTCGCATAAGCTGATGATATCCAAGATAATCTCCTTTGTGATTGGATATGGTTTATCCAACATGATGTTGTCATTCTGCACATGGCTAAGGATCACTTTGATAACCTCCACATCATCAAACCAAGGGAATTCAGTCCACAAATTCAGTCCTTTGTGTTTCAATTCCTTAACTTTCTGCAACTTAGCATTACTCAGATTGCTTTCTACATTTCTAGTCTTCTATAGGTCGAATTCATCCAGGAACACTATTTCCAAAACCTGAAACTCTACATTGCTTGATTCTCTGATGATCATTTTTCCTTCCATGATAGCATGCTCTTCTCTTTTTCTCTATTGCACTTCTATTATTTATAATACTCTCAAGCACAAATGATATGACAATGAAATAATGAATTCAAGAAGCCGATACTTATCTTGCCAAAAATCTCCTTTAAGGCTTTACCACCAACAAATGTCTTATCGATGATGTTAGCAAAAACCTTTGATTACCAAATGACCTCTTTAACTCAATCATACCAAAACAATGACATGATCCACTTGGACAGGGGGGAATAAAATATTTTTCCTTTAAAAGAGAACTTCCCCTGAGCCAAATCAATATGCTTAGTTATCGAAGGAAGAGGTGCCTATGGTGGATTCTAATATATGAGGCTCACTTCCTTTGCTCACTTCCTTCTTTCTCCAAACCAAATTTTCTTTTTTCTTTGATTCATAATTCTTCATTACATTCTTATCTGTATTTTTCTCCACATTTTTATTATTGCATTGATTGGCATAATGTTTAAACTGCTTGCACTTGAAGCAACTGATATTCTTCATTGCAGAATTTACCGGATGAGATCTACATTTGCATTGATTAGCTTTATGACCATAGCCATTGCAAGTATAACAATATCCATGAAAATTATAATTCTCTTCATTTTCTCCAATCGGATTATGATTCGGACTATTGGCATTACATGAAGATTGCATTGATGAAGTATAGTGTTGTCCTTGCTATCAATAGTAATCGGTAATGAAGATGTATTGCAACCAGTAATGATGCAGTAAAGCAACCAGTAGTAAAGCAATGAAGGCAATCGGTATTATTATTGTAGCAGAGAGATCAAATGGTAACCCTAACCAGTTGATAAGTAGAACCCTAACCGATGGAGCTTGGAGAATCAGTTGTGATAATCTATGACCAAATGATGATCGAAGATGAAGATGCCATGTAGGTTGTTGCACATGATGAGTTTTCAAGTGGATTTGGCACCTAGAGATAACTGTTTATCTTGGTAATGATCAATTGCATAGTAATAAGTGACAAACGCGTGATGAGCTATAGGATCCAATGTGTGGTGATCCAGGTGCAGTTGAAGTTGTCTAGACCAATGTGTAGTCAATTTCTATGTAATTTAACAGTCAATATTGAATCGATATGTTTGTAATCTCTATGAGACTTGTAGGGTTTATGTTATGTTACCAACCTATTATATTTATTTTCAGATTGATGAGTTGCTTTTAATTGTGTTGGCAAATTTGGTTTAAGTGTGATTGTTGCCGAACCAGAAGGTGTGTCTGCAAAATGTTGTGAAGGCAGATAGGAGTAGAAAAGGATCTGATTAAGCAAGGAAGTGCTATTACCAGATCAACAAAGAACCTATTGTTCTCTAACCATTACAATAGTTAAATCCCTTAACCAGGTAAGCTTTAACAACCTTGTTGTTGAAATCCTCTAACAAGGTGACCCATTAGCTTGGATTTGAAATCCTCCACTGAGGTTACCTGTAACAAGGTATTACCTTTAACGGGGTATTGTAGTCAATCCCTTAATCGGGTGGTCCTTAATCGGATCTATTCTTAACAGGACATTATTGTATAAGCTTCTAACAAGGATTGGCTCTTAACAAGGAAAACTTCATAAGAGTTCAGAATACTTGTGGGTATTCATCCCCACTATGGTTTTTCCCGTTTGGGTTTCCATGTTAAAAAATCATTGTGTCAAGTGGTGAATGATTTTGTGGATGTATTTTTTGATATGGTTGATTTGAATGACTGATAAATCTGCATAGATATATTTGAATGACCGGAAATGATCTAAAATGAGCTTTTACTGGTATTAGTGAAGTTGTTTAAGGATTTGTCAAATGGTATTTAAGTTTCAATATCTGTTGCATTATGTCATTGAGTATTAGGTCAACTGGTAAAGTTTGATAATAAAGTTGTAATTATTTATATAGTGACTAAACCGGTCAATTTAGTGATTGGATTCTGAGTTGAAAGTTTGTTTGGTGAAAGTTTAGTTTATTTTCTATCCACTGATTCACCCCCCCCCCCCACCCCCCCCAACTCTTAGTAGTTGATCAATCCTTATAGTTTCATCATATTATCAATTGGTATCAAAGCTATCTAGGTCCTCTTGAGTTTAAGCCTAATAGATTGAGGAAAAGATCTACGAGAACATGATGAAGAAAGAAGGTCGAAAGTTCAATAGAGAAAACTACAGAATCTAGAGTGATAGGACAAAGATCTATATCAAGAGCTTAGGAAGTCAATATGGGGAACATGTTGTTACTAAATATAACTTGCCTAGTGGGATTTTGATAGAGGACCAAAAGAAGGAGCAACAGGAGAACAATCAAGCATTGGAGGCCATCATCAATTCCTTGTCTGATTTAGAATATGTTGATGTTCATGGATTGGAGACTACATATCAAATTTGGAAGAAATTGGAAGAAATCTATAGCGGTGATTAGCATGTTAAGATTGCCAAGGAAGAGAGTTTAAGAGGAAAATTTGATGATATACGGATGGCTGAAGGAGAAAACATTCAATAGTATGGTCAGAGGATCAAGGAGATAGTCGAAGAAATCAAAAGTGTTGGAGGTATAGTGGAGGATACCACTGTGGTTAGCAAGGTGTAAAGAACCCTTCTACCATTCTACACCATCCGAGTTGCAGCCATTCAGGAACTCAAATCTATTGATAAAACAAAGGTAACTCTTGATTCTATCATTGGTAAATTGACTGCATTTGAATTAAATGGTTTTGATGGAAGTGTTTAGAGATCATAATCTATATTTAAAGCCTCAGTCTCAACCCCACCGGTAAGGAAAAGCAGAGAAGTGAGTTATAGTCATGAGTCTAGATGCAGCAGAGAGGTAGATGATGAAGATAGTCTGATTGATCTTGAAGCATTGTTGGCCAAGCGGTTACCTACAGGTACCGTTAAGTACAAAGGTAATTTACCACTGAAGTGTTTTGCATGTAACTGGATTGGACACATTTCTGTTAATTATCCAAATGGAGATAATGAGAAAAAATGTGAGAAGTATAGGAAGTATAAAGGCAAAGGAAAAATAAATTGTCTTATTGTAGTGGATGGAGGAATTACAAACGAAGAATTTGAGGAAGATGCAAATGAGGACATTGTCTTTATTGCTATTAAAGAAGAGATATCAGACTAGAAGGCATTGGTCTCTCACATGGATAGTTCAGATGATTAGATTATAGATAGTGGTTGTTCACACCACATGACTGGTGACCGGAGTAAGTTTCTTACTTTGAAGGAATTTGATGGAGGTGGTGTAAGATTTGGGAATGACACTCCCTGCATGGTAAAAGGGAAAGGATCCATCTCCCTGAATGGTAAAAGCAATGCAAATGATGTCTACTGGGTTGAAGGACTGAAACACAATCTTTTGAGTGTTGCTTAACTCAATGACAAAGGTTACCTACTGGAATTCAAGAATGGAGTTTGCAAAATCTTTAGAAGAAAAGGTGAACTGATTGCAACTGGAAAACAAACCAGAGGTAACTTATTTCATTTAAACTCTAAAGTCAATAGTTGTTTAAATGAAAAAGTAGAAGATAGTTGGCTTTGGCATTGAAGATTTTGTCATGTAAATTATGATAACATTGTAAGAGTTAGTAATTCCAAATCAGTAAGAGGTTTGCCATAGTTGGACAAACTGGTGAATGCTTTATGCAAGGAATGTCAGATAGGGAAAATGACATCCTCAACCTTCAAGTGCAAATCTTTCTTAGCTGAACATTTGCTAGATTTGGTTCATACCGACCTTTGTGGACCAATGAGGACTAGGAGTATTCAAGGAGATCAGTACTTCATGATATTTATTGATGATTGCTCAAGGATCATGCGGGTCACATTCTTGAAAGACAAGACAAAAGCATTTAGAAAGTTTAAGGCATTTAGAGCCTTGGTTGAAAATGAAAGTGGAAGAAAGCTTAAGTGCTTAAGAACTGATCAAGGTGGTGAATTTACTTCAGAGGAATTCACTAGATACTATGAAAACAATGGAATTAAGAGGCAACTTTCTGCACCTAGAACACCACAATAGAATGGTATTGCAGAAAAGAACAATTGGTCAGTAGTTGAAGCTGCTAGGATTATGCTAATTCAGGGAGGTGTAGCTAAGACATTCTGGAGAGAAGCTATCAATACAGTTGTTTATACAATAGACCAGATACTGGTTAAAAGAGGTAAGGACAAAACACCCTATGAGTACTGGTATGGTAGATCACCTAATGTTAGTTACTTCAAAAAAATTGGTAGCAAATGTTTTATCAAAGAGGTGATTATATTGGTAAGTTTGATGCCAAGAGTGATGGGGGCATATTTCTTGGTTACTCCACCAAGAGAAAATCTTACAAGTGTTACAACAACAAAACTAAGAAGATCATTTAAAGTGTAAATGTATGAGTAGATGAGTTTCCTGAAAGTTCAGGTGAAACCAACAAGGAGAAGGGAGAAGAAGAACCTTACACACTGGTTTTGGAACCAGAACCAGTAAAGCCAGAAGTTGGTGAATTGAACATAGAAGCCCCAGTTCAACTAGAATAGGAAGGTCCAGTAGAAGATGAAGAAAGTGAAGAAGAAGAAGAACCTGAAAACCAAGATCATGTTATTCCAAGGTATGTTAGACTCAATCATAGCCCCAATCTGATTATTGGAGACATGAATGTAGGTGTGTTAACTAAAAGAGGGATAAGAGAGAACTCTTGTATGATCTCAAGAATTCAAACAAGAATTTCTAGATGTCAAGATATGTCAGAGATTGTTTGAGAGATTATGACCATGTTTTGTGTGTATCAATAAGGTATGTGAAACTTGTTGTTGTCGAAATCATGTTGAATTTCAGCTGCATCTCCAGTCATATAAAAAGTCAACAATGGAAATTAATCCAAATGTACTCATCCCTGCAAGTACAACACAGTTTGTGAAGTCTATTTTATGTGACAAATTAGAAGGTTTAGATGAATACAATGTACAATGTATAAAAACTACATGTGCTAGCTATAGAGATTTGAAGAAATTTGTACAAATTGACAATGTTGATCTTTCAGTGCAAGTTCTATGGAAAAGATTTGAATATGAAAAATACCAGACAAAGTCAAGAGTTGAATCAAAAAAAAATTGTGTTAAAAGAGAGTGAATTGCCTTACTAAGAGTTCGTTTGTAGATTTCAGAACATGATATATCCACATATCCTACACTGTCATGGTGCAAGATGGCAAGCAAAATAGTTTTGTATTTCAAAAAATTTCTTTCCTCCAAGTTGTATTCTTTCCATAGTAGACTTCTCTGAGATCTATATGTTGAGTCCTCACAGAGAGATTCAAAGTCAATACTATCATTCTGAGCAGGTTGTAATTTGCATACAAGTTTTGTATAGACATGTAGATTTTTATGTGGATGGTCTAAAATTTGATGAAGATGAATGCATTATCATTAAGGAAGTTCATTTTTATATCAATGATGATACTTGTCATGACAAGAGTTATGTAGCACATTGTTTTGAGATTTTTTTTGAAAATATCATACATCGTCGGATAAGTGCTTCACAACATTGGATTTGGTCTGATGGATATGATGGTAAGCATAATTAAGTTTTACTTAAGTCTTTTAATTATCTAGTATAATTAAGTTTTCTAAACTAATAAATATTATATTTGATTATAACTTCACATGACAATTTAAATCTGCAAAAGCATTCAATTGGTTGTCACAACAACATGCTAAACATGATCTAAAGTTTTTGTGGAACTTTTTTTAGAGTGGACATCGAAATGGAGAGCATGATGGACATACACACACATACACATGCACAGACATGGAAAAGGAGAGCATGATGGTCATACACATACATACACATGCACAAACATGTGCATCTATGTATGCATGTGTATGCACGTGTGTATGTATATTTGTATGTATGTGCACATGAATCCGGGTGTGGGTGTGGGTGTAGGTGTAGGTGTATGTGTCTATGTCTTTCTATGAGTAAGAGGATTTATTTTCAATATGTATTGTATTGATTATAATTTTTTATGGTTTATATGTAGGGTAATGGGAAAATGACTTTTTTTTTAATTTAATAGGTATATGTGTATATTTTTTAAAACATTTTTCTAATGTTTTCATTCTAAATTTTTTCAAAAAATTAATAAACTACAAAATTAAAAAATTATTACAATAAATATATTAATTTTTTAAATTATAAATATAAAATAAAATAAAATAAGCAAAAAATGAACCTACCTGGAAAATTGGGGGCTAGGAATAAGCTCCTTAGGTAGCCTAGTCGAACTCCCAAAACTCCTCAAGGTGCAAATGAGGGGTGTCGACCAAATTTTCAATTTATAAATTTGATAGTCCAACCAGACTCCTGCAGCCACAAAGGCACCAAACAAGCACCACACAGCCCCAAGGTATTCCGATTGGACTACCCCTTGTTGGCCCAAAGTGTGACAAGGGTGCATGCTTTGGCCCATAAAGGAAGTTACATTCTTGGTATGTAAGGCATATTCCCTCTTTGGCATCACATTTGGGTGCCCAAATATGTGTTTGAATGTGTTTTAATATTTATTTGGTTTTGGTTCCCATTATTCATTCATTCACTTGTTTTTTTGATAATTGACTTGGTGTTCTTTAGAGGTTGTCAAACCTATGGAGAAGGAATCTCAAGAAAATGGTGTTTGATGGTTTCTAGGTGGACTAAGTATGGGAGAGTTAGAGCTTCAACATAGTGTAGTCTCAAATAGAAATTACCATTGTGCAGAAAGGTTCAAGATTTCACAATTTTCTTTATGCAATTCGTAAGGGTTTGTTAGTGGTTTTGTTTGGATTATGGTGAGATTGTGTTTTCAAAAAAATTTACTATGTGGTATCAACTTACTAGTTGTTCATTATTTTTATTTTCATTTCCTAGACCGATATTTAATCATTCAATAAAGACTTTGCAAGTTGGGTGAAGTTTCATGTAAATAGTGTTGTTCAACAATGCTTGTCAAAGACATATTTGGGTTTCCATTTGAGATACTTGTTGTAGATGTTATTTTCTATGAAAATCAATTTATGACAAGTAAAATGAAACTATTTTCTTTCTGCAAATTTTATTATTTGATTATATAATGAGTTCTATCTTTTTTTTTTACTTGCCAATGTGTGGTTTTCAAGCAATTTCCTTTGGCAATTTAAGGTGTTGTTTTTTTTCGTTTGCAAGGTCTCATTTAAGGTTTTAAAAGAAAATCAAATATTATTTAGATACTTTCTAAAAATTATTATAGTAGTTGAATTATATTTTATTTTGAGTGAGCTGCTTGAGTTAATTGATTTTCTAGATTCCTACAACTTAGGCACCTTATAATGCACATACAGTGTAAACCCATCTCAATTTTATGAACTTGGATTGATACTTTAATGTACCATATACCCCATTAAATTTTTCTTGGTGTATTATGAATTCATCTCTGAGTTGTAGAGTCAATCCAATCAACCTAAATTATTGATTGGATAAAGGGAACCCTACAATTGTTCAAAAATATTTTGCACTTAGATCTATTAAGAGATTACATTGGAATAGTGTAGTCCAAAATGATCGAGATAATTGGGGTGCAAAACAGAACCTTTCCTAACATTCACCTACCCACTTGGATGTGTTGGCATTGTGAATTTGACCCCATAATGCATGAAACAAAAATTATGCTTGCCTACAAATTTTGTTGGTTGCAATTGACACTTTATGCAACATTTAAAAAAATTATCATAGTGGTCCAATGGATTGGAGATTCAAAAAATTGAGTTTATTGTGGAGGGACCTTATGTGACATTGTAGGTTTAGATAGAACACTTTTAGGTGCAATGAATTTTCAAAAACTGTCCATCATAGTTCGATAGTTTTTTTTACTTAATTCTCTACAGAGATTACATCAAAATAGTGTATCCTAGAACAATTGGGACAAGTGGGGTACTAAATAAGACCTTTCCTAGTTCTCACTCCCACTCAAACATATTGATACTGACAATTTTCTACAATGATATAGGAAACAAAAATTATGCTTGCCTTCAATTGTTCATCGAATTTAATTTACGCTTTCTAAAATATTTATTAAAAAGTTTGTCATGGTCAAATGGATTGGAGATTCAAAAAAATGATATATTATTGTGGAGGTACCTTGTGATCTTGTAGGTTTAGATACAAAATATTTGTAGCTGTCATAAATTTTGAGAATTAATTTGTCATAGTTTTATAGTTTTATAGTTTTTCACATTTAGTGCTCTTAAGAGATTAAGTTGGAATAGTGTAGCTCAAAAAGATCTAGAAAATTGGGGTACAAAATTCTTGAACCCAATGAAGGACACAGAGGGGGGGTGTGAATTAGTCTAAAACAGAAATTAATGTAGCACATAAACAATTGATCAACAACACATGAACACCAAGATTTTCTACATATAAAAACCATGGTGAGAACCTACAAACAAAAATATATCTACTATGTATATCAAATTACAATGAAAAGAGCTCACTTCTCCGAACCTCCAAACCAAGGCTAACGTTTCTTGGGGAAAGATGCAAAAGAGTGCTTGCAAACCTAAAGCTAACTACAACAAGGAAAGATACAAAAATGATTTGAAAAGAAGGGTCTCCTAGCCATGAAGCTATCTTTGAACTCTGCATCAAGTGTCCAACATTAGCACACACAACTCAGACCTCAACTGCCAACACTCTGTCTCATATCAAATCTAGAATATAGCCACAATATATTTTAGACAACAGTCAAAACCTAGTTATATTTTTCGTGCAGACATTCAATGCTGAGGCATTAGGCCTATGTATTTTTTAAGAAATAGACTGATTCAACAGGCTTTCATTTTCATCTGGAGCTTCATGTGCTTATAAAGTCTTCGATGGAGGAAGGTATGCTGCTTTAGCTGTTGTAGAAATGGAAAGTAGGATAGAAAGTGTGAGAAAAATTACAAGTGTAGAAAATTTGCAAAGAAGAACAATAGCACATAACACATAGATTTATGTGGAAAAACTTGGTAAAAATATTCTAGTAAAAAACCACGAGCAAATTTTGTCTTTCGTATTGATTCTCAGAAATTACAGAGTTACAATAATCTTAAAATTGTCCATCAAAACATGACTTCGAGTAGCCTAAAACAACCGAGTTGCAAAGTCCTACTTGAAGACAACTTACTAAATATAGTAAGTATGACTCACACAACTGCATGTAGAATACATGTCAAAATTTCTATTCTATTTATAGTAAGTCTCAAAAAAAATTATGAGTGGGTACTCTATGATGACACAACCACTTCTAGCTAAGAGTCCAATTTGGACTTCACATTCAAACACAAAGTCTACTAGGAACATTAGAAAATACTAAGTTTAGAGTGCTACATTGTTAATTTTTGAGAATTACATCCTCTTTGGATATTGGAATGTCTGCGCTTATGCCCTAGATTTTAATCAGCTTCAAGGAGTTTATGGTGGATCATGAGCTAGATGTCAATCAGTTTCAAGAAGTTTATGACATCATTCTTGTAATAGCTTCTTTCAAAGATAATACATGTTACTATTTATTATTTAGAAAAAGAAACTAATGCTAAATTACAAATCAAACTGAAATTATCCATTTTAAAATGCCTCATACGTCATCAACGATTGATTTCAATAGAACACCCTACAACTCTACAATAATAAGATTTGAAAAGTATGTAGTTTATCTCAAAACGTGACAAATGTTGGAATCATGATCAAATATTCTTTGACATGTTTATTTATATCACAAAGCAATTTTAATATCAAATGAATTTTCCATACATTTCTAATTTAGTACCTATTTGTTTTATTCTCTGTTTCTCCCCAAGAAAATAAAGAGAAAAAAGATTAAGTTCCTTTTTCTCTGAAGTACCAGTGTGGAAAATAAAATAGAGAATATAATAACTACTTAAAGAAAAATCTCTCTCAATAACAGACTGGCTTATCCTCCCATGCATTCTTCAAGTACATAGCTGCTTAATTAAAATGTAACATACCTATTACCAGAGTTCTCTCAAAACTCTTCATCTTGTAGGCTTAAAATGAAATTTGCTATTACCTGTGCTTCCTTCTAGCCTTCTCTTGTGCAAGATTACTTTCCTCTTCAATTTGGTACCCCCTTCTTCCAATTTTTTTTGGTATCTTCCACAACTTTTGCTAGCTTCCTGCCGCCCCTTTCATGCATGCATTTCATGGAAGCATTGACAAAGCATGTGGTGGGGTTATTTGAGTTTAATTTTTTTTTCTAATTTTTTAAATAAAATGTTAATCATGAAGCCTCTGGCAGAACAATCAGCCAGATCAACTAAGAAGACAAAGAATATGAACCTAAAACACACTGCCAAAGACTATTTAGCAAGAAAGCCTCAGTAAGAGAAAGTAATACATCTAAAATAAAACACAATCGTTTACAAAAGTATTAAAGTAAGGCTTCAAATATTATAAATTAGTAGACCCAAATATTATAAAGTTCAAAGGAGGAAAATGACACAGAGATTCAGTAGAATATAAGACTGGGATTGATGACAGTAGAACAAGTAGAACTATCATATTGCATCAAATACTGGAATGCAGAACCACAACATTGAACCAAAGGCTGCAACACAACCAAATGCAACACACCTGAGGATGAAAACCTATGATAATTGTAGAGATGCCTAACTTGGAAGTCATAATTTGTACTTCTATTGCTAGTAGTTTATACATTCTCTTCTGAATGGAAGGAAATAATAAATAGCAATGGTCATAGATAAGAATTAAGATGTAGATGTAGACCAATTTTAATAGCTATTTGAATTATTATTTCTTGCATTATCTGTACTCTCAAGCAAAGGTGAGATATCTATGGGCAAATGAAAATTTTTAGGAGTACCAAGAAATACACTTGTTATTTTTTCTAATCTCTGAACAAACTCCATCATAGTTGGACATTGGTGTGGAGCCTCCCTTGTGCAAATCAACCCTATTTGCATAAATTCATTAAGGCATGCCAATACCATTTCTTTATTTGACTCATCAACATCTCTAAGTAGGTGATTGTCCACTACTTCTGTGATCTTATTTGGAAAATCCATGCTTGCCCATTTCGGTAGATTAATACCTTCTACAAACATGTTATCTGTCGGTCTTCTCCTTGTTAATAATTTTAAGAGTAGAATTCCATAGCTATATACATCGCCTCTTATTGAATTCTTTCCACCCATTCCATACTCTACAATACAATTAAATAAAACTAATTCTCAAGCTATAAAAATAATTATAAAGACTTCAGAATAATTTAAAATGATTATTATAATGCAATAATGTAAGATTTTATACCTGGTGCAAAGTAGCCAATAGATCCCTTTAGTACAGTTGCAAAAGTCATTGAATTCTCAAAAAGGAGTTTAGCAATGCCAAAGTCTGTTACATATGAAGTCATATCATCACCTAACAACACATTACTAGGTTTTAGGTCACAATGAATGACTTGCACAAAGAAATAATGGTGTAGATATTCCATTCCTTGTGCTATTTCCTTTGCTATTTTTAATCGGTCAACCAAACTTAATTTTCTTTCATCTTCTCTGTTAGGATATAGCCACCTGTCCAAACTTCCATTTGACATGAATGGAAGAACCAGTGCTTTAAAATTAGGGTTACAATTAAGTTGAAATGATTTTGATCACATTGCGGTGTCTAACTCTTTTTAACACATTGCATTCTCTTTGAAAACTTTGGATAGCATTTTCATCTTGAAAATTGAAAACTTTAACAACAATATGTGTATTGTTGTTGATAACCCCTCTATAAACAGATCCAAAACTACCAACCCCTAGCTGATTCATTTGGTTAAACCCACCAATTGCATTTGCAAGTTCTTCATATGAAAATTTTTGAGGCCCAATGTTGAAGTCAAGGGTATTTTGATTTATATGTCTCCTTTTATAGAAAATTAAAAAAAAGTATAGAAGAAATAATAAATATTGCAATGCCAATCATAATTGGCACTATCACCTTTCTGGAGCTTGAGAATTGTTTGTGCTTGGAATCCAAGCATGGTGGTGAATTAATCCACTTTCCACAAAGGCCAACATTTCTTGAAACTATTGACTCTTCAATCATTGCAAAACCCCCTCCCTTTGGAACCTCTCCTACTAAGTTGTTTGAAGAGAGATTAATATGTTTAAGCATTTTCATTTCTTGGAAAGCCATTGGGATTGCACCAAACAAATTATTTCTTGAGAGATCAATGGCTTCAAGATTTTTTTAATTTGTGAGTGATGCTGGTATTGAGCTATAAAATAAATTCCATGAAAGATTCAAATATTGCAAGTTTGTGCAACTTGATAATGCTTCTAGAATTTCACCTGAGAAGTTGTTGAGAGAAACATCTATAGCTTGGACCATTGTCATTTTATTCATTGTTAAAATAAAACCTTGTAATAAATTATTAGAAACATTGAAATTAAATTGGAGATTTGCAAGACTTGCCCATTCAGGGGGCATGTTTCCTTCTAGTTTATTGTGAGATAAATCCACCTTTTCCAAAGTGACACATTTCCCTAAATTGGCAGGCACTTTCCCTAAAAGTTGATTGTGATGAAGAATAAGATCCCTTACTTATGGAAGATTGCCAAAAGCATCTGGAATTTGACCTGAAATCGTATTTTCACTTAATGACAACAATCCAAGCCTTTTTGCATCACCTAAACTTGTTGGTATTCATCCACATATATTATTTTTGTCCAAATACAATTGTTCAAGATTTAGAAGATGGCCAAGTGCAAAAGGAATGGTCTCATTGAAATGATTGCCATATAAACTTAAAAATCCCAACTTTGTGAGGTTACCAATGCTACTTGGTATGTTTCCCTCAATTTTATTGTGCTCCAAATTCAATGCATAGAATTGGCTTGACAGTTGGCTAATAGAAGGAGGCAAAAACCCACTGAGATGATTAACAGACAAGTCTACAATTTGTAACAAGGAGAAATTAGTCAAGGCTATTAGAAAAGACAAGTCATTGCTTCTACTTATGAGATAGTTTTCATGTAACTCAATTCATTGAAGATGAAGCAATTTTCCAAACTCTGAGGGCACTATGCCACTTAGTTGATTTCCACCTAATCCAAGGTTCCGAAGTTGAGTACAATTAGAGAGGGAGTTTGGGATTTCTCCAATGAGTTGATTTTTCCATGAAAGAAATACTTGTAACTCTGATAGTTTCTCAAAGCTCCAAGGAATGGGGCCAATTAATTGATTATCATATAACTTTAAAATCTGGAGGTGAATGCAATTGGAAAGGGTAGTGGGAATCACTCCTAACAAGTAGTTTTCACCAAGCCAAAGCTCTTTGAGTTCAGTAAGCATACCATATTCACTAGGAATCGATCCCCATAAGTTGTTTTGACTAAGAGAAAGAATTTAGAGTTGAGTAAGCATTCCTAATTCAATAGGAATTGATCCTGATAAGTTGTTCTCACCAAGAGAAAGCTCTATGAGTTTAGTAAGGGTACCTAATTCAATAGGAATTGATCCTGACAAGTTGTTCTCATAAAGAGAAAGCTTTGTGAGTTTAGTAAGAGTACCTAATCTAATAGGAATTGATCCTGACAGGGTGTTTACATTGAGATAAAGCTCTGTGAGTTGAGTAAGCATACCTAATTCAATAGGAATTGTTCCTGACAAGTTGTTTGCATAGAGATCAAGCACTGTGAGTTGAGTATGTTTTCCTAGCTCAAATGGAATATTGCCACACAGATTATTATAAAATAGAATGAGATGTTGTAAAGAATGACAATCAGCCAAAGTGGAGGGAATGAAGCCTTCTAATTCATTATAAGATAACCTAAGTAGCCTGAGCGGAAAAAGCCTTCCCAACTGAATTGGAATTCGGCCATAGAAGTTGTTATTCCTAAGAGCAAGTACTTTAAGAAAAGAGAGATTTCCAAGAAAAGGAGAGATGGTGCCCACTAAAGACATACATGTGAGATTCAAGGAAATCACACATTGATGACGAGAAGAGAAAACAACACCAATCCAATTGCAAAATGAAGAATTGGAAGACCAATCATGTAAAATATTGTGAGAGTCGAGAGAGATAGAACTCTTAAAAGCCAAAACAACATCTCTATCAAAATTATAAGAAGGATAAGAAAGTGAGACATGTTGAGATACATGTGTCTCAACCTTGCAATTTTCAGTAAATAGTTCCAAATATAGTCTTCAACCTTATTATTTTTAGAGAAACTAAGTCTTCTTCTGTTACAGTGCAGCCAGAACAAAAGAAAGAAAAGAAAGATGTGATTCAACTGCCTGCTACACCTGAAAATTTTGAATCGAGGCCCTTAGAAAGACAGGAAGTTGATGAGAGCTCTATGAGTTCTGAATCATCGGAGGAAGAAGAGGAACCTGAACTTGTTCAAAGGTCTACTAGACAAAGAAAACCACCCGAAAGGTATGAATATTCTCTTGATGATTGGAGATGCATATTTTCTTTGAATGCTAATATTGATAAACTGAAATCTGTAGAAGAGGCTCTTGGTATGAATGATTCAGTCTTGGAAAATTGCCATGGATGAAGAGATGGCAGCTCTTAAGAAGAATGACACATGAGACCTTGTACCATTGCCTGAAGGATGAAAGCCTGTTGGTTGCAAATGGGTGTTCAAAAAGAAGATAGGTTCAGATGGAAGAATTGAGAATTACAAAGCATGTTTGGTTGCAAAAGGTTACTCCCAGGTTGAGGGAGTAGATTATGGTGAGATTTTTTCTCTTGTAGCCAAAATGACATCCATTTGTTTCTTGCTTTCTATTGCAGCAGCTGATGATCTAGAGATCGAGCAAATGGATGTGAAAATCATTTTCCTTCATGGAGATTTGGAGGAAGAAATTTATATGACACAACCAGAGCACTATGTGGTAAAAGGTAAAAGTAATTTGGTCTATAAGTTGAAGAAATCCTTGTATGGTTTAAAATAGAGTCCTAGGATGTGGTACCAAAAGTTTGATACATGTGTATTGAGTTTGGGGTTTGTGCAGTCTAAATCCAATCATTGTGTATATTTCAAATCTGATGGTGATCATTTCCTGGTTATTGCCTTGTATGTTGATGACATGTTGTTTATTGGGAAAGGAAAAGGTTTAATTGCAGAATTAAAATCTCAACTCTCGGCAAAATTTGATATGAAAAATCTTGGTGCAGCAAGACACATTCTGGGAATGGAGATTGTAAGGGATAGACAAAACAAAAAGCTTTGGCTAGGCCAGAGTAAGTATGTTGGTACTATTCTGAGAAGATTTAATATACAAGATTCTAGACCATTGAGTATTCCTGTGATAATGGGAACAAAGCTTTCTAGTTCACAGTGTCCTACATCCCCATTGGAGATGGAAGAGATGAGTCGAGTACCATACCAAAGTGTTGTTGGAAGTTTGATGTATGCTATGGTTTGTACAAGACCATATATTGCCCAAGCAGTGGGAGTACTTTCCCGTTACATGTCTAATCCACGAAGAGCACATTGGGATGCAGTAAATGGAGTTTTTAGATACTTGCGGGGTACCTCAAAGTACTCTATATGTTTTCATGGAACAGGAAATGAGCATTCCTTGGATATTAGAGGCTATGTGGATTCAGATTGGGCTGGTGATGTTGATAGAAGAAGATCCACCAGTGCATATATGTTTACATTATTTGATGGTAAAATCAGTTGGATGAGCAAGCGACAGGCTATAGTCGCTTTGTCCACTACAGAGGCAAAGTATGTGGTAGCTACTCATGCCTACAAGGAAGCCATTTGGCTCAAGAGATTGTGTTCAGATATAGAGTTTAAACAAGGTGTGGTGACAATTTATAGTGACAGTCAGAGTGCAATCTGCCTAGCGACGAACCCGACTTTTCATGCCAGGACCAAAAACATTGATGTACAATATCATTTTGTGAGAGATATGGTTGAGGATGGCAGGGTGAAGCTGGAGAAGGTAGAAACTTTGGTGAATGTTGTTGATTGATTAACTAAGCCCGTGAGCACAGACAAGTTTAGATGGTGTTCGGAGTCTATGGGCCTCTTGGCCTCTGACTGTTGAGTCCATGGTAATATGGATCCCCTAACTCTTGCAAGGTATTGGACAAGTGGGAGAATGTTGAGATACATATGTCTCAACCTTGCAATTTTCAATAAATAGTTCCAAATACAGTTGGGAAGTTTCCCATGTGTCGATGCCTTGGAAAAAGCCTAAAGGTATATGAGTTGTCAAAAGATGCCTTGTCCATAGTATAATATAGGAGGGCCATTTTTAGAGATTATATGCCACATTTCATGTTAGTTATGAGGGTCAAAAATAGGGGATAAGAGTTTGGACATGACTAACTATTTTTAACCTGGTTTTCTTATCTTGAAAAAATAAATGTCAAGGGTGGGCAACACATGTCATGGAGGTTTTGCCCATGGTATTGTAAAACCACAAGTGGTTTCCAGGTTGTAAAATTCCTATATAATGAGGGCTTGGGGAGGAGTTTGTATGATGGAGTTTGGTTTGCAAGGTTGGGTGCTAGAAGGATGCTAGTGAAGTCTCTCCGAGCTTGAGTTGAGGTGATGCTCTTGTAAGAACTTGCATTGCAAGTGTATTGTAATCTCGTGTTGACTTGTTAATATATTATGCAGGTTTTAGAGTGTGGGGTTTTTCACCTGTATGGGTTTTCCCCACGATAATCACTGTGTTATGTGTTTATTGTTTTATTTCTACTCTATATGCTTCTTGTGATTTCTATAATAGTTAAGTTGAAATTTGCATAATCATCCTCTCAATATTAACGTAGGAAGCATTTCCACACACCTTTGCTTCCTTACAAGACAGAAAATGCAAATAGAAAGAAAAGCAAGAGACAGCCATCTTTATGTTCAACTCAATTTGGGTTTTTGGCCTATGGAATTATGTTTGTTGTTTGTAGGATTGACATCGTTATATAGCTCTCTACCGGATGACCAAGTTAGAACTAAGAACGGTGTCCAATTTTCCAACTTGTTCAACTTGGACTGAAATTTGCGTAGATTAAGATAAGATTACTTCAGTGCCTTAAAGTCCGATCTCCGTCGAAAATATCTGGAAGACTTGTTCAATGCCGTGTCGTGGAAGGAATATGGGTTTGGTTTTGTCCACTCACTTTGTGTGGTGCGTACTGCCGTCACTTTTTGAAAAGCTGAAAGCCCCGTGAAACTGCTGTGCCATTTGTCTTTTTAAAACCTGAAAGCCTCGTGAAACTGCACTTTTATTTTTTGACGAGGTTAAAAAGCCCCGTGATCTACAATGACATTAAAGATAAATAATTAACTACTAGCTCTTGCATCAAATGAAGGTGCAACGGCTGATAGTAATACATACTATAATACACACAAATATTTATTTACATGACAATTATGTTTTACTTAAATTATAATTATTTAAAAATTATTTTATTTTATCGATATCATTTAGTGAATAATCATTTTATTTACTTAAGATGTAATGATTCTATGAGAGAAGGTGTCTAACATTTTAATAAGGTTTTTTTTTTTCAATAATATAAAAAATATGATTTAAATATTTAAACATTTTAAAAATAATTAAATAAATTTTTTAATTATTAATTTGACATTGAGTAATTGTCAAATTTATATCATTTTTTTTAAACAAATTCTCTATTAAAACCTATCCATTACTACTTAATTAGAAATTGTCTATTTTATTTACTTATAAAAATGCATATTGATTTCACATTAGAACACTACCAACATTACTTTAGTAAATAAAAATAGACTATAAAATTTACAATAAAAAAAACCTAACTATTTATATATTTCAAAAAAATTATAATTAGCAACACTTCTTACAATAATTGAATTAGGGTATTATTATTATTAAAAGCAAAAACTTTACTTCTACGGTGATGAATGTCATCTTTCTATAAAGCCTAAAGAATATAAGCACCAAATTATATATTTGAATAATATATAATAATTTATTTTACCAAAAAAAATTGTAAATTTTTTTTATTTATTGTAAAATTTATATCTTTTTAACAAGTATTTAATGCTAATTATTTCATTTGTTTTATACTTTATTCAATGTATTAAAAATAATTATTTTAATTTCTTCTAAAGATTGTATTCATGATCGATTATTTATCCTCCTTATATTCTATAATTATAACTATTTCACTCCATAATTCCATTATCATTAGAGGATAGATTTATATTACATGAAAATGAAAATGATTTTTTTTTAAATTACCTACAGGAAGAGGCCAAATGAGAATCATGAAAACAAAAATGACATGAATACTCAAAATGGAGATTTGTCCTCTGGCATTGAACTTAAACGTGGAGGTCTATGTTCTGCACTTCCACACAACCAGCAACGACATTTTGAATTCATTTCTTGTTTTCTCCCAATGTGGATGGAAGTCTGTTGCTAGCCATTTGTTGACTTCGAGTATTTATCGTGTTTCGCCTGACAGCTATTAGGCTAATGTAATTGAATTCCCACAGCAAAAAATAATTAATAATATTTGTAAAATTCTTTCCCCATATCAAATCTTATCCTCACTGTTGATCACGAATCAAATCATAGATAGGGGTTGATTTGTCTCATTAAGCTGTTAGGATTACATTATAAAATGATTGGATTTTATTTTTTTGATAGCTAAAATTCAATCTAAGGGGATTGCACCTGTAGTAGTCAAATAAGAAGTCTTAGCCTAGCCCGCACTAAGTGAGGCCACAAATGGTTGGCTTCATCCTAAAAAAAATCACCAATTTATATAATCCTCTTGATGGGATACAAAAAAGGGAAAACATAATAAAGTTTGTACACCTATGGAATTGCACCACTTTTGTCATGGAAGAAAAGATGCATATTGAATGCTACCTCATTTTTCCTCCTTTTCCTTTGCATAGTTGTCCAATTACCTTCTAATGCCCCATCCTTCTAGACCATAGTTGCTATCTAAGTGGATCCTTCCTCACCCTGATTGGATGAAATTCTTGAACTCTCCTCTTGTTCAACTATCTTCTAGTAGGTATTAAAGAAGCCACATCATTTTCTTTCCTAGTTTAATTGAAGATCTCATTAACTGTTGAGTTTTACATAGTGTAGCTGATTGGTTATCACCCCCTTTGGATTTCTTAAGGGCCTTAATGCTATTATTTTCAACTAGGATTTGATCCTCCTATTCAACTGAATATTGATGAGGACAAACATCCTTCCATAAAGTAGCTTTGCTACTGTTTCTTTTTTAACACATTGGGTAGCAATATGGCCAATGTTTTTTATTAAGGGAAAACAGGTTTTGATGGGTCCCCGAAACCCAGTACAGAAGGAAGATCAAAAGATAAGCATTAACGCACAGCTAAACAAAAGACAACAGCTAAAGAAAAGACAGTTGGCATACAAAACGCTAGCAAGTAAAAGAACAAAATAGACTAAAAACCAAAAATGACCAACAAAAGCCCAGGCTTAGGTCAAATTTTGAAGCGTCTTTGTCGCTTCCAGCTTTAACTAATCCATAGTTTCCGCAACCCACTTGATGTCCTCTATTTCTTTGCTCTAGTTCTACATCCTTTTAGTACTGGCTCTGGTTCTTCTTTCGAGCCCAGTTTCCTTATCCTCAGGGGTGTCGTCTTTGACCTCAATAATACCCTCTGCAGCCTTCTCCCCTTAACAGCTTTCCATCTTGGAGACAAGGGTTTTCATTCTCGCTAAGGCAGCCTTCAGGATCCTGTGGCTCTACTCCCCAATTTTTTTAAGTGTGTTCTCAATACCATTCAGTATGTGATCAGTAGCATCTGCTTTGTTTTCCAGACAAGTAAAATTATTGCGGTTGGCATTTATAATATCCTCCGCATTTCCAATCGCCTTGGTTATCTCATTAAGACAATCTGGGAGGGAGTTGAATTTTTCAGAACCTAGGGCCTATAGGTTTTCGATTTTCCCAGCTTCATGGGCTTGCTTGACTTTTATGCCCTCGATTTCCTTTTGAATCCAGTTGAGCGCTTGTTTAAAGTTCTCCATCCCATTATTTATGCAAAGGCCTATGTCCACTTGATGCTCTTCCTAGTTCTTAGCATCCATGGTGTTAAGATTGACCTCCAAACTAACCTCTCTGTCCTCAATGTTTCGATCATCTTTCATTGTCGTGTCCTCCTCCATGACGCTCTTCTACTTCAAATCAGACTTGAGAGGCGACCTTTCTTCCACCTCCCTACCTTTTGAATTCTTCGATGACCAATGTTGAAGAATGTTGAAGAATCTATGACATTTGAATAAAATGCCCTTGTAGTTTAGCGTATGTTTCTAGCACCCATTTTTAGTGTTTAGAGAAATATCTACAGAGAGTTCTTTGGTAATGTCAATCTCCACAAATATGCAAGAAAAACTAGTATACATATAGTCTAAAGAATCCTCATCAACTCCCAAAAAGTTTCCCATTGAATTGCCAATAACATCAAAACTGGAATCAAACCAAAACTGTAATGGAAGATTTGGAAGCCTTACCCAAATTGGGGTTGTAGAGAAAAATTCAGTAGCTGGTTTCAAAGAGTCTCAAGGTTGTAGCATTTCATTGGTAGTCACACATAATAGTGCAACAATCCTAGGAATTGTCAAAGACACAATGAAAAATCCATGTACACATGGATATATTTGCATGCGTGCCCTTTAGAATAGGATACCAAGTTTCTTACATAGGTTTGTCCCTAGAGAAGGGATTAAGTTTCTTACATAGGTTTGTCCCTAGAGAAGGGATTAAGGCCCACCTAAGTTTGAGATCCAATTGGTGAAAAAATGGGAAAAAAAATGGACACATGGAAAACTAAATGGCTATCATGGGCAGGAAGAGTTACTATGTTAAAGGCAACCCGTTTAGCTTTGCCAATTTATTGAATGTCCTATTTATCTCTTTAAATTGGAGCTAACACAAAGTTAGGGAAGAAAATGAGATCCTTTTATTGGCAAGGTATGGCTAAGAAGAAGAGAAGACCTAAAAACCTTTGAGAAGTTGGCTTGAGAAACTAGCTATGGCAAGATAAGGCCTTAGAAGCCAAGCTTGTTTGGAAATTACACAGGGATTTGAATTTGAAATGCGTCAAAATTATTAAAGGGAAATATTTAGAAGATATGAGTCTGAAAGGCATCTTTAGGACTCAAAATCCCCCAAAAGGGTCAACGGTATGAAACTTTTTATTAAAATGTAGAGATCTAACTCATATCAGATTTCTTGGGATGTGGGAGATGGTCTTAGGGATATATATTTTTTTTTTAATATATGTTTTATACTAACAATTGTATGTAAATCTATAAATGAAATGTCCCTAGACCTGTTATGTTACAAATGTTATATGAGGAAGTGAATGGTTGGTAATTAATATACAATAAAATCAATGAATTTGCTTAAATTCATAAGGTTTATCTATAATATTCTATACTTTTATTTTTCAAATATAATATTTAATCTAATGTCTACTACTTTTAAAAATAAGATGGACTATCCAAATAAATTTAATGACTTTGTATATTCAATTGTAAATGTCTTACAAAACCACAAAATTATCTTATTATTTTGTAGGATGATACTTAAGATTTTTTTGAAACATCACTTGTCATATGAGAAAGTTCACTAGAATCCATTTGATCTTGTTAGCTATTTTGTTTCAAGATTTGAAAAATTAGGATATGTATAAACTTTACTAAAGCAAGGGTGCTCACATCAACCTTTTAATTCGAACTTTGATATTGACCTTGTCTTTTTGGGAGTTGTGTGTACACAAGCCAATAAATATGAAAAAAACTTATCATCCTTCTCTTTGTGTAGGATCTTTTCATTTTCAAAGATGTTATCCTTCTTTGAGAATTCATATATGTCCTTTTATTTCAATTGAGGCATATTTTTGTTGCCTGTGATAGTTATACAATAATTCTTCGCTTTAGGTCTTATAAGGTTATATGTTTCAATAATTCTTTGTTTTAGGTCTTATAGGATTATGTATTTGAAATTTAATAATAATTTTTTTTAGACATTATAATGTTATACATTTTTAATAATACATAAAAAAAATATGGATTTGAAAAAAGTAGACTCGCCCACAACATCAAAATAATCACTCAATACTGATGTAACCTAACAACCATTAATATTTACATAGCAAACAAGATGCATCACCAAGTACGCTCACTCTTTGATCCTTTGTGACCACTATACTTTACATAACTATTGATTATTAGATTTTTTATATAATTTTTTTTTTTTTTTAAATTTGAGAGGAATACAATATGACCTAGGCTACAAAAGGACCATGAAATATATTCTTGAAACATGTGTTGCATAAGTTGGCTAGAGCTAGTTTTATTTGGTTGAGTTGGTGTGGTTTTAGTGGAGGTTTCCCTCATCCTAACAACATTATTTCATTCATGGTAGTTTTGGATGCCAACATATGTGGATGAACCAATCTTCTTATATGGAATTTCTTATACAATATAGAAAATGGGCACATGAAGTGCCCATGAGATGGAAAATCATCTCCATCTTAGTATAGTAGAAACAAGAATCAAGAGATATTATAGATGATTTATTACATGTTATGCGATATTTATCTAAGTAAATCATGTTATCTTTTCAATTTTACTATTGAAAACTTCTATCCTCCTTAATTATAATTTTGATGGTTAGAAGAGATCAATTTGAATATGAATTCTTGATCCTAAATTAGTTTTTCCCTCTCAATACTCTAAATGATAAAATACAAAAATAATTTCATGTACTTTTATTTGTTTTATCCATAACTAATATATGGGAAATGCTTAGGAGAAGTGCGATAAGTTTAGTGAATAATAGAACATATGTTATGATAAAAATTAAAATTGACTCTAAAAATAACAATATTCTATATACTTTTATTTGTTTTATCCATAACTAATATATAAGAAAAGCTTAGGACAAGGGCAATAAGGTTAGTGAATAATGAAACATATATTATGATTAAAAATAAAATTAAAATTAAAATTAATTCTAAAAATAACATTAATTTATCTAAGTAAATTGTTTTATTTTTTTCAATTTTATCGTTGAAAACTTATACCCTCTCTAATTATAATTTTGATGGTCCGAATAGATCAATTTGAATATGAATTCTTGATCCTAAATTAGTTTTTTAAATCTTAAATTAGTTTTTCTCTATCAATATTCTAAATTATAAACTAAAAAATAATTCTATATACTTTTATTCGTTTTATCCATAACTAATATATGAGAAATACTTGAGAGAAGGGCAATAAGAGAAGGGAAATAAGGTTAGTGAATAATAGAACATATGCTATGATAAACAAAATAAAATTAAAATTAATTCTAAAAATAACATTCTTCTTTTAATAAAACTTTACATAAAAAATTATTTTCAATAGGTTGATTGCTCCTGTATGTAAAGCCACAAATATCTTAATTGCTAAAACTTCCTTGATTGCTAAAACAGAAAATAAAAAATCCTTAAAATCCTCCCTGGAAAAAAATAAAAAATCCTAATCTTTGTCATGACTTGCTTGAGCACACAAATCTGATCTTAAAAGATTGAGCTTTTTTGGGGGAATGAATCGAGTTATTTGGTGTAGTACCACACATCCCTGCTTAATCTTTGACTATTTAGGGAATCCTTTGCCCGCCTATTTTTGGAGAAATCAACATTTCCACTCCTATTTTGCGAAAACTATCCATACCCATGATCCACTTTTCTTGTCCTCGTAGAATGGATTTTCAAAGCATTGAGGTCGTTCATTCCCAATATTGATTCTAGGTGGAGGTCAAAAATTATTGACCTGATGTGGTTGATTTATGCCATTATGCTCCCTCAAGGATCTAGAAAGCCTATTGCCATAGAACTTCCAAGGTTCCATTATGCTCCCTCAAGGATCTAGAAACCCTATTGCCATAGAACTTCCAAGGTTCCATTATGCTCCCTCAAGGATCTAGAAACCTACTCACTTCCTTTTTTTTCTATGGGTTGGTAAAACTGTAGCTTCGGTATTGGGAGATTCTCATTAGCTTGTCCAGACACCCTCCTAGCCTTCCACCCATAGCTACAGAACCTCTCTTTTAACCTAGCAGAATATTGTTTGCCCCTATTAGATATCTTCACACTGGCCTTGGTGGTAGAGGAGACCTTTTGCACCTAAACTCTGCCATTCCTCTAACTGTTATACATTTTATCACTAACAGAGCTTAAAATGAAAAGAATTTTATTTAGATTTTTTTATTATTTTCAAAATCTTTTTAAGTTTTCCTTTACAAATCCTATTTTTATATTTTATTAAATCAACAGTCTTTTTTTAATAGGAGACATTTCTTATTAAATATATAATATGATTTTATTCAATTTTTTATAATAATAATACATTTAATATAATATTATTCTATTTGTTTGCATTTAGAATTTTAAAAAAATCAATAAATAAATAAGTATAAATTATTTTTATAATTTATAAATAGGTCAGTGACATACTTTCCCCCTAAAAGATGCATTATCCTGATGCATCAATCAAAAGTTTATCATCATATCCAAAATAAGTAAAAAATAATAATATGAAACATGGTTAATATTTTAATTAACTAAATGCAATCTACCTTTCATTTTTGCAAATGCTCAAGATAATCCAAACATGAACATCCATCAATCTTATCATCAAGAATAATTTTTTACATGAGTGTGTGTGAATTCCACTACTATAATTCAATTTTGCAAAGTTAGGCTACCTCTCTTCGACAATGACCTACCTCTGCTTCTTTTTTGCATTGGTGCTAACTTGTTTGTAACACTCATAAAAACAACGCTAAAACATCAGTCCATGTTATTGCCCATATCAAAATCATAATCATAAATTCCTCAAACATTTCTCTTGTACAAATAAGATTAATCTATCTCAATTGTTAAATATTTGGAAATAATTTTTGCACTTTTTTTTCTCTATAACTTTAAAATTTCATTAATGTGCATCCATACTTGTGCAACTTACCTTACCCTTGTAGTTCAATAAGTTGACCAAGTTGTCAGGTATTTTGTATCAACATTCCTGAAATGTCCTTATACACACTTGCACAATTTCTATCTCATTTACAAATGTCAATATCGCATAGAAAGATCATATCAATGTTTAATATCATAAAGAAAGAATGATCATTTCAAGACTTCAAATTGTTCAATAATGAATATCTTAATGCTAAATCATATCTTGATCATAAATATAAGATTAACAATTAAATCATTCGTACATGCCCTAAATCACATATTTCATATTACAAAAATAATATCAATTTTATAATATTTATGAAAAATTTATAAAGGAAAACTTAGAAATTTTTTTTAAAATTTAAAATAAAAAAAACTAAATATAATTATTTTAATATATAATTTGAATTAATATAAAAAGTGTGCATTAAGAAACTGTTGATCCATTTAGGAAAGTAAAGAATTAATAGGAAACTTAGCCAAATGGTATTGATATGCAACAAGAGATACAATGTGTCAAGCTCCTACCAATAGTGTCATTAGTGCATCTAAAATTATTATTATTATTATTTTATCGGTAAGGGGTTGAAGTCGTTAATGCTTTTGACTAGAGTTATGAACCAGTGAGACCACATTTTTTAGGAACCTTCCTCAAAGATGCTTATCTTTTCCATTGTGCACACATGGTATCTCCACCTTATCACTCTAGTGCACGTGCATGGCAACGAACCCTTATATCTCCTCTATCTCACACAAGCAAAATCTTATCTCTCTATCACTGCGAAACCAATCTTATCTCTTCATCAATGTGTGCAGGTGTCACCTTATCTCTCCACAATGGTGGTGCCTTATCCTTATAAATCTCATCCATCACACACCGACTCCTTCCACATCATCATATGTGCCTCCTTGCTACCAATGTGAGCCATTTTTGCGGCTCTTGTGGGATGAAAGGCATGAGTTTTGAATTTTTTATTGCCCTATCAATAGGCCTCATGATTTATCATCATGTTATGGGGTCATCTCCCAAAAATCTAAAATTATTATAAGTACTAAAATAATTTAAATATTCAAAAAAAAATTTAAAAAAAATGTAATAAATTTTCAAATATTCAACTATATTAAATTCAATTCTTTTGTAAATCTGTCTAACAATAGTAAAATACACAAAGTTAACTAGAAAAAGAAACAAAGCTAAGCTCAATAAATCTTTTTGTTTTTCTCTACACAAGTGTTATGATTAATATACATGTTTATAGAGGATTTTGAATTTGTATAAATAGTGCAAACTATTGTAGTAATTGTCAATTGATACTTCAATTTTTGCTAGTTGTATGAATCACTAATCATAGATACTTCAATTGTAGTGCATACTATTGTAGTAATTGTCAATTGATCACTAATCATCGATACTTCAATATACATATAGACATATACATGTACATACATACATACATACATACATACATACATACATACATATATATATATATATATATATATATATATATATATATGAATGTATATAGATACATGGGCATATATGAATGTATATATACACATATGCCTATGTATCTATATATATATATATATATATATATTTAAATATATATATATTTAAATATATACAAATATGCAAATAAACCAAAGGTGGAGTGGGAGACGCTCAAAGGAAAAGGAAAAAGGGGGAGAAGTCAAGGCGGAAGGTGGGGATGATACTGGAGGACAAAAAGAAGAGGGTGCCACGAGATACTGAGGTTTAACCCATCATCGCGATTAAGATTGGAGGGGTGATGAATAATAGCAATGGCCTCTTTAACTTTCCTCTTGAAAAAGTTGTTCTCCCTACACAATATCTGAGTGTCCTCCAAACAAATATGATGCTTGGTAGTTGGTGAATGCTCAACTAAGGCTGATTTGAGGGCACGTTGATGCTTAATGTCGGTGCTATGCTCTTTTATTCTAGTCATGAATGAATGACCTATTTCTCCAATGTATGGGGTTCCACAGGAGCATACAATCTTGTAGACACCTAACTCTAAAAAGGCATCCCTATTGTCCTTAATCGGGGGGGCATGCCTCTTAATGATGGAAACACGTTTGAAGGCACAACGGAGACCTTTTTTCACAAGGGATTTTTAGATCTTGTGAGATATGCCTTCAACATAAGGGAGAGAGACAAACGGGGCCTGAGATGGTGAAGAGGGCAAGGGATTAGAGATGGATAGGAAATGAGATTTGGCTTGGAGGAAGGCCCTAGTGATCTGCTTGTTCGAGTAGCCATTCCATTTGAAGACTTGATGAAGATGGGAGAGCTCTTGGTCTAAGTTATCCTCATCACAAATCCGATGGGCTCATAAAGCCAGAGTTTTGAGGATCCCAACTTTCTAGCTAGGGTGGTGATGAGAAGCCGAATGAAGATGTAAGTCAGTGTGGGTAGTTTTGTGAAACACCCGATGACCAAGGGATCCATCAGGCTTTTTACAAATTAAGACATTGAGAAAAGGTAATTGGTTGTTGGATTCAAGTTCTTTGGTGAAAGGAATAGAAGGAGAAACATCGTTGATGTGAGCATGAAACTCCTCTAACATGTCCAAGTTGTGTGGCCAACAGACATTGGTGTCATCCACATATTGTTTCCACCACTTTAGCTTGAGGGGGAAAGAATGTAAGGCCACCTCCTCAAAATGTTCCATGAATAAGCTGGCTATAACCGGCGAGAGAGGGGAGCCCATGGCTACTCCATCAACCTGTTCATAGATAATGCCTTGAAAGGAGAAGAAGGTTTATCTTAAGCAAAGTTTCACCAAAGAGGCGATCTCCTCATTGACCTTATGCTTGACAATCTCAATGGAGTCTAGAATAGGGACCTTGGTGAAGAGGGACACCACATCGAAGCTCACAAGAGTGTCTTGAGTGTGCAACTTGGTGTCCTTGATAAACTGGACAAATTGGTTGGAATCTTTGATAAAGGCGTTGGAGTTACCAACAAGCGGAGAGATTAATTTGGCAAGAAAAGAGGCTAACTTGTAAGTCGGAGACCTAATGGTATCAACAATGGGTCTCAAAGCAATGTTGGCTTTGTGAATTTTTGGGACCCCATATATACGTGGGGTCACTTTCTTAGAAGGAAGAAGACAAAGTTTGGTAGAATCATCTAATGAGGAGTTGGAAATAGCAGATCTAACTACCTTCAAAATCTTAGGGCACGAGTTACGCGACAAAATTTTGTAACTACTGGAATCTAAGAGGAGGTCTTCCATTTTGGCCAAGTAATCAGATTTGCTCATGATGACTGTGGTGTTACCCTTGTCCGCTCTTGAGATGATAAGGTCATGATTACACATGAGACTATTAAAGGCCAACATCTCTGCTTTAGGGATGTTGAATTTAGAAGGTTTAGCATTACGGAGCGCCACAACACAATCTTGTCTAACCTCTTCAGCAACATCAAGGGGTAGGGTACGCACCACATTTTTGATCTCGATGAGGAAGTCGATGTGCAGAATGTTGTGGGGAGTCAAGGAAAAGTTGAGACCTTGCTTGAGGAAGTTAAAGGCGAGAGGATCAATGGGGGCAAGAAAGAGGTTAACGACAAGTTTGGACTCCCAATTACTAATAGGGTTGAGTTTAGGAGAAGACCTAGGAAGAGGGTTGTGATCCAAGGTGGGGGACATGGATGCTGAAAAGACAGTTGGACACGACCGCATGGAACGGGTGGAGTTCTCAGCTGGAGGAATGGTCAGAAAAGAGATAGGTGAAGGTTGATGAGCTGCGGGGGATGTGTCCACCTGCTCCATAGGAAGAGCAAGGTACAGCTGGACACATGGGCATGAAGGATTATCCTCACATACCTCAATCAGATGATGGTATAGTGAAGGAAGGGCTCAAGGTTGAAAAAACTTACAAGCCAAGAAACCACAAAAATAAGAAATAGCAGAGCAATTAAAGCAGAAGATGTGAGATTGGACAACAAAGGGAGAGGATAATGTACCATGAGGTGACCGAGGAGAGCCGTTGCTGAGGAGCCACTGGAGTTTTGCAGGTTGAGCCATGGCGGTGGGCGTACCCAGAGGTGTGGCCAAGTCTCCAATCTCCACGGTGATATCTACAACGTCCTCAAGGAACTCGACAAAATGATGTAGCGGATAGGAGTGGAGGGGAAGAATAGAAGAGTGCGAGACAACCGTTTCTGCCGAGTTGATTGATGACTGGAGATAATGAACATGGTGAACCACCATTTCAGCTTCATTCTCAACGAAGATGTTTTCCTAATCCTCAGGAGGAGTCGATGATCTTTCAAGGTCCCCACGATCCTAGCCAATGGATGCTTGAAGGTCGTGAAAGTGGTTGGCAACGGCTTCTGCACTCTCATCTACTGACAAATTCATGGCGGAAGAGTCAAAATATGATGGGTATGAGCATGAACCACGTGTAGAGGGAGTTTGGTCACCAGAGAGGGAATGAGGGGGTGAAGGAAAAGGGAAGGGGGCAGGTGAAGACACCATAACATGGGGTTAGACAGAGACGGCATGGAATGATGAGGAATAGAGGAAGTTGGGTAAAGATTGCCAGATGAAGAAGAGGAATGGCTCTAATGTTGTCAATGCTGCAAATTGCAAAATTTCCTCTTTTGTCTTTTGATACACTCTTCTTTGTGGCCTGAAGCCTTGGCGTACAAGGTCAAGTCCAAGCGAAGCCACAGATCTGCGCAAAGAGGAAGTAACCTGGAATTTAAAAAATCAATAGCCCTCCTTGTGGATTTAATGACTAATTTAAGTAATGAAAGGCATGCTCGTTAGAATATGTGTTTGGTGTAGAGACTCCAAAGATGGTGAGAAATTTTCATGAAGGAGGGGATCAAATGACAGTCTCTACACCTTTTAAGAAAATCCAAACTCTCTTTGCTAGTTTGATCCTTAGGAATTCCAGCTGCTTAGATTTCATAGATAATTCCCTCCCATGAAGGGTATCGATTAAATCTATGAGATTTCCACAATCCATTTTGTATTCTAATGTATTTTTTTGGATTCGATTGTGTGTATTTTTTTCCCCTCAACATTTTGAATCACACTCCATGATT